>NC_135497.1:465874317-466174317 GCF_052857255.1 Amblyomma americanum
TCATTAAATATTATGACTGCAGATTTTTCCTTACTAATCTTAGAACCTAATCTATCTCTCTCTGTACCACATGTGTCTATCAACGTCTGTAAATCTTCCTTGTTGTCAGCAGCTCCTGTGTCCACCTCCATCTAGGTAAAAGGGTGCAGTTAACTTTGACTGTTACCATAAGAGAGGCTGCACGTGTGGCTAAAGTGACGTCATTCCGTGTAAGTTTCTTTTGCTTGTTGGCGGGGCTTACTGTGAGCGTTTTCACACGTCGCGGGCGACTTTTGCATCTCATTCAAGTTCAATGTGTTCCTTTTTTGGCACTTATAACAAGTTTCTTGCGAATGTGGGCATACCGAAGCATCCGCGCTTTGGTGAGACACATGGTGAGTACAGCACTGATTTTCCATATAAGTTTGGCCTGGAGCTGGGCATTTTATGCATGTCAGCATTCCTTTCGTCCACTACATGCACTTCTGCCGAATTTCGCACTGCAGCTTCAAAAGACAACGCACGCTGAATACCTTTTTAAAAAGGCAGGGCATTGTCTTCGGCAAACAAATTCCGGTGGATGTCTACGCGTTGCATCCCGCACACAAACCGGCCGCTCAGTGACTTATCCAAGAACTGGCCGAAATCGCATGTCTGAGCGATGGATCTTATGTCGGCCACGAACTCCGATATGGTTTCAGTTTCTGTGACCGGAGGGGAAATTTTGCTCCTTCGCCAGTCACTGACGGCTTGGGAGACAAGTGATTGCGAAGTAACGTTACGGGCGTTGCATACAGTTTAGAGAACAGCTTACCCGGAACAGTCAGTTACTTGAGAAGTGCGCAAGTTATCGGACTGATCAAACTTTGCAGTACGTCTAATTTTAAGTCTTCCCCAACCTTTATAGCACGCAGATAAGCTTCTAATCGCACTTTAAATGAAAGCCAATTGGTCATAGAATCATCAAAATGCTGAACTTGCCGCAAAGTGGTCATGACGAAGGCTTTTCCGCTGCTGTGAATGCAGCAGGTCTTGCTCTTGTGCCGGAAGTCTTCAGCGGGCGCAGACTCCAGTTCCTCGCCGCCATTATGTCAAGTTCGAAGCTACACAACTGAGGCAGCATAGCTCAGATGGGACGGCTTTATTTCGCTATAACATAAACGAACAAGATGCGCGCCGGTCGCTGGCGCAACGCGCTTTAATAAGCCACATTATCGCAGTGAGCAAGGGAAAACGGAGACAGCGTGACCGAGGCAATGCGGGCACGCGGCTTTGATAAAGCTTCGCGATATCTCACTGTGCTTCCAATTCGTATGGTTAACTACTGCACAAGCACCGTTCAACTCACGGTCTTGCTTTTGTCGCAACCGCTGCTGCTCAATCCGCTTAGCATGGCGAGGAAAGCCTCACTGCTCTCTCATTGGACACTGTCGTTCTAACCACCAAATCAGATCAATTACCGGTTGGAGCTATGACATACTGGATGCTATCTGGCTGCCTCCTAATTACCACCCCAACTTCTTTTCATTACCTACTGTGCTTGAACTTCGTACGTTTGGCTACTGTGCAAGCATCATTCGACTCACGTTCTCGTTGTCTTCGTGACCGCCGCATTCAATCCGCTTATCTAAGTTCAGAAAGTCTGATTGCGCTTGATAGGACACAATCTTTGTAACCACAAACTCAGATGGATTGCCTGTTGGAGCTACGGCATACTAGCTGCTACCTGGCTGCCACCTATTTAACACCCCAACTTCTTCTATTTAGCAGCTGTGCTTGCAATTCCTATGTTTAACGACTACGCAAGCATCATTCGACTCACGTTCTCGCTGTTGTGGCAAACGCGGCTCATCAATCCGATTAACTTCGTGCTGAAAGTATCAATGCGCTCTCATTGAACAAAATCTTTCTAAACGCCTCAATTGCCGATGCTGGCTACGAAATACTACGTGCTACCTGGCTAGAACCTAATTACAACCCCAACTTCTTCCCATTAGCTACTGAGCTCGCACTTAGCACCTCCAGCATCTGCGCAAGCATCATTCGACTCACGTTCTCGTTGTCGTCGCAACCGCCGCTGCTCAATCCGCTAAGCTCGGTGCGGAAAGTCTCACTGAGCTCTAATGAGACACAATCTTTCTAATCGTGAATCACATCAATTGCCGGTACGATCAACGACATACTATGTGCTACCTGGCTACCAACTAATTACCACCCAACTTCTTCTTTTCATTAGCTACTGTGCTTCCACTTCGTATGTTTAGCTATTGTGTAAGCATATATTCGAGTCACATTCCCGTTGTCCTCGTGAGCCTTTAGCGCTCAAACCGCTTAGTTCGGTGCGGAAGTCTCACCGCCCTCTCACTGCACACACGCTTTCTAAAGACCCAGTCACGTCAATTGCCAGTTGGAGATACGACCTACTAGGTGGTACCTGCCTACCGCCTAATAACTACCAACAATTGTCTTTTTATCTGCGGTGCTTCCACTTCTTATGTTTTACTACTGAGCAAGCATCATTCGACTCACGTTCTTGTTTTCGCAGCTACCGCTGCTGCTGAATCCAATAAGCTTGGTGCGGAAAGTCTCATTACGCTGTCATTGGACACAAACTTTATAACCTCCAAATAACACCAATTACTGGAGGGAGCTACGGGACACTACGTGGTATCGGGCTGCCATCTAATAAATACCCAAACTTCTTCTCCTGAGCTACTGTGCTAGCAATTCTTATCGTTAACCAGTGTGCAAGCATCATTCAACTCGCGTTCTCGTTGTTGTTGGAGAGGCAGCTGTTCAATCCGCTTAGGAAATTGCGGAGTCACACTGCGTTGTCACTAAACACAATATTTCGAATCATCAATTCACGGCAATTACCGGTTGGAGCTGCGCCCGACTAGGTGGTACCTGGCTAACACCTAATTACCACCCCATCTTCTCTTTAGCTGCTGTGCTTTCAATTTTTAAGTTTAACTACTGTGTAGTCACCAAATCACATAAATTGCAGGTTTGACCTACAACATATTTGGGCTACCTGGCTACCACCTAATTACCACCCCAACTTCTCCTTTTCATTAGCTACTGTGCTTGTACTTTGTATCTTTAACTACTGTGCAAGCAATATTCGAGTCACGTTCTCTTTGTCCTCGTAACCACGGGTGCTCAATGCGCTTAGCTCGGTGCTGAAAGTCTCACTGCGCTCGCATTGCACACAACCTTTCTAATCAGCAAATCACATGAATTGCCGGTTGGAGCTACGACACACTCTGTGCTACCTGGCTACCACATAATTACCACGCAATCTTCTCTTCATTAGCTATTGTGCTATTGTGCTTGTGCTTCGTACGTTGAACTAGTGCGCAAGCATCATTCGACTGATGTTCTCGTTGTCCTCGTAACAGCTGCTGCACAGCCCGCTTAGCTTGGTGCGAAAAGCCTCACTGCGCACTCATTGGACACAAACTTTCTAATTAGCAAATCACATGAATTGCCGGTGTGAGCTACGGAAGTCTAGATGGTACCTGGCTGCCTGCAAATTATTACCCTTGCTTCTTTTTTAGCTACTGTGCTTGTTCTTCTAGGTTTAACTGCTGTACAAGCATAATATGACTCAGGTTCTCGTTGTCGTCGCAACCACTGCATCTCTCTTAGATCGAAGTGGAAAATCTCACTTAGCTTTCATTAGACACAACCATTTTGATGACTAGATAACGCCAGTTGCCTGTTGGAACTATTGCTATTAGGTGGTTGCTGGCTACTTCCAAATTGCACCTGAACGTCTTTTATTTACCTACTGTACTTGCCCTTCTTACGTTAACCTACTGTGCAAACATCATTCGATTCACGTTCTCGTTGTCGTTGCAACCGGTGCTGCTCATTCCGCTTAACTCGGTACGGAAAGTGTTAGACACAATGATTATAATCAGATCACGTCAATTGCCGGTTGGAGCTAAGATGCCAGGTGGTACTTGGCTACCACCTAATTACCACCTCAACTATTTTTAGCTGCTGTGCTTCCACTTCTTTATCTTATGTTTAGCTCCTGTGCAAACATCATTCTACTCCCGTTGTCGTTGTCGTTGCAACCGGTGCTGCTCAATCCCCTTAATTCGGTACGGGAAGTCTCACTGGACTTTTATTAGACACAATGATTCTAATGATCAGATCACGTCAATTGCCGGTTGGAGCTAAGATGCCAGGTGGTACTTGGCTATCACCTAATTACCACCTCAACAATTTCAGCTGCGGAGCTTCCACTTCTTTATCTTATGTTTAGCTCCTGTGCAAACATCATTCGACTCACGTTCTCGTCGCCATTGCAACCAGTGCTGGTCTATCCGCTTAACTTGGCGCGGAAAGTCTGACTGCGCTCTCATTGGGCACATTCATTCTAATCGCGAAATTACAACTATTCCTTGTACGAGCTACGACATAGTAGCTGGTACCTGGCTACCACCTACTTAACACACCAAACTTATCTCCTTTTCTACTGTGGTTGCACTTCTTACGTTGAACTCGTCTGCGACCATCATTCGACTGTCGCTTTAGTCGTCCCAACCGCAGCTGCTGAATCCGCTTAGCTAGGTGCTGAACGTCTAAATGCACTCTCATTGAACACAAGCTTTCTAATCACCAAAACACGTCGGTTGCCTTTGAGAGGCATGCATTACTAGGCGGTTACTGATGGTATCTGACACCGTATCTTCTTTTATTTGACTACTGTGCCTGCACGTCTTCTTACGTTTAACTACTGAGTAAACATGAGTCTACTCACGTTCTGGTTGTCGTTGCAATGGCTGCTGCTCAATCCACTTAGCTGTGTTCGTAAACTCTCACTGCGCTATCATTTGACAGAATCTTTCTACCCCAGATTACTTTAATCGCCGGTTGGAGCTGCGATTTACTAGGTCGTACCTGGCTGCCACCTTCGTCTTCTTCTTCTTCTTCCTCATCTTCCTATTAAAACATGGCACATACCCACATAGGGGGATTGGCCAAGGGGTAGTGGCATAAGCAAGGAAATTTTCATGGGAGATTACGAGAAAATTATAGCACAAAACGTTAAGTTTGAAAAATATATCAATATAAACGGCAGTAGAATATTTTTAGGTAAAATAACAGGCAGCATTTTGGTAAACAAAGAGCTCGCAGATTTTTAACAGAATTAGCAACTCAGCCTACCAGTTGCAATTATGTAATCATGGAGAATTCCACAAATTGAACACAATGCAAATCATTTGGCGCTCGCCCCGAACAATAATAACATTGGCAGAAATAATGGGAGCCCTAACCTGGAGAGAGGGACCTCCAGGTACATCCTTCTTTGAAGTGCGAACTTTGGACAGTAGAGGCGAAAATAGACTACAGATTCAATTTCCCTGCAGGTGTCACACAGGTTTGTCGGTGACGACCCACACCGGCACATATATAAATTAAAACTGGAAATCCTGCACCGCAACCGCGTCATTGATACCCCACACATACTGGTTTTACACGAACGGACGTTCCAATAATGTGCTATGTGCTGAAAATCAGTGGTATTTAGTAAGGGATCAGGTACCCGGGCTGATATGTGTTGGAACCGCTGAAACCTGGAAATCACCAGCAGGCTGAAATTCGGGACGGGATGTGACACTGACCCGTAAAGAGCCGACCTTGCTAAGTAATCAGCCACCTCATTTGAATGAATACCTGCATGGCCCGAGACCCAGAAAAAACGAACTTCCTTCAAAGTGCATGGGACAAAAAATCACAGAAAACGGCTCAAAAAATATTTTTGTGATGTTTCAAAGGAGACTAAAACTGACAAACAAGCAGCGAGGATAATAACGTTATACCAATGAAAGGGCCATTTCAAGAGCCTAAAATTCCGCAAAGAATTGAGCGTCCTGATCATCTTCTTTTCTTTTCCTACTCTGCTTGCTCTTCTTTTACTTTTAACTCCTGAGCAAGGATCTTCCGACTCAGATTCTCGTTGACGTCGGAACCGCTGCTGCTCAATCCGCTAAGCTAGGTGCGGAAGGTCTCACTGCGCTCTCATGGAACAATCTTTGTAATGGTGAAATCTCATCAATTCCCGGTACTAGCAAAGACATACTAGGTGCTACCTGGCTACCACCAAATTACCACCCCAACTTCTTCTTTTCATTAGCTACTGTTCTTTCACTTCGTACGTTTAGCTACTGTGTAAGCATCATTCGCGTCACGTTCCCGTTGTCCCCGTAACCGCTGCTGCTCAATCCGCTTAGTTGGGGGCGGAAAAGTCCCACCGCACTCTCACAGCACACACGCCTTCTTACGACCCAGTCACGTCAATTGCTAGTTGTAGATACGACCTACTAGGTGGTACCTGCCTACCGCCCAATTACCACTCACAATTGTAATTTTAGCTGCCGTGTTTCCAGTCCTTGTTTAACTACTGAGCAAACATAATTCGACTTCTGTTCTAGTTGTCGTGGCAACCGATGCTGCTCAATCCGCTAAGCTCGTTGCGGAATGTCTCGCTGCGTTCTCATTGGACACACCCTTTCTAATCACCAAATAACAGCGTTCCCGGTTGGAGCTACGACATACTACGTGGTATTTGGCTGCCACCTAATTAGCACCACAACTTCTCTTGAGCTACTGTGCTAGCAATGCTTATCTTTAACTGTGCAAGTTTGGGGTAGCGGCGGTTTCTGCCCGACAGAAAGCGGGTTCATATAAACGCGGTCGGGCCGGGCTGGCAACATCTAGCGCCCCCAACTTCCCCGCTACGTCAGGCTTATTCTATCGCCCGTGTGAGCGGCCGATAATCGGGCGGCCGCGGCCAGGCCGACGCGTCACACACCGCCGTGTTGGCTCGGCTGCGCTAAGCCAATCGCAGACTGGCGGTGCAGGCGAAGCAACACCAAGCATTCCGCGAACACGTTGGCGACTTCAAATGCATAGTCTGTGCAGCACACTGCTGCGCAAGGCTGTGGCGACCCGGTGTCCAGTGTAAAGAGAAAAGTGCGTGAAGCATCAAGAGCTGAGGCGAGGAAGAATCGACGAGGGAATAGGATTCGTCACCTGCAAGTGCGGCGAAGCGGCACTTGCCGCTAGACGGCAGGCAGACGCCAAGAAGTTGTTAAAAGGTCTGAAGGACTGTACAAACCGACGCACTCCTGTTCGGTAAAGTAGTAAAATCATGCGAAAGCCCTTTATTACACCTTGATTTCTTAACAGCAGAAAAAAGGGGGATTTCTCATCTTAACCACTTACTGCAGTTCGCACTAATTTATTGCAAGGAGTCTAAAAGCGGGCGGTAGCCATTTATACTCCTATTTGGGCTAATTTATGTTTACAGTGTAGTTATAGCTTCGCTGAAACGCGTGAAAAATCAAAACTCGCAAAGAGCTGCGTTGAAATTCCGCATTAGGAAGTATCGTAAAAGAGGCGAAATTTTTTTGCTGCTTTTTAATTCAGGACATATTTATGGCAGCGCATGCCATGCGAGCCTGCCCTCTTGAGACATTGCCTCATGGTGCGTCATAGTACGCGTGGAACACGCTTACTGGAGGGCGGGGCATAGACGCAGGAGAAGCGTTTGCGACCGTACGGCCCAGCAGCAACACTTCGCAAACACATAAGTTAACCTGGGCAGGGTAAGAGAGATGAAATTTTTTTTTACCAAAACGAACGGCGCACTGAAAAGAAAAGTAACACTTTGTAGACAACGAGACGTTGTCCGCCATTTAGCCCGTGAATCAGAAACTAAGACCAATAACATGTTCTTGGGCTCTGTCGTTACAGCCGCGCATTAGATGCCACCTGATTGGATGAGATGCTTGGCTTTGTCGCAAAAAGTGCGAAATAAATTTGTTTTCCTTTTCATCGCCTTTCTAGATGCACATTGCAATAATACTTCGAGAGGATCATAACCGCCTGTTCTACGCATTGGGCTTGTTTATTTTAAATGTAGAGTCCTGGTCAGAGCCCCTCTACCGGATCTGCTCAAAGAACTAGTTTAGTTTATTTTAGATTAGTTTAACGTCCCAAAGCAACGAGGTATTGAAGGACTCCGGAAATTTCTGCCATCCGGGGTTCTTTAACGTGCACTGGCATCACACAGTAAAGGGGCGTGCAGAATCCCGCCTCCATTGAAATTCGACCGCACGGCCGAGATAGAACCCGCGTATTTCGGATCAGCAACCGAGCGCCATGTCCACTGAGCCACCGTGGCGGCCGGTGCTCAAAGAACTCGACAACGGAGAGGATATTCCCATTTTTTTGCAGTCGCCATAGTCTTCAAACTGCAGATGGCACATAACAGTGGGGGGCCTGGCCACGGTTGTGACGGCGATCTATTGACCAAAAAGATCGTGTAACGATGAAATATAAAAGCGTGTGGATGCCCTATGTAAGTATCCAGCTCATTTCCTGTCCGCGCGTTCTCCCCTGTCACTTCCGCCTATGGCAATGTGCGCTAAAGGTTTATTATTTCCGTAATGCATGTTATATGTAAATTTTGGTCCTTTTCTCGGCATTTCAATCATCTTTCTTATGACATATTTATTTTCCCTGTGAGGCCACCAACGAGCCAAAGCATGAGTCACAGCTAGAAAATGAATCATTACAAATTCACGCTTGAAATGTGCACTTGAACACTATGCGCAGTGCGATGCACTCTGCACAGTGCTACTCCTGATGTAAAGTGCCTCGCTTACAAGACACTAGTCAGACCGATAATCGAATATGCTAAAGAAATACGCGATTCCTCACACAGCAACTAATTTTCACAAGCTTGATAGGATTCTGTGACAGGTTTACCTTTAATAAATACCGCCGAAACCATTCTTAAACACATCTCTGCCAACAAGCCCAACTAACAATGCTAGAAACAAGAACCAGAAATTAAAGATAAAAACTCTTTACCTCATTATCAGTAAATATTTTAAAACAAATAAATCAGATTACCTTGAGATAAAACTAACGAAACATCAAGCCATCGACATCGTAAATTTATCCCATTACCGACTATAAGAAATAATTTTTTCTAGTTTAGTTATTTCCCCCGAACTTGTAAAGACTGGAACTCCCTTCCAGATTCTCTGATCGGTCGTCATCATTAGGTGAATTTCTACGCCACCTAGAAAATTTCATCTATGGCACTAGCACAGGGCGATGAGGTAAGATTGCTGCTGCATAAGATGGCTGTTGTCAGGATTTTTTGTGATGCATTCTTGTTTGTTTGAGTGTTTATTTCAGAGACGATTTTTTGATTAACTCATGTTTAACAATGGTTTGCAACTTGTCCCGTATTACTTATTTTGCTCTTCAGTTTTTGTTTTTTCTTCCACTCCTTTTACAGATCTCTGGCACAAATATCATATGATGATTAACATTGAAAAGGACTGTGCATATGTGTGTTACTAATAAAAGAATAAAACTGGAATTTTTCTATAATATGAGCCGCAATATGATTAAACAAGTAGTGGAATATAAGTATTTATGCGTCACAATTACAGACAGGCTTAAATGGACGGCGCATATCGATAACTTATGTTCTTCAGCTCGTAAAAAATCAGGCTTCTCAAACACAAATTAGGAAGATCGTCAAGTGAACTGAGAAGCAAGGCGTACAAAGCGCTAGTAATACCTTCCTTGGAGTACGCTAGTATTGTGTGGGATCCTCACACAACGGTAGATATAGAAAAAATTGAAAAACTTCAGAGGCTAGCCGCGCGTCTTATATAAAACCGCTACAAACGCCGGGACTCTCCATCTACTATGTTGCAAGGAAGCAAAGCTTGAATGCTCAAAACAACGAAGAAAAACGGCTCGAATTGAATTTCTTGGTCCTTTGTATTTTCAAAACTAGGCATAGACCCCGAGGATTTGATAACTAAAAAGTCATCAAAGAAATCTCGTCATAAGCGTAAACACTACATTGAACCCATTTTCGCCCGCACGAATGCCTATAAGTATTCATTTTTTCCTAATACGATTACTGATTGGAAAGCACTGCCTCATGATTCTCCTTTTCTTGCCTGCCCTGAGTAATTTCAACCGTCGGTTGGCGCTGCCTGTGAGGCGCTGTGTTGTTGACACTACGTATTGTTTCTTTCATCCTGTGCCTATTTAGTGTTGTATAAGTGTTGTTCGTCCTTTTTAGTACTCGTTTCGTCGTCATGTTTTTTTTTTCTTTCAAGGTCGAAGTTTGGTACTTTATTGTTTTGCACTGCGCCTCTCCTGCTTGGACCGTATAGGTCCGCAGTATGTGATAAATAAATGAAGTAAAAAATAAACAGCCGCTTAAGGAGGCTGACTATTAATAAATGAAATGAAAGGCGCCTGGGGCGGATGGCTATGAAATCGATTCCGCCACCTCGGGCTCATCAACGGCCTAAACTCCACAGTAGATACACGGTTGCGTTCCGCCTCCGCAGAAAGCGCCCACCGCCACAGGGAATCGAACCCACCTTTCGCTACTCAAGAGGAAGAAAGCATCGCCCGCTTAACCCACTTTTAGTGAAGCATCGAAAAAGATGCGGTGTCGATGATGTTGCCCCTAGCGACCGGGCGCCCAATAAAAGCAGATTCCAGTGCTAGAAGACAAAGAGGCCGCAGCTGCTGCTCCTAGGGCTCGCGACGCTCACGCACTGCGCCTGCCTTCGACTGCCGCCCGGTGCGCGAACGCCACGCCAACCTTCATGTCCTCAGCAGGCATCTTCCGCGAGCCGCCGATGGACTACGGTTACTGGGCACCGCTTGAAACCGCTACACCTGTGTTCTTTGCGCCGCCAGAGTACATGGGGTTCTACATCCCGACTCCGGCGCCGGTCTTGGAGAGCCCAGAAACAATGGGGCCTTTCGGGTTCGATGGCGTCACCAGCGCGACCCACCTGCAAGACATCCTACGGCTGCCGACATCCTTCCCATGGACGCCTGGGCCCACGCTTCCGTGTGACGACTTCGCCTACGGCGCCGTGTACGGCTACGCTGCGCAGCCAGTTCCGCTGTGGATCAAGACCGGTTTCTTCTATGCCACCACGCCGCAGTACATGTACGTTCCTCAAATTGCGCTGGAGCCATTTGTCCCAGCCAACGACATGATGGCCTATGGAAACCCGATGTGGCACCCAGCTCCGCCCGCGCGACGTCGTGGGGGGCACTCCAGGCGCGGAAATGGACGTCAGGCCCCGCCAGGCACACGGCGCAACCGTGAGCCGCCTGCAGCGCGCCCGCAACCAACACGAGCGGCGGCGGCTGAGGCGCCTCCTCAACAGCAGCCTGCCGGCAACAGCGAGGCTCGTAAGACTTCGTCGGATGTTCCGGAGGAGCCGGAACCTGACGCAGACCTGGCGGATCACCTTCTCGCCAAGAAGAAGGTGGCGGAAGCCAACCTTAACACGCCTAGCACGACCATTCCGAGTGGCGGCGCGGGCAAGGCGAGTGCGGGCCAGAAGGCGCACCGCGTCTACAGCGCAGCCACCTTGAAGAGCCTGAACGTACGAGGACCAGTGCACCCATCGCACGCTGAGGGAAGGCCTACAGCGTCGGAGCCCCGCATCGAGTACGCCTGGCCTGAGAACGATGTAACTACCCCTGGGGAAGAAGTACCAGTGGTGGCCGTCCGTTCACGTCGGCCCAAGGCCAGCGTGGCTAAGGCAGGTGTGCTGCCCCCTCGAGCCAAGTCCAGCATGCAGGAAGGACCCAGGTCGGGCTCACAGCGTGAGCGTGGGCCCCGCAGGCGCAACTCGGTGACGGCATGGTGAAGCATGACCTACCGGGGCAAGGAAGAAAGACCCTTCAGTAACCTAGCGCAGGCACAGTTTTGTTCTGAACCACTCTCTTTTCTACCAGGAACACTTGCCGGGAGCAGGCTGCGGAGCTACAAGACCCCAGGAGAGTTTCTTAGCGGCACTTCACGCTGTACCGCTGAGCACCGACACGTACTATTGCATGCCTCTGCACTCCTCCGGACTGCAGCATGCTTTGTAGATCCCGCATGTCATGCTGAAGACTCGAGTTAGTCGTAAAGCTCCGTGTAACAGATTGTGCTGTGCGTGGTGGAAAATAAATACATCGCTAACAGAAAGTAGTTTGAGCTACGACAATCTCTTCCGCATCACTACTGCAGCGCGGGCTTAACATCAGACGCAGTCCCCGCTGCATTTGCCTGGTGGTGACTGCGTGGGTGCAGTATTGAGTGCGCACGTTTTTCATACTGACGGCTTTTAACAAGTCCAAGTAAGGCATGCTTTTTTGTACTACGCTTAGCCTCAGTAAAGGCAAGCGCCCAACCAATCCATCCTACTTTAGTAGAGTCAGCAGCGTCTCTGCCCCTCTCTCATACTGTGCACCTATAGAGTTAATGGACGTGGCTAATATACATATTAGGACAGAAAGTTGGACGAGTTTATTATTATGCATGGTGGAAAAAAGTGCGTGAAGGCGACAGGACGAATAACCACCAGGCAAGCGTTCGTCCTGTCGTCGTCTTCACGCGCTTTTTTCCACCATGCTAATATACAGACCACGTGTCCTGTTGATTAAGTGTTCGTCTTCATATGACGGCAGTGCCTTCCGTGGCCTAACAAGAAGGCGACTTTGACCACTGAAATGGTTCACAATCAGGTTTCACTGCACTTCCCAAGTCGAAATCTATGGGCGTCACAAACGGCATCTCTCATATTGAATCGTACGTCATGTATATAACCTTTGCCCACATAATGCCTGCTTCATCTCCGATGGATATTTCGCACGCATGTAAGTTTTGTCTTTGCTCTTCAATGTGTTGGCATTCTCCTTCATAGTTTCTGACGCATCATGGTGTTCGTATTGAACACCGGCCATTCTCTTCCATGTCGGCTACCTCGCGTTAATTGTGGTTAAAACGGTATTAACACTTGTTCCATATTTAAATTGCATGCAATCCGAGTTACACGTAATTCTGTTCTCCAAACGGTACAGCACATCAGCTTTCGTTTTCTGACAGTTGCTTCTGGCAGCCTTTTGAGGTTTGGCAATTTGGGCTTAAAAGCGTCTAAATGTATACTAAAAAGTTAGGCACACATGTGAGAGACAAGAAGTGATTAGCGTGCTTGTAATCCTTGGGGTGAAAAAAAAAAGATTTTGTTGTTAGTAAGAGGATTTTTAAGCAAAACGTAGCGGCAATCTATGTGCCGCAGAACCAATGACAATGAGCGCTCTTAATGGCTCATTTACCCGGTTTCGTAAAATTTCTTCAATTTTACGACAAGGCGCGCAGCTTACGGAAGCTTTAAAGAAATTAAACAGGCAGTCGAGCAGCGGCAGGTGGTTGGAAAACAGGGAGGTAAGGAAGGTGCAGCTTCCTCCCCATGAAATAGACGAAAGAAATGGGAATCTTACCGACGAAAAGAAACTGAAAGTACAGATCCTCGTCCACGGCAAAATTAATCAGTGCACTCATCGCCGGATGGCTGAAGTTTGCGAAAGAAATAAATGTGGGACAAGATAATTCTGGGTCTATATGAATTGAATGCTTTGGGTGAAAAGAATCAAAGAAGGAACTGGTTTAAAAAGCATAGGGCAACTGTTTAGAGAAGCATTTTTTTAGTTTTAGCAGTTATAGCAGAGTCATTTAGGAGCACCGATAGGTGAATCTCCTTGCGTGAAGATGCAGCACAGGACACTATAAGGAAATTGAGTTTAGAACTAACCAATTTTCACTAGAAAAAGGCGGAGCAAATATTCCTATATGCACCACCGCCGGGATACAAGAAAGTACAACCTGAGTTAATTAGTGAAAATGATCCAACGAGCAAGCAAGTGATGTTAAAAGCGATCGAAACAGTTATGTCAACCAAGAGAATTCCGGACAGGTGGCAACAGAGCAAAATTAATTTGATTTTTAAAAAGAAAGAAGATGGACCAACGTAAACCCGTCAGACCAGTTACGATAACGTCTGCTACATACAAGTTGAAAATGAAGTTGGTGAAATTAAAATTGCTAACATAGGTAGATAATAATAATAAAATACCTTGATTACTTCAGAACTCGTTCAGGAGCGCTAGGCGCTTAGATGATAGCCTGTTCAAGCCTACCCAATGTACCAGGGGTTTCAAGGAAGATTTAAAGTAATTTTAAAAATGGATTTTCTGAGGCAAAAATACGGCTTTAATTGCCTAGGATTAGCAATGCTGTCGGACACAGGAAAACTAGTGAATAATCTTAAGTAGCAAGTTGGTTAACTGGTTTCTAGTAGTTAATTTCTCAACTATATGAGTTAGGCGTCTAGTTCCTATTACAGATTTGTTGGCGGTGGTTAACTTCTAAAAACATCTTCAGAATTTCTAAAACACCTTTAGCCTCGGCGCTGTGGCTCGACAAAGTTTGGCCATTTCGACTGGTTACGTGCGCTGCCAGAATGGCTTTCCCTGCATGCTTTTCGAAAGCGCATGTGTTTTGGCATGAAGTAGCCAGTCTGTTCGGCCGCAGTGCCGAGGGTAAGCTTATTTTGGAAGTTCTAAAAACTGATATGGATACTACTAACGACCGGCTACAAATCTCCAATTCCAACCATGCGCATAACTTTGACAGTCAAAAGGTTTGTTAGCTACTTGTTAACCAGCTTAATAAATGAAATGTATCGCCGGTTTCTCCTGCCCGCTAGTGCTGGAAATAATACGCAAGACTGCCCTAGGGTGATCTGCGGATATATTGATTGTTATAGTGAAAGCTAACATTATATAAAAAATTGCGTTCATAAACGTCTTCCAGCTCAAGAATGCTTTTGTAAAGAATTTTTAGGTATGCGTTGAGCATGAGGCTAAATGATTAAATATGGTGATTTGTCTTCTGTTGTGGTTCGAACATATATGAAATTGTGATAAGTTTTTATGCATTCTAGGCATGCTGTAGATTGGGAATAGGGATTGCATACAGACGGGGCATATGTCCAGCGCAACTGATTCTAAACCTTCCTTACGAGTTGAAAGTATACCATTATAAAGGCAGGCATGAACCGAATTAGAGCTCTAAACAATTAAATTTCTAGGGTACAAACAATCTCAGTAAAACCAATACTCTGTTGGCGCATTTAGGCAAGTGCATTTCATTACGGCTGTTGAAAAGCTGGGGATGCAGCAGAAGAAAGGCTGCGTCCGCTGCCACGTTCAGGTATAGACGGGGTGGAGAGAAAAGCAGTTCTGCACCGTGCAAAACAAATGCACTTCGCAAGCGGTGACTACAGACAGCTTGATCTGGGATCGCAACTGAAGTGATAGGCAGGAACACATTGAAGACAAACTCCTGCCCTTGTGCTCGCATATACTTGTCAGCTGCTCTGTACGTAATTCCAGAACATGCACCAACCGCCGCGGTGGCTCAGTGGTTAGGGCGCTCGGCAACTAATCCGGAGTGCCCGAGTTCGATGGAGGCGAAACGCAAAAGGCGCCCGTGTGCTGTGCGATGTTAGTGCACGTTAAAGATCCCCAGGCGGTCGAAATTATGTCGGACCCCTCAACTGCGGCAACTTTTTTTCCTTTCTTTCACTCCCACCTTCCTTCCTTACCTTACTGCGTGGTTCGGGTGCCGCCGAGATATGTGAGACAGTTACTGAGCAATTTCCTTTCCTGAAAAACGAATTTTTTACCTTCTAGCTCGACTCTCGCACTTTTCTGCATGCTATTTTTGCGGTCCACCTGATCAGCCTCGTGCCAAAGGTGGTAGAAGGAGAAATTTCAAACAAGCAGTTTCCCAGAACATGGCACCGCACAAAATATCTACACGAAACAAATGTTACACGAAGCAGTATAAGCTGGCAAATTGTCAACATTGACAAATAGCAAATCAAAGAATGCATGAATACTAATTCAAAAGCTATGGGCATGAATTGCATGCAGACGTAAGAGTTTACAAAGCATTACGTGAACAACAGAACAAAAGAAGGCGAGGTACGTACCTACAGGACAAAGAAAAAAGGAACAGTTGCTGACAGCAAGGGAAAGCTGATCAATTAGCAAAGAGTAGCAACTTTACTGCGAGTAAGATGGTTCGGCAACTCGCTGTGCGACAAACGAGGTGTAAAGGTGCTGACGGGCACGCAACGCGTCCTGGTCTCTTCAGTGAATTCAGGAGCGCGAACTCCCCGCTGTCGACGAATCGCGTTTCGGCTGGAGTTTTCCGTTAGCCGACCATTTTCATTCGCTCGCTGAGACACACGCTTATTCCTGAACCGCTCCCCTCGTCTTTGCGTTTCTTTAGCCTACAGGCTGCATCCGTCACTATGTCCTCCACCGCCTGTAAGCAGTAACGAAATGATTTTATCGGGTGACCATGTGGCCGCACAGTTAGAGCGTTGACCCGCGCGTCGACCTTCGGGTCGCCCAACTACCTGCCACAAGCCTCCGGCCGGCGACTGACAGCATGGAGGGAAGAACAGGCGGGCTGGAAACAGCAATTATAAAGGGAACGTTTTCGACGCATTACACTTCCAAGCGAACCGATTTGCTAAACGTTTTGCTATATCCCGCTCGTATGTACCCAGCCTGCCCACTTTAAAATTTTCGGAGTCCCGACAACATGCACTGCCGAGCCTCGCAGAAAGCGTTAGACAAGCCTGCTTCTTGCGTCGTCCGCGCACACCCGACGATTCAAGAAAACTAGAGGCTGCGCTGCTGTCGTACGACGCTTTCAAGACTCAGCCCCCATCTCATCTAAGCACTCCATCATGAATACTTTCGTTGGTTATTTTTTGATCAAAATCGATTAGCAAGGCGGCAGTAAGTGAGGCTTTTTTCGCCTAGCAGACGACGCGCTCGCCCCGCTGGACCATTTCTGGCAACAGCCCAATCTTGCCCGCGCGCCGCACCCTGATCGCCGTACTTTCACCTCCGTATTCACAAACAGTCATTTACCTTCTTTTTCGAGGTCCTTCCTTACCTTTACGGCTCCTTTCCGGGATTCAGAAACCAACCTTGCCCTTAAACTGCACCTTTAGCCGCCCTTTCGGCCTCAGAAAGGGCGTGTTCGCAAAGGTAGCCCCTGACCTACCTTTAGCAGCTCCTTTCGTCAGTTCAACATGGCAACCGAGTACGATCGACGACCGCTTTTCAGATTTATCAAGTTCACCGAGTTAATGGAAGGAATCGATCCGGTGCCCTATCGTGCGAAGCCGGCACGGCGAGTGCTGAGTGATCGCCAGTACCCGATGGAGCTGTTCGACGATGACCTTCTCGCGAGGTACCGCTTTTTGAAGCCTGCCATGCTCGAACTCTTGCCTGTGCTGCCGCTGAACCGCTGCCCTAGCGGACGAGGTTGCCCCGTGCCGCTGCTGCTGCGACTGCTTACCACACTTCGCTTTTACGGTGCGGGGACTTTCCAAGTTGTCGGCGGCTACCCTGTCGATGTATCCTTACCGGTGGTATCGATTGTATCCGCCGTAATCGCAGCAACATTGTTTCCAGCACTGATCAAGTTTCCCTAAACCGAAGATATGCAAAAACTAATGTACGAGAGACATGTGCGAAAACATAGTCGGTGCGTAGCGGTGGTCGCCGCTTGCGAACTGCCGCCCCACTGCAAGCAGGGAAACACCGATCGGCAAGCATCGATGCGCAGCTCGGCTCAAGCGCCACCCACGGCCGGTGTCACGCTTTGAAGTTCGCACCAGAAAAGACAAATCATCTCTGTTATCAGAAAGACTGCCTACTATCGTCGAGCAGCGACAAAGCATGCCTGAGCAAGTAGCGAGCTTTCGAATACAGCCCCACCCGCGGGCACGCCGCGCTACGAACTGCGCCCGGCTGCCCCAGTCGTCGCTAGACTTATAGCCTGTTTCGCATCGATGCAGCAGCGCACAGAGCTTCAGAAGTCGCCTGCGCTGTAATAATGGCGCACTATTGATATCAAGCTACATTTCGCAATAAACTAAAAATATGGTTGATTTGCTCGACGCCTTCGGCACCGGAGCTGGCGGACGCCAAGCGAGCCAGACCGCAACGGCGGGCGAGCGGAAGCTGCGAGGCGGTTCTCGCAAGAAATTTGCTCGAATCACAGTTGTCGCTTTTACCAGCAACTCAGTTGTGGCCAGTACTCCACAAAAATGATACATTGTTGACATTTTTCTAGCCCATATTTTATTTTTTACGTCAAGAACAACCTTCAGCTCATTTTTTGAAGCCGGCGCACGGGATTCAGCTAGGCCGGCCGGCCAGCTGGCTTGGTGTACTTCATGTTCGCACCAGGAATAACAAAACAGCCATGCTATCAAAAAGTCTGCAATATTTGAGCAAAGACAGCATGCCTTCGCGAGAGCCCACCTTCCGGCAACGACACCGCCTGTGGGCGCGCCGGGCGACGGACTACGCTGCTTCCTGACTGCCTTGCTCGTCGCTGAGCATAGCTAGTTGCGCATCGATGCCGCAGCTGAGGGCGCTTCGGAACAGGCAAGCGCTATAATAAAATAATACTCTCGTCACCCCTTCACTGTGAACCCGTCCCAAAGTCGTCATCATCATCATCAGCCTTACTACACCCACTGCAGGGCAAAGGCCTCTCCTATGTCTCTTCAATTAACCCTGTCCTTTGCCAGCTGCATCCACCCTTTGCCTGCAAACTTCTTAATCTCATCCGCCCACCTAACCTTCTGCCGCCCCCTGCTACGCTTTCTCTTGGAATCCACTCCGTTACCGTTAAGGACCAGCGGTTATCTTGCCTTCGCATTACATGCCCAGCCCAAGCCCATTTCTCTTGATTTCGACTAGGATATCATTAACCCACGTTTGTTCCCTCACCCACTCTGCCCGCTTCCGGTCTCTTAACGTTACACCTATTATTTTTCTTTCCATGGCTCGCTGCGTTGTCCTTAACTTAAGCTGAACTCTTCTTTAGCCTCCACGTTTCTGCCCCGTAGGTGAGTACCGGTAAGATAAAGCTGTTGTACACTTTTCTCTTGAGGGGAATTGGTAAACTGCCATTCATGATCTGCGAGAAACTGCCATATGCGGCGGGGCGGCGGTTGCGGCGGCGGCAGCGGCAGCGGCAGCAGCAAAGCGGCTATGGGGTTAAATTTCCTAGTATCGCACTTGTTCCTTCTACCAGCATCTCCATATAGGCCAACAATCCTCAAGAAAGGTACATTTTTGACGTTCAGCGCAAAACAACAACAAAAAACGCGCACAAGCACAACACACCACGATAGAGGCGCAAGAAAATAAACAAAAACCTACTTCAACTCAACAAATCTTCTTGTAGCGACGGTTGCCTATCATTGTGGCTAGACGGAGAGAACATGCGTAAAATTTTGAGTCAGGCTAGTTAATATAGTGCACTGAATGATTATGACAGCTAAAGTATATGTTTTACTGCTTTCCATAGTATACAAAACAAGTTATCAGTACATCGACTGATGCGGCAAGCATTTATATTTCTTTAGCCTTGTTACCATACCTCTTACTTCTGTGGATAAGGGCACTTTTCGTAAGGCTGCCGAAAGGTGGATTTCTGAAACACAGCTTGGCCTTTCCCTTGCCTTTCACTTTCAGTAACCTTTCTGAAAGTCGCCCTTCGAGTTAAAGTAAGGTAAAGGTAATGCCAGTTTGTGAATACGGGGGTCAGAGCCTCCAGCGATTTTAAGCGACGCGAGCGCCATGACAGACGGCGCGATTGCTGCGCGCGCGGGCGGAAGACGGCTCTCCTTTTCGGCTCGGGAACTCGACGAATGGTGACGTTTCGGCGCTGCGCTCCGCTATTCGCCAGCGGGGCGAGGCCTCGAGGGCGAGAACATTCTCCCGCATATCGTCCTGTCCGGCCTCGGAGTTTCTCCCTTGCCCTATCATGGGCGAACGTCCGCTTGTAACCGTGCAGGTGAGCCGGACGACCTCGATACTTTCGCGTATTTTGTTCCTAGCTGCCGTGATTGACTTCAGTCTGCTTACGTGAAGGAATCCTTAAGCATGTCTTTGCTCTTATCTTTTTTCTCACTCATAACGTGGAAATTGGCACGACATACTACAGCAGTACTACACCAGAACACTGTACGAGGATGCTCAAAATGTTAGCGAGAATGTAGTCGGGAATGCTGGTACAACGTTGAGGTCAGCCAGTGATGCCATCGCTGGGATTTCATCTACATTTGAACTGTCAACCTCATTGAGTCGATTAAATGTGGTTCTAACGTGTGAGGTCACGTGAGAGGTACCACTTCCTGTGGACGCATTTTTCGGACACGCTCTGCGGACAAATTCTGGCTACTGCTTTTCTTCCAAATGGGAAATATAATGTTTCACATAAATAAATGCCGAGTCTGTGTAAGCCAAAGTGTCGTGCCCTCGCTTTCCTCAGAGTAAGTCCCGCCGTGGTCGGCGTGCGCTCAATAGCATACGCGATCAAGGTTCGGGTTCGGCTATTTTCAAATGTCTCGGCCACCGATAAGCAGGGAGAATGTATTTACCCACCCCATTTCCACCACAAAACGTTTATGGTGTGTAGAAAGCGTCAATCAATCTCATTTCTTACCATATCTGTGTCCGCGGTGAGCAGGTGATACGTAAGCAACGCATTTGTCCGCAGAGCATGTCCGCCGGAAAGTGCGAAAGAGGTAGCATTCGGGCGGCGGCTGATTTTGCTCGCTCTCGCCCCCGAATGCCCAAGTGTGAACCCGCGATATGGCTGCCGCTACTTCTTCGCATCATTCATGAGCGAAAAATCATGTGCAATCTTTCCACTCCTCGCGGACGCCAGCAGCAGCGCTGTGAGCGAGTGCGACGTCACCGTTCGTCCTTGAGGAAGCGGAGTCGAGAACGTTTCGCTTGCTCACGGGGGCCTCTAGAAACAGCGCAGAGTGTTGCCGGTATGTGTATGGTAATAAGCGGGCTGCTGGGGCATGGGCCAGCGTTTGCAAAACTATACAGAAATTGTGGAAAATTATACAACCTTTGTCCGTAAATTTCAGAGACTGAGTCGATTAAAAACATTGTCTGTGGTTTAGCTCTGGTTAAACCTTGTAGGTAGCGAGAGCTACAGGCCATCACTACGCTTAGGCTTCGCTGTGGTTAAGCGATGTAATGCTACTGATGATTTACTTGACTAATCTCTGTCTATGCTTGTTTCGTTCCAACGCTGAAGTCTGGCTTCTTTCAGAAACGCCAGACTCAACACGTCGTCTTCTACCGTCGCGGATTCACTGTTAGAGGCTAAGCGAGCTCGTCTAGCCGCGTCGTCAATACGACGCTTACAGAGACGTTTGACATCCTCTTCTTCGGTCTCTTGGGCACGCTGTCTTGTCCTCGTTTCGTTCCGACGCCGAAGTCTGGCTCTTTCAGCCTAGCCAACTCATCGTTCTCCATAATGGCCGAAGCACAAGGCAGTGTTTTTTCGGCGCCGCGTCAGCGTGTGGGCTACTAGCGTCGCCGGAGGCGACAATTTGGCGCTTGGAGCGAGGCGATGCAGGGAGACGTAGATATCTGGCGCGGCCAGATCTGGGCGTCAGCGCCAAAAATACCTCGTAGGTGGGGTTGGTGGGGCCAAAAACCGTTGCCCATTTCTGCGAAGGCAGCAGCGTCCCTTCTGTACCCTTGCTATTGTCCCCATTGCCCCTGCACAAGGTTATCGTCGCCGCTTATTGGGACGATTGGCTTCGGACAGGGGATAACTGAGGGGCTTTACCCACAATGTCTCCCCACCCCCATCTGGAGACGCCAGTTCGTATGCCCTTATGTGTTTAGTTGCCCTCTCCTGCGGGCTCCGAGCAATGACGCCAGTAGACGAGACACTGACGCGACGCTGAACAAACGCTGCGGCTCGCCTCCCGCTAAGCCGATCCGTATGTATATACGCACTACGACAGCCCCTCTGACTACGCATGCGCACAACTGGCGAGGCGAGCGGCGTCGGCTCCACGACGAGCGCAACGGCGGAGTAACTTCATGCCAGATGGCGCGCCGAGCGGTGAGACCACGGCCGGGGCGCAACCACGTCGAAAGTGTGACCATGCTGAAGAGGCGAAGCGACTACAGTAATGCAGCTCTCGCTAAAAAAAATATGCGTTTAATATTGAAATCATTTGTGCAGCACCCCTTCGTAATAGTCTCCCTTGCAGTCTATACACAGCTTCCAACGCTTCTTGAGGTCTAGGAAACAGTTGGAAAACACTTCTTTTCACAGGGCTGTCAGCTCCTTTGTAGTGGCGTCTTGAATGGCCTCCACGCTCCCATCCAGCGACCTTTTAGGGCTTTCTTCAGACGAGGAAACAGGGAAAAATCGCATGGGGAGAGGTCAGGCGAATATGGCGGATGAGGAAGTACAGTAATGCTGTGCTTGGCGAGATATTTTGTCACGCTGAGAGCAGTTTGTGGCCTTGCGTTATCGTGGAGAAGGCTGCATTGTCCAGATGACCAGAAAACATGGCGATGGCGTCGCAGTGCATCACGCAGGTGTTGCAGCACGGGAATATAAACCTCTTGATACACCGTCTGCACTTGTAGGAGCAACTCGTGGCGTATGACACCTCAAGCACCGAAAAAAACTATCAGCATCGTCTTTGTTTTGGTCTTCTGTCACCGCACTTTTCTCGACACCGAAAAGCTTGTAGACCGCCATTCGGCGCTCTGCCTCTTTGTTTGAGGATCGTATTGAAAACACCATGTTTCGGCTTCAGAAGTGATGCTGTCGAAGATTGCAGCGTTATTCTCAGCCTCGGAGAGGAAATCAGCGCTCACTGATGGCCGCGTGTACTTCTGGTTCTGTGTGAGGGAGTGCAGCACAAGTGTGGCATTCAGCTTTCGTTTCCCTAAGTATTGGTGCAAAATTTGGAGGCATGTTGTCTTAGTAAGGTCGAGAGCATCTGACAGCATGCGGACTGTAATGGTGAGGTCTTCCTGTATGATTTCCCTGATCCGAGCCACGTTGTTTTCATTCGGTGAGGTTGAAGGGCGCCCCTGCCTTGTGTTGTCTTCCACCGACGTTCTGCCCGAAACGAACCTCTTGTGCCACTCTAAAACTCGCACTCGCGATAATGTCTCGTTGCCGTAGCGTCACGAAAGAGCTTATACGCCTTTTTGGCTGCCTTGCTAAGCTTCACACAGAATTATATGTTTACACGCAGTTCGAGGTGCACGTCCATCTCTCCCCATTCACTCAAAGTAGAATGCACAGACGACTAGTGACAATGTACTTTTCTACATGTAGTGTCGTCTAGCGGCTGCCACAGCAATTAACATAAATAGCTCAGGTTAGCCCGAAAATATGGCGCTACACATACGCACCAACATTTGTTTTTAGGAATCATTTCTAGAGAAGAAAATAAATCAGACTTGAAACTTTACGGACAAAGGTTGTAGATTAAGCAGAAGGCTGGTGTCATCACGAGACAAACGTTTAAACAGAGAGGCGATTGCATGGCGACGCCTGCAGGTTGGAAACTTCACAAACCTGGTTTGGGCACTCCATGCTCAAACCGGGGGACAGGCAAGATACCTGAAGACTCTGTGGGGCAAGAGAGACCCTGGACCTAATTTTTGGGAAAGTTCTAGCTCCTCAGGGGCTAAAAAGAATATCAGCTCTAGGGAAGCCTGGGAAGTCCTACTGCGGAGCAAGGTCCCTGTTCTTCAGCGCCAAGCCCTCCACCTGGCAGGAAAAGCAGCGAGAGATCAAGACTTCTACGCCTGCTTTTAGTCGCGGAGGCCCCCGTCTCCCAGGCCTGCGCAGCCGGGGGCGGAAAGTAGGAGGCCTCTTTTATCCGGTGGAATATTAAATTTTTTATCAATCATTCATTAAAGAGCGGGTACTTGCTTGCTCCTGACACACGTGTATGATGGAGCCGGTGCCGTCTACTAGTGTGGGGCTTCCTTCTGTGCCTGTCAAGTTCTTTGCCTGCGCTAGACAAATGTGGGGGTCACTGCTGGCAGTGTAATAGGTAGAAATAGCCTCGATAGTTTTGAAATGAGAACCTGCTTGTCTTCTTCGGATTCGGTGCTTTTTGCCTGCATATTTATCCTGTACATTCTGTTTATGCCCTCATTGAAGGTCTTTGTATAATTCAATAATGCGCAACAGCAACTATGGTAATTTGCTTACGCCCTAGAACAGATTTTATATTTCGCACGTAAATGCATGAATAAATTTCCAGTACAGAGCCATTACGGGATACAACCTTAGGCATTCCAGTGCTGTTGTTGTTAATAACAACTTTGTGTTCCATTCCTAATCAAGCATTCTCGGCACATTTACACTGTTACTTGTCCTTCTTGCGCCGGGAATAAGCAACCTCATGGTCACAACCAACCATTTGCGACAGGAGGCACTGAAAGAGACGAGAGAGCCTCTAGTAACTAAGCCACGGAAGCGCCACTACGGACGCCGTGTTTACTGCACGCACGTGCGAAAGACAGCACTCCTCTTCGGCTCGGGAACTTGACTGAACTGAACTGTAATGCGAAGGCAAGATAACAGCTGGTCCTTAAGGGTAACAGAGTGAATTCCAAGAGAAGGCAAGGGTAGCAGGGGGCGGCAGTAGGTTAGGTGGGCGGATGAGATTAAAATGTTTGCATGCAAAGGGTGGATACACATGGCATAGGAAAGGGTTGTTTGGAGAGACATGGGAGAGGCCTTTGCCCTGCAGTGGGTGTAGTCAGGCTGAAGATGTTGATGGTGATGATAATGATGATGAAACCAATAACGATTTTAATAGTGAAGTTCCATACGACGTGACACCATACAGTACTGGAATAATATCAAAATTACATTCTTTGTAACAACGGGACTTTACAGTAAAGCAAAGCAAGTGGGGTGTCCCGAAATGCGTCGAACCATATTATAAATATCACATGGGCGTAGCTCGCAGCTATGTGCTTTTGGTCGCATGGCTCTACTGCAGGTTACTTTTATCACCGCGCATGAAAGGAATTTCATTTCACGTGAGCTTCTTACCGGTGCTCTAGCGCACTGAATCATGCATTGCATAGGACGGCGCAACTCGGGCATGAAGAGCATAGTCCTGCCATTGTGTAGCGGAGTCCATTGCTAAAAGGAACGACCGACTTGCCCAACAACATGCACTGCTCAATGAAACATGCCTCGAGGGCACTGCCCAAAGAATCCGTCGTGGGCATGTTTATATGTCCAGCGTGAGAAACATTGGCACACAGAAAAGAAACTTGATTTTTTTCGGGGGGGGGGGGGGGTGACATTTTATATGACAGTTCATTTTCAACCGTAGCGATGTCGATTAGAACCTTTCAATAGCTTGCAAGCCGACGAATATCTGCACCTTGGGTTGCTGAAGGCAATGGTCAGTTGGTCACTTGCCGGAATGCATGGCACCTGCAGCGTCTCCAGAGCGGCGCGACCTGCGAGAGAACACAATCAGCACACTAACAAGATCATGCACCGCTCTCACGGAAATAGGCCCTGCCACCACGAGAACTATCGCAGTGCCTGTTACTGTCCATATTACTCAGGTTTTCCGGCCCTAGCAGCACCTCTCTGCAGGCCCTGACAATACGCTTATCGTGAGCAAGTTGCATCGGTAGAGAAAGCTCAAACTTAATTGCGCTGCAGAATCAGCTGCGTTAGTTAAGTTTCTGCCTCCCCTATACCCTTCCCTTACTTCGGAATCTAGTCTGTTACCCTTAAGGACTAGCAGTTATCGTGCCTTCGCATTACATGCCCTGCCCAAGCCCATTTCTTCCTCTTGATTTTGACTAGGATGACCCGCTTTGTCCAGGTCATGTCTCTTAACGTTACACCTATCATTTATCTTTTCTTAGCTCGCTGCGGTGTTCTTAAGTTGAACATTTTCCGTTAGCCACGACATTTCTGGCGCATAGGTGAGAGCCTTCGTTATGCGAATAATGAGGCGTAAAGGAATTATAACTGATCCTTCATGTCACAAGCAACGTGTTCTGATTTCCCTTCCTGAAAACTAAACATGTCGGCAGAATTTTCTGTCTGGTTACATAACCTTTCGTAAAGTGTAGGACATTTTTTGCATCGTCGCAACGCGCACACCAAACGTACTCCGCTTTTTTGCGGCGACAGGGTAAACAACGAGGGAAAGCGTAGCGAGCTTTGACCTTCGGATACATTTCCCAGGCATGCGGGTGCAAACGCGGCTACAACACTGGGACTGGATGGCCACATCTCGCGTTCGTCCTTACAGTGCTGCCGCCCGGGGTGCCGCGCTCGCTCAGCTTAGCTGAGCCTGGGGTTTCCGCGACACCTTGTTCACGCCGTGATGTGACGTAGGTGCATGTGGTCGCGCTGATAGCGGTTTTCGTAGCGTAGACAAAACAGGCTTCGCATACTAGTTCCTACCGCAGCGATGCCGGCGGGATTGCTCCGCTGGATCGTGCTCGAGCGCTTGCAAACGCAACATACCACTGTTCCATTTCGAGATGGGCATAATAGCATAAAAAGGAAAACTGAATGAACCTCGATAGGTTTCTCCTAAAGAAATGTCGCAGTAGTCATGGGCCGTGGCAGCAATGCTCAAATTCAAGGTCTCGACGTTGTCACAGACTAATGCGCCAAGGAATTCGTAGCGGGCAAGCAGTTACTCTCATTCGCCTATACACAAGCATTGTATGCTTAAAACGGCGCAATAAAAACAAAAGGCATAGATTTAACTGCGCATGTACCTGACACCCGGAGTAACTTAGCCATTACTCCTGTGTCTGACAGAGGCACTGGTTTGCATGCTGTGAGGTGATCCTTTTGGGCGTTGTTTGCTGCCGTTAAATCTGCGGAATGGTGTCGTGGTTTTGTGACAGAGCAATAGATGAGATGCGTGATTTAAGCGGTTCTAAATAATGCGTCCGAAGGTCTCCTGGAGAATTCGTTCACCTTACTGTTTCTAGCCCATCGTCCACGCTGGCATACCCTGTAGTCTGTCGGAATTACTAATGGATTAAAGTACTGCTAGAAAATGACATTCACTACACTGTAGATTGGTGACAGAAGCGCTGGAAGTGCGCATTTCCTTTCATAGCTTCCGACTCAATGATTCAGATGCAGCGACTGCGAAGCGACAGTTACAGCTAACGTTCTTGCGCACGCTAGCGAATCACAGAGCTCTCAAACACAAAGCCTCGCGCTCATGTTTACTAAACGGCGTAGAAGACACGAGACGGAGCAAGTTATTTGAGCTGAACCTCAAAGCACCGTTGATTCACTGTGACTGAGAAAGATCGATGCAGGACAAAGTAAAACCCGGGTGGTGTCTTTTGCTGTGGCGTGTGACATTCAAGTTTACTGGTGTACAGGATATGCTGAGATCTGCGAAACATGTCCGTCTGTTCCACACCACTGCCGCATAAGTACTCAGCACCTCAGTGCGTTCACTGGCGAAAGATGTGTGACTGTATGTTGCAGGACACCGCTTTCGCACCTCTGCGAAATCGGTGACTGTCACTGCTCGAAAGCCCGTCGGAATAAATACTTAGGTGAACATGCACGGTGCAGATATTTCTTACCCATAAGTTTTAACAGCGAAGTGCGTGCGTGCGCCCTCATCCGACTTAATCGTTCTTTTCACTGTTAACTATAACGAAGCCGTACAAGTCGTGAAGTGTGGCTCCTTGGGCCTATTGGTATATGCTTTCAATATATGCTTTCAAAACTAGGATATTTCGCGAAGAAAGAGAACGCTAAACGCAAGTTGACACGACGAGAGTGCGCGCGAATTTTGTCTGCCTTCCACTCTCGTGTCGTTTCCCAGCAAACAACGTACCTCCCCAGGAGAGCCCAGAAAGGATGGAATGTCCCTGTCCCAAGTACAACATTTATCGAACATTTCCAGGCCATAGAGGCTTGACATAGAAACACAAGCAAAAGAGAAGTGCGCCCACTAATGTCCTAGAAACGTTTTTTCGAGGATGTTAAGCAGAAACAAAAACAAATAGCATTTTGGTCACAGAAAGGGAACTAGGAGAACGTTTTGGGACCAATGCTTTTCAACAAAAAATACAAATTGACTCCTCGCTCTCTTTTCTCTCTCCCTCGTGCCAAAAGCTACGGGGAGAGAAGGTTTTGCGCTTGCACTCGCCGTTTTGAGAGATCAGACAGTTTTGTTCGAACAGCCGAAGGAAGCGCAGTTCATCCCGCATCTCTCTCGTGGGCGTCGGCTCCATGCTGGAAGCACGCAGGCGACGGCGGTCTGCCTTTTCATCGCATCGCCGGGAGCGGCGGTCACCAACGTGCCCGTCTTCAATAGTGTTTCCAACTTCAGCACGGTACGGTGGTCCCTGCAGGCATCTCTAACTATCAGCAGCCCTCTTTGCGCCGCTGTCTAGCAGAGGCGCAGTAATGGGCCTCCTGTCGCTCGCCCGGCTTCCTCGCTGGAAGGAAATCATCTTGTGCACACGTATTCGCGCAGCCCCTAGCCGCTCGCGCGCAAGCCCCAGCGCGCACCAGCTCTTGCTCTCATCACTGGGCTGTCGTGAACTTCGTAGCTGCGGATTCATGGCAGCTTTCCCGCGCATCTCTGCGTGCCCACATAATTCCTTTTGGAACTGGTGCAGCAGCGCGCGGCGCATCGCAAGTCTTTTGCACAGCTTCACGGCCCTACACCATAATGGCGCTCTTGCAGGCGTCGTTCGCGGCAGCGGATTTCGAGGCAATGGGCGACTCCTAGCGCGCACTCTGCATCCCTCAGTGCCTCCGGCGACTGTGGCGCGTTGATGGTGGCAGCGTGGCCGTCCACTGCGGTCATAGGCGGGAGAGATCTTCGGAAGCCCACCATACTCTTGCTGCGAGTGCCCATGGATTAACCTGCTCTACCTACATTGCCGTCCTGTCGCAGCGGTATAGTTTGTGTTGTGTTCGCGTCGCTGACTCCCAATCCACCCCCACCGGATTACTTGTGCCTTGATCACCTTGATCTTGCCTCCCACGCCGTATTGTGCCGCACGCGTGGTCTGCAGTACCATGGGTGCGGCGAGCCTGGGCTCCTACCTCAAGACGTCCCCCCTTTCCGTCCTGCTCCAAGCAGTCTTATCTCCACACTTAGTCACAAGAAAATAAAACGGGGTGTAACGAGGATGCAACGCGTATGTTTGAGCGTTCGCTGTGCCGTGAGAAGGCGTAGGACAGAAGACTGCGCTGAACTCCTATATATGGTTGCAGCATTTTATTTCATCCCCGGGTTTCTGTTGGCAACGTCGTCAAGGTATGTGGTTTATGCTCGTTTTTTATTTTCGCCTCGTAGAATTAATTTTTTTCCTGTTTTGATAACACGGTCAAGATTACTCCGAGACTCGTGCGAGAGGCAAAGCGAGAGGGAGGTTTCACCCTGCAGAATATCCGTAACCTGAAACCGCGTGTCTGTATCGTACGCCCATATAGTCTTTTCATTTGGCACCCAGGTTGCTCTTTACATGCGTTTGCTTTTGCGTGTGCATACATGCTTTGGTACCCTTTAGAATGTTTGCTTAAGGTGCATCAACTTTCAGCCTGTATTATGTTTTTATTGCTCTTTTTTTCAGATTTCTCACAGCTACAGAAAATTTTGGCCATTATTATTTGCTGGTGTCGTACTGCTCCGTACACTGTGTGTTAAATGGTGCATACTTATGCGTCTCCTGTTTATATTCATTTAAATGCCAAGAGCACATCTAATAAACTCAAATTACATCAGCATTGCGCTGATATTTCCTGTTATACAGGCGGGATCGGGCGACTTTTTAATTAATATTTCCTTTGTGGTGTAAAATTGTAGCACATTTAATGTTATTGTGGCGGGAGCAGCGCAGCACGAAACAAAGAAGAGAGAGGCGGGAATCAACGCTGACTAACAACCAGATTCTTAATCCACGTTCGATCGAAAATATACATCTCGCTCGTGCAAAAAGGAAAGTACAGAAGCATTACAAACGCATAAGATGTACACAAGGTAAAAGATTAGGACAACGCACACAGGCAATCAATTTTGCTGTCACGAAACGCTATCGAAAGTATGCTGACGCATATACGTCGCTCTTTTGCCCGATGTTGAACGCTTCTTCAATCTCCCTGGTCCGTTTCATAAAATACGAAGGGATTACCATTGTGTTGACAAGCTGCGGAGCGCATTCATGCTCTCTGCAATGTTTTGCTAATTCACTGCTCATGGCGCTCTTTAGGGATATTTTGTGCTCTCGAAGCCATTCATTCAAACAGTTCCCTGTTTGACCAATGTAGGTGCGTCCGCATGACAGAGGTATTTCCTAAATCCCGCTTTTCACACATTTCACATGTTTATTTCCGGTGCTTTTTCTTGCATTGATTTTTCTTTGCTCGCTCTTGACTTTGGCGCACAGGCTTCTTAATTTGTTGGGTGCTGACATGAGCACTTTTACACCAGCTCTTGCGCCTACCTTTTTGAGACTGTGGGAAATGCTATTAATGTAAGGAATGACCGCGCACGGCTTCTTTTCTTCTGATGTTGTTGTGACATATTTTCTGCCTCTAAGCGCTTGCAGAATCCCTTCTGCGACACTGGATAGCAGTCTCATCGGGTAAACTGCTGCTTTCAGCCGACTGTTCTGGGCGTCAAAACTTCCTCGAACTTCACGATGACCGGATCTCGTCAATGCGGCTCTCATTGCTACTTTTGCTAAGGACTAGAAGAAGTAGGACTAGAAATAGCAATTTAACTCCCAGAAAACAACGCTATGTGATTTCTTGACTTGACGATAGCCTTTCTAGGCGCTCACTTATGCTGGCGGTACGGAACACGAAGCTAAAAGGGACTGCTCCCCTACACATCTGCGCACTACAAGATCATCAAGCGGGGGTAGAAAAAAACAGCAATGAGAGCCGCATTGACGAGATCCAGTCATCATAAGGTTCAATGCAATTTTGACACCCAGAACCGTCGGCTGAAAGCAGCAGGTTGCCCGCGACACAGCTAACGAGTGTCGCAGAAGGGATTCTGCAAGCACCTAGAGGCAGAAAATATGTCACATCCACATCAGAATAAAGGAAGGCGTACGCGGTCATTCCTTGCATTAATGGCATTTCCCAGAGTCTCAAAAGGGTAAGAGCAAGAGCTAGTGTAAAAGTGCTCATGTCAGCACCCAACAAGTTAAGGAGCCTGTGCGGCAAAGTCAACAGCGTGCAAAGAAAAAAATCTATCCAAGAAAAAAACACCTGAAAAAACATCTGAAATGTGTAAAAAGCGGGGTTTATAAAATAACTATGTCATGCGGACGCACATACATTGGTCAAACAGGGCGCTGTTTGAATAAACGGCTTCGAGAACACAAACGATCCCTAAAGGCGCCATCAGCAGTGAATTAGCAAAACATTGCAGAGAGCATGAATGCGCTCCGCAGCTTATGAAGACAATGATCAACCCATCGTATTTTAATCAACGGACCAGAGAGATTGTAGAAGCCTTCAACATTCGACCATAGAGCGACATATGCGTCTGCATACCTTCAATAGCGCTTCGTGACAGAGAAATCGATTATCTGCGTGCGATGTCTTAATATTTCACCACGTGTACATCTTGTGTGTTTTTCAAGCCTCTTTCCTTTCCTTCTTATACGAGCGAGATGTATATATTCGACGAACGTGCATTAAAAATCTGGTTGTTATTCAGCGTCGTGTCCCGCCTCTCTGTCTCGTGCTGCACTGCTCCCGTCACAAGATCATGCACCAACCAGCCCAAATTTTCACCTTGTTAAAGCATATTTCATGTAAACAGGTAAGTCTGAATGGCCTAGCCAGCAAGAATTCACGCGAGTTTACAGATGTATTACACCACCTGTAACGTAAGCATGTGCCTGAAAATTGGCACATATGTGCGCTTAGATGCCTGAAGTCTGCATGAAAAAGAATAATTTTTTTGAGCCAGAGCCGATAAATCTAGCATTAACCTTTTGGGGCTGTCCCTTGGACGCACAACGTTTTGGACACGGCTAGTTGTGGGGACGTTTTTTGGACGTCTTTGGGAAAAATGAGAACCTCCTGGGGACATTCCAAATGTCCTGATGGGATATTTCTGGGAGATTTTGAGGAAGTTTTGTGTTTGTTGGGTTAGCGCCACTTCCTGTGCGCGAAACCATACAACTTGTGAGACCGCAGTTACAGAGCTTTAAAAAAAAACAAATTCTCTATGTTTAGATGTCTTATCTAATTTCGTACGGAGTTCAAATTGCATTAGGCTTTCTCTGTGGGCCATGATTGCTCTTTTACTTCACCTCGTAGTAACCGAGAAAACACTGAGCTGTCAGTGTAATGCACCTGCGAAAGAAGTTGCTAAACGATTCGTTATTTAATATCAATGCAGTGAAACGACCTGCATGCTTTTCTAACCTTTAAACACAAAAATAACATGTTTTACATTTTTCCTACTGTGCTTTTAGCTAAGTTGATTTTCTAATATGTTCTCTGCAAATCCAAAAAATACTTATCATTCTCAGAAGAGTGTGTGGCAAGAGCTTGCATTCATGCTGCAGTAGGGTGGGTGCCAAATTACTCGTGCCATTTTTGGTCTGAAATATAGCGCCTACCTCATTTGATGGTCCTCTATAAAATAAATGCTTTTCCGTGGCGCAGTCGAGCAAGCGCAGGAGATTCGTTTTATAAATATAATAATGCACCATAAGCTCGAACACGCAGGACTCTAAAGTATCTAAGAGTGTTAGCACAGCGGACCCGGCCGCATTAGAGTAGACGCATACTGAATTAACAAATGCCTGCTTTTTGCATGCACAAGCGGGGGCACGGAACACCTGGCGGCACACGTGCCACAAATATTAGCGCAGGACTCGTCTGACAAATCGCTATACGTCTACTCTAGCAGTTATCCGCTATGCCTAATCTCTCTATTACACGTTTTTAGCATACCGGACACGTAATAGCGTAGATGCATATCGGTTTACGGGGCGCGGACTGCGCATGCGCAGTAGCCCTACTCGGCCCCACCCATCTCACTGCTCGTACGCAGGAGGCGTCCGCTGCTGCTGCCATGTAATGGTTTCCTGGGCCTTCGTCAAGCTGTTCGTACAGCTTTTAGCCCAGGTGACCATCCAGATACTTTCTGGAGAATAAAATATGATTTGATTTGATTTGATTTGAAACCGTTTGTGCTTATATGTCTCTGGTATGCAAGAAACGTATAGCATATTTGTTGTACCGAAAAACGGATATGGTGTGGCAGCGCTCCGTAGCCGCGCTTCTGGGGTGTGTGGCCTCGAACGCTTAGGAGTTATTCGGCGTGTCCTCAAGCGGTAGCATAGTTGTGGCGTTTTTCTCACGTGTTCACGGCATCACTCGACCGTAGTCTTCCTTCAATAGCTACGTTTTTCGCTGATGCAATAAATCTCAGCTCTGCATACACGTACAGACGTCCACAGACCTGTATAAACCGCTCAAACTGCGTGCCGTCTGCGCTACGCAGCGTGCAGAGTGACGTCTAGCGGCAGCACCTGTCGTCTTTGAGTGGCCTCTGAGCATCAGATATGTGCTATTTCGAACCAGGCGCTGCCGCTAGACGTCACTCTGCACGCAGCAGAGCGCAGACGGCGATGAGTTCGAGTGCTCTAGACAGGTCTGTGGACGACTGTACACTTCCAACACTTGAGTCTACTGTGGTCCTTAGCGAATACCTTGTAATAAATTGTAGACAGGGGGTAGGTAGATCTTTCCTTGACACTCACAAAGAGGACAAGGGAGGGGAAAGCCTCGGTAACATTTCGACAAGCGGATTTGTCTTTGTCTGGGTAAACCGTTAATCATTGGCGGGGTTTAAATAGGGCCTTAACTCCGAGTACAAAGGCTGATGTGGGGGAGGAGGGTGTGATGTGGGAAGGGTGGAGAGCGCGAACTTGAAAATCTTGTCCCAGCAGGATGTTTGGCTTAAGGGGATCGACGTGTGGACCTGCAAATCTGTTGTAAAGAAATAGGCCCGCTCATCAGAAAGAAATCCTAGGTCGTGGAGCGTGGAGAAAGCGAATGTGGGCTTGAAAGGCTGTTTGTCCACTTCGATAGGTGGCTTGATATGACTGGCTGCGCTGAACTGGAAAACTCGGATAAAGGAATTAAGCAGCAGCACACAAGAGACGGTGACAGAGTGGACAGACAAGGGTGACACTTTCCGCTCTGTTCACGTATCTTGTGCGCTGCTGTACCTGTAATTATGTACCAACACGCCCAATTAGCCGCATTAATTCCCACAAGTATTCCAAGCAAATATGTCCCGTATGAACTTCCAGGCCCAAATCTAAAACCTGCAGCTTATTATACAAGGCCTACGGTCGTCAAGCCGTTGTTGAATTACAAGTCACATCATTCTAAAACAGTAAAAACAGGAATTGTTGTCTCATCGTTGTTTTCTGCGTTGTCCAAATCTCGTGACCATTTGATTAATCAGAGCTTCAACGAACAGGCTATAAGATTAAGAGAAGCAGGGTACACGAATGATGCCATCTTGTTGGGCTGCAGCAAATAGCCAAAAAACTTCATACTTCGGCTGCTAAGCCTGGGTAAGGCAGAAAGAAGGAAAGGAAGAAGGTTTCAGTTCTCCCGGAGGTGCACCGCCTTTCGCATAACCTGAAAAAAGTGGCGAACAGGTATAAAATAGGGGTTGTCTTTTCAGCTCCTAAAAAGACTTAAAAGCTTATGTGCTAAGGTGGAAAGACAGGCTGAAAAACAAAACGAATCCCAAAGTACCTGTGGAATTAAACATAAAACTAAGTATGTTCCATGCTTTGAAGGGGTTGTTTATAAAATTCCTTTTTCTTGCGGACAAGTATATATTGGCCACACGGGTCGTTGTATTAACACGCGCCTAACTGAGCATGCTAATACATTGGAGGCTAACAAACCTACGAATCTAGTCGATCATGTCAGAGACTGCAAATCTTGCATCCCTTCTTTTCATACTGTGATGTTTTGTAAAATTACCCAACGCAGTTAACTAGGGAGATTATGGAGGCGTTCTATATGAAGAAAAAAACTAGATTGTGCGTTAGCAGCCTGTCGGTTTGCCTGCATTATAGTGAAGTTCGATTACTCGATCTTATATAGCTACACATTTGTTTGCATTGTTCTGTTGTTTGATTGCGCTTTTTATATTCCTTGTTTCCTGTGAATAAACCTTCAGCTTTGAGTTAGCGCTGGTCCTTTTGTTTTCTTCACTTGTCCCCGTCTTTTGCGCTATTTCCCTTAAGTATGTATCATCAGCTCGCCCGTCTTGCCATTGAGGTGTACTAGGATATCTCTCAGGTTTGTGTTTCGTCTGTATGTTACCCTTGGAGCATCGGGAATTATTGTCTTGGGACGATCGTTGCTAGTCAAATTGGGGTGGCATTTGCGCAGAATATTGTTTATGTTCGGAGAGGCATACGAGTATTTCGTTGCAAGTGAAGGGGGCCGCTCATTGTTAACTTTTGTTCGTTTCTTAAATATCACCGCGCTTTAGAGTGGTTGTTTGTTGGAAAGCATAATTAGGAGGTTTCTTCCGATGGTTTCTATCAACTATAGGGTGTTTTTTTTTCAGAGGTGTTTCAAACAGTCATCGTTATTGGTACATATTATACATAGGCGCGTTGCCTGCCCTACAAATAGGCCGTGGTTAGAGTATTTTGTATGATGGCTAGTGAAACCTAACTATTTACGCGTGTCTGTAGACTTCCTGTAGAGTGTTGTTTTAAGCTGGCTATCTTCTGAACAAACAGCAGTGTCGAGTGAAATGGGCGGTAAATTTAATGCTATAGTGGAATCAAGGTGCGAGATTAAAGCTTTTATTTCTCAGACCTGTCTTCCTGTATCATAAAAATGTCACTTATATAACGAAGGTATATGAGCGGTTAAAAGAAACACATTTAGAAGTTTAGACTCCTCTCAAGACCCCCCCCCACCCCTTATGCCAGCTATCCTGCCTGGACAAGAATTTCAAGTTCACGCTCCCCACCCTAACACCTTCCCACATCACGCTCTTGCTCACTTTGAGCTTGTAAAACAGTGAGTCTAACAAAGTAAAGCACTCATTAACGTAAGCGGCCAATTTTCTCTATCCCACAAAAATAGAGGGCCCGGGCTGAAAGATTGATGCGAACTTGCAGAACACGCGTGAATGCCTTGTAAGTCTGATAAATGCTGGAGTTACTAAGAACTTGTTTCAGGGCTTATTTGAAGATTCCAGCATTCGGCTGACCCACAGTTGAAATCGTGGCTTCTGCATCAATTGTCTCGTCAACAGCGAACTATCGGCCATCGACTATGTCCGAGCACTCAATTCATGAACAACTACCGATATCGTTTAGGAAGGAGAAACAGTCAGTCCTTATTGGGAAAAGAGCGGATAATTTGTATCTATGGAGAAAATTCTCTTCGGATGTCGAAAGCATACATGCGAGAGAAAAACTTACGAGTTCAAAATCGATGTGCTTACACTAATGCCAATGAAAATTATATAAATGTGAGACCCCTGTTCCTGCCCATAGAAGAAGCGCCATGCATTAATTCTCTGCCGTCCTCTCTTCAGGGCACTGAACTTCCAGAGAAAATCTGAAATTTTTTTTCCTTCGTAACTTGAAACGCCTGCACCTCAAGTCCCACTTTTTTCGAACATTTTCCTTCCCTTTACTATTTTTTGTACTTTTCTTATGTCGAAATTATTCCCGGAAATCCCGTCCCCTACGCAATACAGCATATTGCCAGATTTTATCCGCGGGAAAAAATTTCAGCACTCTTGTTCACAGGCTTTGTCTCCCTGACTTGCGGAGAAGCTTACCTCTCTTTCTTCTCGAGCCCAAGGTCGTTGGCCTCTTCGAACGTGTCCGGAAGTGGCCTCCCTAGAGTCTCAGGTAGGAAGTAGGCAGCAGCGGCTCCAGACACTCCAGCGCCGCTGAGCACGATAGTGGGTGCTATAGTGTGCACATGGATTCCCTGTGGAGGAAACACGTCGCAATCAGCGGAGCCACACCATCGGTACCATCACTGAGCTGAGGTCTCTGCTCGCCGTCTGGCAGTCGACAAACACTTTTCGAAGAAACATCTTTAATCCAGCTTCCTCAAAGCCACATCCAACAACACACCGAACGTTTTTTCAGACATCCTAATAAACACATGAAACAGGGCGCAACACTTCTTCACTGATGCAGCGCCAATCCTTACCAAGTTTGTCCAGCCGTACTACACCCAGAGCTCCCCAAGGAGTAAGTTGGCATTATTTACAGAGAGAGTACCGCTTCACGTTATAGAATAAAAAAATAGAAGCAGCCTTTTAGAACAGCGTCTTAGACACTAATAGTAATTTTTTAAGAATGGTTCGTTGCCTTTCTTCGCAGGCGCTCAAGCCTCTCCAAATGTGGATGATTCGGCGGTGATGAAGGAGGAGACGATCGATGAATGCAGATGAAGAAAATCAAGGAATATATATACAGAATTTACAACAGTGAACACTTAAGTTACACAAGCAAAGTCACGCAGACGAGTTGAGCAAACTGTAAATTAAAGGAACTGATCTCGCACAGAGAAACGGCACTCAAACGCATCACTTATCGACCGAAGGTCTTGGGTGAAGTCTATTTATTCTTTAAGTACGTGCTAAGCAGAGAGCCTCTCGCTAGACTGGTCTTCAGTACTTTTTCTTGCTTTTTTCTGTGTTTCCCAAAGTTGAAGATAATAATTACTCAGAATATTTTTGCGCTTTTCAAAACCATTCATATGCATTAGTTATGAAACGTTAACTCCGTAATTTGAGCAGTATGGTTTTGGTGGGAAAGCTGTACCTTCAGGATAGTCTCATTTGTAACATGGAAGTCAATAGGTTACATAGATGGCTTTGTCTTAGATCAGCTCCAGGTTTCTAAGTTGCAGAATTCGGTTGGACAGCATTTTAGGGCCCATTCTCTTTAATATGTATATAAGTGGCAATGTAAACATTACCGGTTGAACACAATTGACCATTTACGCGGACAACACAAGCATATTTTTGAATATCAATTCGTACCAAACAATTATTTTACTCCGCAAATGTCAGACTGATTACACTACAGAAGAGGATAAAAAGTACCATTAATGCGATAAACACTAATTGCAGTTTATTCCGAGCAAAAGGGAAGAATATATTAGTATTAGGTTCAACAGTGAACAGTGAGCGATGACTAGGCTCTCGTCAACCCTTCTACTGAGTACTAGATTGCCCAAATCCTTCGGCACACAAAGCCATGAAAAGCAAGGCGACTTTTCAAGTCAGCTCTGTCGTCGTTTCGGTACAATTTCTGACAGCACGTCAAAACTTCGAGAGCAACACATCTGAGAAAGACTGAACGCAGCCAGAACAGCAACCTAGCCAGAGGTAATAAAAGGTTCATTGGAAATGAAATGACTGCTCACAAGATTATCAGTGCGATCGCAGAAACACGCGGAGCTCGCAGCTAGGATTAAGGCTTCGTAAGCTGTTTGATGACTGTATATGCTGACCTTTTTTTTAAGCAAAAGTGTTAATGGCTCATTTCTGGCGTCTAGCGTCGAAGTAACACATCATGTGACCTGCGCGGCTTACGTGACCCTGACGTGCCATCATCGGCAACGAGAAACCGTCTGAGCGAGCTCCGTACAGGTGCTAGTGCAGCCTTTATGCCATAGCAAATCATGACAGGACGCCTCAAAAAATCACGAATAGCTGTTCTGATGAAATTTATTAATGACAGACCGTAATTTTTAGGCATCTTTTGAATTTAAATAATGCTCCTGTGCGAAACTAAAATTATGGCAACAGGAAGGGCACCCACGAAAAACAAGCACGACGCGGTTCATGTCACGGCACACATTTCTTCCAGGCGGAGTTACAAGCACTACCACGTAGCACCAGCCAGACAATGCGCTTACAAAACGTGAAGTGCACATAAGCTGGCCCATCCTTCAAACCCCGCGCGCGTTATCATGCTCGTTAGACTTTTACGCCATTAAAAAAATCGCATCACATCTGTATATAGCCTATCTGCCGCCGGAATTGAGAGCGCACTCACTGTGCCCTCGCATAGTTCTCCCTGTTTCAAGCCCCGTGTATCCATAGGGATGCTCAGAGCACCCTTCGAAGTGGATTGTGTCTAAATCAACTTTTTGCTCAGATATCTCCTCAGTTTCTCCCGCTCTGCCATGAGACTGCTTCAGATTGTTAATTTAAGTATGTATTGTGCCGCGTATGTGTCTAATTAAACATGCATCCACGTGAGGTGCCGCGGTGGCTCAATGGCTATGGCACTCGGCTACTGACACAACAGATGTCGGTTCCATCCCGGCCGCGGCTCGAATTTCGATGGAGGCGAAATTCTATAATCCCGTGTGCTGAGCGATATCAGTGCATGTTAAAAAACCCCAGGGGGTTGAAATTACTCGGAGCCTTCCATTACGACGTGCCTGATAACTGAGTCGCATAGGTTCGTTAAACCACCTAAAACCACACTCAACACGCATCATTAAACACCATTACATGTTTATGAAGGCAGCTGAAGAAATTTACCGGCAAGGAAAAACAAGGAAGAAACACAATAGACAGGCCGGCCGTCAACTACCACCAGAGTTTAGTTTTTCGAAAAAAAACCCCCTCTACATCCGAACATGAGCACACGCTGCATAAAGTAACTGGAACTGACACAAAGAACGCTAAGGTACACTAAGGAAAGCAAAAAAAAGTCAAAAGATTAAAATGCCGCACCGAACCTTTCAAAAACGGCATTATATTTTATTTATTTTATTACAATTAATTGATTATTTATATTAAAAAAGAGCATAAGCTCGAGGCATGGACCGTTTCCTCACGCAAGTCGGCCCCTTTTCTTGATGAAGTATGCTTCTATTATTTAAGTACTGTTCACGGTAGCCATGTAGCTGCCATGACTGCTCTTAACCTGCCACTTATGCCGTTGCATTTCTTCGGCTATTCCTCGTAACGACCAACTAGCTCAACCCACGGCATTGAGATCCGTGTCACGTAGATAGGTCATAAAGAAAAAAAATGGCTCGACCTACGGCTGGAAAACCTTCCGTATGTCCTCACGGAAGACCCAGACACCTGAGGATTACATTTTGAGTGACATTGACAAAAGGAACTTTGGCCCTGTTCTGAGTAGGCGTCATTCCACACACGCCTGCCAGTCGCGACATGCACCCGCAGTAGCAATAAGCGTACCCCTGAGAAGAGGACGGGAAGAAGCGACTCCTCGTCAAAAAATGGCCTGGCTTAGCTAAGGTTAAGCCTAGGATGCGAAGCATAATAGATTTGTGAAAGGGATTCGGTATCGCCTGCCCGTAAGTCCGGCTAGTCTCTTCGTTGTTTAGCAATCTCCTGGAGGAGCGGGAGTTAGCCTTGGTGGTCGCGGCCGCGCGGCGACCGCGCGAGTTGAGCCCCGTTTCTCCACAGCTGGCGTGACGTCAGACCACGTGCTCGGCTGCAGCGCCCCTAGCGGGAGGAGCGGGAGTTAGCCTTGGTGGTCGCGGCCGCGCGGCGACCGCGCGAGTTGAGCCCCGTCTCTCCTCAGCTGTCGTGACGTCAGACCACGTGCTCGGCTGCAGCGCCCCTAGCGGGAGTAGCGGGAGTTAGCCTTGGTGGTCGCGGCCGCGCTAGGCTGGGCTATGGTTGAGCTAAGTAGTGTCCCTATTATGCTTCGCATAAAAAGCGCGTCTCACCAGGTCCCTCATGAAGGGTGCCACGATGCCCCCTATGCGGCCCATTGTGAAGCAGGCCGCGAACCCGAAGCTCCGCGTAGCCGTGGGGAAGAGCTCCATGGTGTAGACCCACTTTATGGCGCCCGATATGACCAGAAGGAAGCGAGACGTCATGTTCAGGCCCAATCGGAGCCACAGGTTTTCTGCACAGAAGTATACTGCGAGGTGAGCAGGCTGACAAAAAAATGCCGCCGCTATGAACGTCACAGTCACGAACACCGTTAACGTATACTGACCATAGCAGTGGCCCCCACCCTCATAGCCACGCTAACCGCGGTGGAAGCCATTTTGGTAGCGCCTTTCGGTAGGCTACCGCTCCGACACAGATTTTGTGAGGGCGTGTGATCTTGGCTGGTACCATGATAGGAGGCAGCATTTCTGAGCCATTTACGAACGCTTAGTCGTTAATGAACGTACTTTTCCATTTATCGTAAGATTCCATTATCCGCATATCTCCCCTCGGTAGGCTTGCATTTTGTTGCTATTAACGTTTTTGCTCTCGTCACAACGTTCCCCATTGGTTTTCTATGAAAGTCTGAACTATTCGATGCGAGCGATGGACAAACTATCAAAGGTTTTGAGTCTTGTTACGGATAGAAAGAACGACCATTCCCTTTAATGTTTTCATAGCAGTACCTTGCAATACTGCACAATTGCCTCACAATTAAATCTGATGTGCAAGAATCCAGGACTTGAACACAACACAGTAGTCTTATGCAGGAGGTTAGGAGAACTTCCTTTCCTTGAATGATCCCACTCCTAGTCCTGCGCCCTGTTGTAAGCTTTTTGACCCCTTGGAACAGCGGTCCGTCCCAGCGAGCTGGGAGTGTAACTAAGAAGAAAGAGCTTCGCGTGCCGGAATAAACAAAGAACAAATAAAAAAGGTTCCCGAATACACACAAAAAGCGCCCATGTGCGTTGTTGATTTACAGATTTCTTAGACCAGTTTAGATAGCGGTTGACTGTCCAGTTCTCCACGCGTCCATCAGGTGGCGAAACATAATGATGAAAGAGTTGCAGATGAACGCGTCCGTGTCGTTGAAAGGAAAGAGGTGGCGTGTTTCCTATTTCGCTACTCAACGATATACTTGAGCGCTGAAAGAGAATAAAATAGCGGACGATTTAGCGTCGTTAGGCCAAATGTGAATTAGGTGCGCAAGCACTTGGGTTTAAACTCAAGGCTCGGGTTTCATGGTCAAACTGGCTTCAGACAAATATGGGCAAAATAGGGCTTACGCTCAGCCTTCAGGGTATAACGCGATAGCGTTAATGGGTTAATGCCCATATATGCAGAATTGGTCATTCACTACTTTACATTCGTAGATCGCTGGGTGTCCTGATACCCTCCTGGCGCAGTGAAGCAGCAGCTAAGCGATGCGCCACTGCCCTGCGATGGCATGTGGAGCCACTTCTGGGGTTTGTGAGACGTACAGTGGTGAGCAGCCCTGTCTAGAGCGTGCTGACGGTGCTCAGCGGAACAAGTCAGCGCCATGTAACGTTAGGCTCTGTGTCGAGTTATGCGTCCCGTGCGCATGCGCGGCAAAAATAAAGTGGGTTCTCGGCATCTTTTCCGCTCAGTGTTTGCGCTTCACGCCGCCAGGGCTGCGCTCAATATATGTAACAGCGGCCGGAAAACCAACGTGCTTCGCGCTAATCACGAGACGGCTAGGCAAGCAAGTGATATCGGGTGACCGCGCGTTTCAAACACGCATGAGACTGCGTGTGCGAGAATTGGGCCTAGTTTGTTGCCTGCTTTCGTCTCGTCCGTATAAGGTTGCGCGTTACCAAACGCACAATGCGTTGCAGGCGTATTGTTTGATGGCGTGCCTTTGCGCTGCGCTATCAGCTAAGAGGGACACCGCATTTGGCATTCGTACAGATCAAGGAACTTGAATACAGAAACGCGCGATCATCCGCTATCACTCGCGTTTGCTTGCCTGGCCATCTCGTTACACTCGTGAACCACAGCGGCATGGCGACGCCCTGGGCATCGTCACAGCGTCCCAAATGCAGGCAGTGGGGCCTTGTCGGCACGAAACGAACTCGCGTGGGACGTGTGATCGACAAGGAAACGATGAGCAGGCTTCCCTCCGTTTTTGCCCCGCATGCTCACGGTACGCATAACTCAAACCCAGAGCCTAACGTTAGATGGCGCTGACCTGCTCCGCAAAGAACCGTCGGCGCGCTCTAGACTAGGCTGCTCACCACTGTAAGTTGCACTTTCCGAGCAACCTCCATGCCATGCAGAGAAGCTGCGGACAGACAAACACCACAGAAATCTTAGATAGGGATTTTATTGCTCGCGCATAAAAGATGAAAACTGGGCAATTTGAACACTAATTCGCAGTCGCATTTTCGTCCAGCTGCTTTGTGGGCAGCTTCTGGTGGGTGGAGGCTACTGGAAGGTTTAGGTGGGTTGTGGGGGGGGGGGGGGGGGGGTGAGACGGAGGCAAAGGGGGTGTTTTGGAAATTGGACAAGCGGGGGAGGGGAGATGTAAAGGGTCGGCCACTCTTAGTGCGAACACGCGAGCGCATTCCCGTGCTCTTTGAAGGGCCACTGCGTCCGACACGGCGCGCACAGAAGTGAAGTGGCAGACGCCGCGAAGCACCACATCTAGGTGCATCTTCCATAGCACCACTTTGGTGCGATGAGCGGCGGTGTCCCACGCAGTGGTCTTCCAAAGAGAACGAAAATGCGCTCGCGTGTTCGCAATAAGAGTGGGGGTGGGCGAACCCAGTGTTGGGGGTAGGCCAACTACCAAATAAACAAATAGTTCCGCTGGTCAGTGCTTCGGACCACAACGCCATCGCCGCGGCTTAGTATCCCGCGTGTTAAACGGCCAGTCTCTTGCGCTGTGGTTTAGAAGCTTTCGTGTTCATCACTGTGAAAGCGCCGTTAGACGAGCCTGCAGCAAGCCCCACAAAACTGCGGCAGATTAGAAGCAGTGAAATTCAGTAAAAGGACACAATGCTATCGCAATGTCATCATGTAATGGTAATTAGGGACCTACAATTTTTTTGTCGCATGAAATGTACTGAACCGTGTTTACCTAACGCGCGGTACTTAACTATTGCAGAAATTCATCACATGTTTATTTTTCACAAACAATATACAAAGGAATATGGGAAGTTTTCAGGAAAGGACGAAAATTTGTTTTTCTCTTTTTATGTATTAGCCCGATTTTCAGTAATCGACCACTGCATGTACGGTCTGTGCAAAGAGAGACATTGACACCAGGGAGAAATGTCTCGAGAATTGCAGTCGTGAATACTGAAATACTTTGGCCCAGCATGCTATCGGACATTTCCACTTCAAGTCAGTAACGGGTTTTCGGCCATGCATAGGTTGAGGGAAGTTTTTTCGACTCAGTGCAAAACATAGAACTTCCGCAGGTGGCTTCCCAGGCCTTGCGAGAGGGGGTCTCACCGAGCGGGAGCACCGAGATGAGGATGGCAGCCAGGCCAGCGAGCAGCAGGAACGCCGCTTGCGACCTCCGGCGGCGGCAGTAGCGCACCAGCGGCATACTTATCAGGCCACCGGGGATCTCGCCCGCCGCCGACAGGGCGAAGTTCACGAACCGGCTGCCGCCAAGGTCGACCGAGGACAGCGTCGTGGCAAACAGAAGCAGGTTGTCGCAGAACCTGCGCCCCAGAAGCGGCGTTACTCTCCTAACAGAAGCACGTCTAGTAAGCATAAATGATGGCATATCCAGAGAAGCCGTGCCAGCCATGAATGCCAGCCTACAGTCCGCGTGAGCGGCAATCGATGCCAGTATCGCTACTATTTATAGGTGGCTCGAGAGAGAGAGAGATAGAAAGAGGAAGTATTTGCCGACCATGGCCCGGGTCACTGTCTCAGATCGGAAAGTCAAAACTCGTCCAAGACGTGGGCGATATGGGCCACGAGCAGTGGCCACAGTTTCTTAATTATGCTACAGTATTCTGCGGAGTGCAACAGGAGGCGCGGCCCAGCTCCCCCAAGAATAGGGTGCCTGGGTGGCTAGGAATCTACATTGGAGGTAGTGTGGGGACTGTGCGACACGTGGGGAAGTCCCATATGTGTGTGTGTTGTCAGGGTAGGCAACACGTACCTGAAATAGGGGGTGGCCATAGCGCTTGAGTGTGTGGCGGTTGCCCAGATCACATGGCGGGAATTTTTTTTGCGTCTTGTCTACTGAAAGTAGATTCGCGACGAGTAAGATTAGGAGGAGGGGGGAGCGGAAGTGTCCTAGTTCTTCCAGACTTTCTATTGAGTATTTTCTGTGCATAGCCTGCTCATCCTTGGGGTTGTAAGCATACGGCCCGCGGGGAGGGTTGCTCGGAGACCATGTGGCGAGCAAGGGCATGTGCCCGTTCGTTCCCTTCTATTCCCTGTTGACCGGGGACCCATTCCACAAGAACGTGCAGGTTTGGGTGCTGGTGAAAGCAGGTGTTTATCTGGGTTTCGATATGCCCCTGAAGCATGCTGCTGACGGAGTCACAGCGGTGCGTTGCGGATGTCTGTGCGCACTATGATGGTGTTTGTTTGGTGAGGGTGGTGAAGGAACGACTATGCGATTGCTTGTGCTTCAGCTGAGGAGGGATCAGGAACGCCGGTGTGATGACGGACTTCCGGATGGCTAGGGCCTACAGACGAAGTTATAGCGTTGGAGTCAGCGAAGTTTTCTCTCTGTAGTAGGTGTCATGGGATGGAGTCCTCAGGTGACATACTCTTGCTTCACAGCGTGCCTAATCCCTCTGCGAGCTCATGTTGCGGGGTATAGGCAGTATGGTGACACGGGGTAGATGGTACCATGGAGGTCGAAAATCGGGGATTGGTGGCAGGTGCGATGTGCTGTGTCCGAGTGTTTTCAGTATAGCCCCGCCTTGCCGGGAAGTCGTCAAGCGGTGGTGCTGAGCTTCATGATGCGCGGCTGTCTCCTCCTCTAGCGTGTTGCGTACGACGGTCTGTTGAACGATATATCTGCGCATAGGGGGGCTCTTAACTTCGTGCGTAAGCATTTGCGGATCGTTTTTTAATTTTTTATTGAGTTGAGCGACCGCACATGTGCTGTGTAGCTTGCGCGCTTGAATGCATGGTGCTTAAATGAGTTGATTGTTGGAAGGCGTATGCACATAGATCGCTTTTAGATTGTTGTAGAGATTTCGCCCGCGATGGCACGTGCCAGACCTCCCAATTTTCGTTAGACAACGTACAGAGTAGAAAGTCCGCAGCGTGCACCATTTACTTGCGTGAGTTTCACTTTCCCCACTCGTCCGGCTCAAATAATCATGCACTACGCTGTGCGTTTAGCCTCGCAGGAGCTCTTGGATTGTGCAGCCAAATGCCATTTAGTCTATTCACTGTTCGGAAGAGCCGCTCCTGTTGCTGTTTGTGAGCCCGGTACTAAGAACTTGTCTTTGTGTTCATACCAGCAATCGTAAGTTTTCAAAAAAGAAAAAAATATTATAACACAGGGCGCTCTGACATCGTTTCCTACAGAATAATCATTGCATAATAAAGAAATATACACGCTCGCGTGAGATTCTGTGATCGCTAAGCGCGTTCACCTCAACTGTGGAAACATTCTGCTCACAGTGAGCAAATGGGCGTTTTCAGCAGCATGATCATTAGCAGCATGATCATTTCATACAACTACCCTTTGTTTTTAATGAGAAAGCACTATTTTACTAGCAAAGTCCGAGGTATGTGTGAAGCATCAACCTCTGTCGTTTCACGGGCCGCCAGCGGCGGAGGCCTTGCGCAGCTGCACTGTCAACACACGGAACCGGCACCCCGGCACGGCTGCTGTAAGCGGCTGCCTATACGAAAAGAACCGGCACCCCCCCCCCCCCCCCCCCCCCCCTCCTCCCCGCTTGCGGCTGCCGATAGCGGCCGACGATGCGATATTGCACGTGGTTGCCTTTGAGGAAGTGTTGTCTCAAGTGCGTTCGCACGTCCTACTCGGTTCAACCATATGAAAACCCTGCCATTTTTTTTGGTCCCAAACTGCGCCCCATGCTAACAGGGCGTTGTGCAAAAAGTAGGCTGTTGAGGAAGGGCTCTTAAGGGGACGCGCACGGCTGGAAGCTTCCTTGGTGAGAACGAGCCTCAATCTGTTTAAATCTCGCCGTGCCACGTGAAAATTTTAGAAGCGCCCGATGAACTTTCCGCCCTCTACGCGTTCGTTGCAGCGAAGGCGTCTTTTGCTTTGCAGCTCTTTGTGTCGACGACAATGCAAGGGGTAAGGAATAATTGAAGATACACGCGTGAATCGCTGGATGCAACTGTGGGAGAAATTCATTCCAAACAATGGTAATAACATCCTTCTTTCAAACTCACTTGGATGGCATAGTCTCGCTCTGCCCACGCCGCAAAACACGCATGTGGCTTTTACCGATACATCCGGGTGGGTTCTCCAGCGCGGACACTGCTCAGGATGAAAAACGTGACGCGCATGCCTTACACGTAACAGAGTCCTCCATAGAAATTGAGAGCATGACCACATGCTACAATAGATCAGCATGGAGCAGAGACTGTATAGGCGAGCACGGACCTGTCTCCCACGTCTGGTGCTTTTTAATTACGAGACAAGTAACGCCGCAACAAGCCCTAGCAAAGATAGCTTCCCTCTGTCAAAAAAGAGGTTGCATAATTTCTCCAGCTGTGTGGCGAGGGGGAGGACTTAGTACGGAAGAGCCGGAGTATATAAGCTGCAGGATGGACCAGGGCTCAGCATCGGTTTTGCTCATCCTCAGGTGCGAAGGAATGATGAGGACGACCAACTTGCTGCATTGCTTGCATGTGTACATGCAAATATTCTTCACAGAATTTGGTCACTGCGGTCAGCATGAGAAAATTACAGCGGTATGTTCAGAGAAGGAAGTTAATCGATGTCCTGTGACCATTGATTGGTTGCAATGAAATGTTTTTTTTTTTGTTATATGCGGATGTGTAGCCGCCAAGGAATGCGGCTTATTTTCCCAGGAAACGGTTGACTAAGAAAATAAATAGCATATCCCACGAGGCGGAAAATGTCGCTTTCGCAAGTTTACAAAACAGCGAGTTTGAACCCCGCAAAAGAAAAGTAAAAGCTAGCGGAACCTGAATCTTTTTTTTTCAGTAATAATATGCACACTTACCTGTCTAATTCATTGAAAAAAAAAAACAACTTTGGCTCTTGCAATTCGCCGGAAAATAATCGCAGACATCACTCTAAAAATTGTCTTCCTAAAAGATTGTGTTTTCACGACAATAATGGGAGAAGACGGAATAGCAAATTTACGCTGAAATTTTTCCTCAGTATATAAATCGCTCCTTTCCACTACCGTCAGCGAAAAATGATGCTCCAAGATGCGTAAGTTTTTTGAAGCGAAAGCATCACTACGCCAGGTTTTCAAGAGGGTAGTGTAGTTCCGTTTATGACCTTGAAAAGCTTCAGAGGTCCAACCGCGGAGAAAAGTCCCGTAGGCAATAGTGCCGCGTATATGCCAAACCAAGATGGTGGACATCCCCTAATCTCTCCATGCTCAAGGTCAAAGTCAAATGATGAAGAGCTGGGCAACTTGCGATGCTGTATGACGGTGGCGTCATATAGAAGGAATTTGAGTAAACAAACAGATCAATCATGGAGATAGATACTCTGCTTGCCAACGGGGGCGGAGCCACCGTCTTTCACGTCAATACAGAGCTGTGTATATACTATTTACCAACGGTGAGCCGTGATAATTATTGTCCACGAATGTTGGACAGAGTCCTGCAAGTTCTCTTGCGTACAGTTTCTGAGAAAATTCGCATTCTTTCAATATTCCTGTACACTCGAGGTGATGAGGAATTTAGTAAACAGGGTGTTCAATTTTTTAGCGCAATTTCGCCCCTGTCCTTCAACAGACGTGATTTTGTCTGGTCCACACCAGTTGCTTTCCCCCTGTGCAATGCTTCTAGGCTTTCTTACTTCGTTACAGGTGCAATGTCCAATTTCTCAGCTCTACTATTTCTCCCAGTATCGTCCAGACTTCTTCGGCCAATATTTACATCTGTATAGAACTCCTCAGCTGCAATAACTATCTTATAAATATTGGTAATGACATTTCTATGCATGCCTCTTTAAGCATAAATCCGATTTTTGCTTATTAAAAATACATTATAAAAATACACAACGAACATGATTTAAAATACGCTTCCCGTACACTGAAACTGCCAAAAAAGCTACTGGAACTGCTCAAGTGTAGGATAATTTTATTTATTTATTTATTTATTTATTTATTTATTTATTTATTTATTTATTTATTTATTTATTTATTTGTTTATTTATTTATATACATAACCCCTCAGGGCCAGTGGCATTACCGAGGGGAAGTGGTTGATATACAAAAACAGAGAGAAAAATATGGTTGCTTACAAGGATGTTTAAATAGCATCGGAATATGCAATATTAGCTATTGCTAAGCAGAACTGCTCAGAATTTACAATGCCAGCAACTTCTGCGGGAAGGTGGTTCCAGTCACGTGAGGTTCGCAGCAGGAATGACTGCGAGAAGCACCTCGCGTTGCATGACACAATTTCGACTTCGTGATTATTTATTTATTTATTTATTTATTTATTTATTTATTTATTTATTTATTTATTTATTGTACCCTCAGGGCCAAAGGCATTACAGAGGGGAGTGGGTTGATTAGGATAAACAACAATGAAATAGAATACAGTTAAAATAGACATTACAAAATAAATTTGCTCCAGAATAAAACAAATAACAACATCCAGAAAACGTAAATAGTATAGAAACAAGGATACAATACAGTGGAAGCAGATATAGCACACAATCAACTTTCTTCAGAATGAACGATATTAGCTACAGCGTCATGAAAGATTCTATTATCAGCAATGGCTGCAATATCGGGAGGCGGTTCCATTCCACAGATGTGCGGGGAAGGTATGACTGAAAACAAGATTTTATGCGGCATGTTGGGATGCCAACTTTGTGCGGTGATCGATGCGACGTGAAATGTATTCGGGGGGTGACATGAAATAGTTGTGAAGCGCAACGTGATGATATAGCTTGTGAAATAGTGTTAGGCGACCAATTTTGCGGCGAGATTGTAACGGTGTGAGTGAGACGTTAGATTTCATGGCTGTGATGCTTGCCGCACGGCTGTAATTTGAAAGAATGAAGCGAAGGAAATTATTTTGGACTAATTCCATGGAATATGTGAAGTTTTCATGTGTAGGGTCCCATATTGATGCGGCGTATTCTAGGTTAGGACGTATGAGTGTTTTATAGAGGAGAAGTTTAAGGGATGAGGAAGCACCAGAGAAATTGCAACGTAAGTATCCTAACATGAGGTTAGCGTTATTAATCACGTAGTCAATATGAATAGAGCACGTTAAGTTTTGACTGATATGAATACCTAAGTACTTACATGCTTTTACCCAATCAAGAGGAGTGCCATCAAGATAATATGAAGGAAGAGCGTTAGATGTCCGGGAAACACGCAAAGCTTTACATTTATTAGTGTTTAATTTCATATTCCATGTAGTGCACCAGTTTGACACCAAATTAAGGTCTGACTGGAGAGTGTCAGTATCATTGATGTTATTTATTTCCCGAAATATTACACAATCGTCCGCAAAAAAAGGTGAATGTTAGAAGATATGGCAGAAGGAAGGTCCTTAATATAGATTAAGAATAGGAGTGGTCCAAAGACCGCTCTCTGTGGAACACCAGATAGCACGTTAGCAATCGGTGAATAAGTGTTATTAGCATGCACAAATTGCCAACGGTTTAGAAGGAAAGATTTAATCCTTTGGAAGACCTTAGGATATAGATTAAGATGACTCATTTTATGTAGTGGCAATTTATGGCATACTTTATCAAAGGCTTTGGAAAAGTTAAAAAAAAATGCAGTCAGCGCAAGATGAGTTGTCAAGTATGCGGTATAGCTTACCAGTAAAGGCAAGTAATTGAGTTTCACAGGAGTATGTTTGATGAAATCCATGTTGCGCAGGCGTGAAAAATGAATTCTCATCGAGAAAGGTAAAGACATTCTTGAAAATATGTTCTAGTAATTTGCAGCATGCGCTGGTGAGCGAAATGAGACGAAAGTTTTGAGGGCAGTCCTTACCACCGGACTTGTGTAGTGGAACCACCTTTCCCAATTTTCCAGTCGTTAGGAAGGCTTGCTGTGTCGAGTGACTGTTGAAAACGTTTGGTTAGTATAACCGAACTATAAGCACAAGTATTTTTTAGGAATTTAGCGCTAATCGCATCGGAACCAGGTGAAGAATCATTTTTTAAAGATTCAATTAATTTGGCTACACCAGGTGGATCGACAGTTATGGGTGGCATTGTCGGGAACCTGTGGTGCGGTATGAATGGAAGATTAACGCTTGAAATGGAGGAAAAGCTTTAAACGAATGTGTCATTCAGCACGGAAGCACAAAGATCATTACGGATAAGTTTACCGGAGGCGTCTTGTAGTCTAATTAATGGGTCGTTCGCAGAGTGTATAACGCGCCAAAATTTTTTAACACTCGTTTTCGTTTTCAATGCGGCGGGATACATTAATTGGCTGGGGGATGAGGTGATCACGCGAAGCGGGATGACGATACAGCTTGTGGAACAGGGCGAGACGAAACACTTTTCTACGCGAGGTCTCTGTTGCGAGGCAGTTATTATATTTCTTAGCAGTTATACTCTCTGTGCGGTTGTAGTTAGCAAGGATGAAACGTACAGAGTTGCATACTCGAGTTTAGGTCGTATTAGTGTTTTATAAAACAATAGTTTCAAATTCGAAGGAACATTAAAAAGTTGCGACGTAAGTATCCTAGCATGCGATTAGCATTTTTAATTATGTTCTCAGAATGAAGAGACCAATTAAGATTTGAAGTAATGTGAACGGCTCCGTATTTATATGACGACACTGATTCCAACGAAACGTTATCAATGTAGTAGTGAGGCGGGGCGGAAGCTTTTCTTGATACACGCATGACTTTGCATTTGTTAATATTTAGCTGCATCAGCCAATCTTTGCACCAGTTCTCTATTGTGTTATATCTGGCTGAAATATTGTAATTTCGTTAGCGTTGGTTATTTCTCTAAAAATGACGCAATCATCAGTGAATAGGTGAATATGAGAGTTCACAAGAGAGGGAAGAACATTAATGTAAATTAGAAGCAGTAGGGGTCCAAGAATTGAACCTTGGGGAACCCCGGAAGACATCTGGGTAAAACTGGAGTTAGAACCGTTACCAAAAACAAATTGTGGGTGACTAAGTAGAAAACATTCAATCCATTTCAATAACACTCAGTCAATATTGAGTTGTTTTAGTTTGTGAAATAAAAGTTTGCGACATACCTTGTAGTAAGCCGTTCAAAAGTCTAGAAATATACAGTCAGATAGTGATGATAGGTCTAGAATACGATGCAATGTATGCGTAAACGATATTAGCTGTGTTTCGCAAGAGTAAAATTTCCGGAAACCATGTTGCGCAGACGTAAAAAAGGAGGTATATTCGAGTAAGTTAACAAGGTTCCTGAATATTATATGTGCAAGAATTTTGCGCCAATTACTGGTATGGGATATGGGACGATAATGACCAGGGGATGCTTTGCTGCCGAATTTGTAGACTGGAACCACATTTCCGATTTTACACACAGTAGGTAGCGTTGATTGGTCAAGTGATTGCTGGAAAAGCTTGGTAAGTATAATGGAAGAAAAAGTTGAAGTACTTTTTAAGAACATTGGGTTAATGCAGTCGTAACCTGGAGCGGAATGAACACTGAATGCATCAATAAGCTTACCGACACCTGGAGTAGCAACAGCTATAGGTGGCATGGAAACCGAGTTGAAGTGGTGAGTTGTTACATCAGACATGGATGTAAAGTTGTCAGTGAATGCGCGGATCAGAATCGTGGCGCAAATGTCGGAAGGAGTGGGGTCGCCTGATAGGTCAGATAAGGCGATGCTGTCATCGGTGGAAGGATTAATGACCCGCTCGAATTTTTCACATTGGTCGTTAACATAGCGGGCAGAACATGCGAGTGGAAGTGCTTTTTAGCGTCTTTGAGCGCCTGAACATGCGTGCTGGAAGCCGCCGTATACGATGCCCAACGCTCACTAGTTGGCGAGAGCTTTGCGATGCGGTAGAGGCGTTTCTTTTTGTTAGATAAACGCTTATTGTGATTATTGTACCAGGGAGCGTTTGGGTGGGTGGTAACAGTGTGTTGAGGAATGTATTGTTCAGTGAGTTGGGAGACACTAGCTCTGAACATGCTCCAGTTAGTTTCAACACTGCAGTTATCAAAGCTGTCAAGGAACGCATCGATAAAAAGAGACAGCTCATTATTTATAGCCTGGAAATTTGCTTTGTTGTAGTCCCGTATATTTTTTTTCTTTCTGTTCGTATTCGGAGGGCCTAGGTTAATGTCAAATTGCATTAGCAAGTGGTCGCTGATGCCCGGCAGGTATGTAATAGGTGAGGCTATGTCAGATCGATTTGTCAAGATTAAATCTAGTGTATTCGCGCGCTGTCTGTTACTCTAGTTGCTTGTGCGCACAAGTGCACTAGCGAGAAAACTGAGCACACATCTAAAATTCGCGACCTTGAGAGGAGAACGGGGACATTAAAGGGGAGTCGGTATTCAATGTTATGTTCGAAAAATTGAAATCGCCGAATAAGAATAGTGGGGATGAAAGAAAGCGTGTTGCGACGATATTAATAGCATCGCAACGTTCGTCACCAAACGTAGGCGACGAGGAAGTTGGACGGTAGCATACGCCTATTAGAACTCTCAGGTGATTAAGAGTGAGCTCAGACCATACACACTAAACACGAATGACACGAGATGGGAGGTTTATCCGTGTTCGTCCGCTTTAAAACACCGCATCGCCAGACGAGAACACCGGTCAAACGGTGCAGATGATATCATAAACACCGAAGCAACACCAGCTAGAACTGACGGTGTGCTAACGAGGTCCGCAATCGTTCATCAGCCGTCTCTAACGGAGTGGTTGTCGCCATTCGGAAGTGTAGAAAAAAAAACTGTACGGTAACTGAGACCGAGCGAGGTCGAATTCCTGCTGCTGTTCAAAAGAACGCGCCAGTGGAACTGTGTACTTTTATCTGTTTCGCTTAGTTCCGGAACGAAGCAGCAAGTTTTGGTTGAGGTCGAGATGCAATCGACAGCAGGCGGCGCAAAGGATCAGAAGACGGCGAGAGAGTCGTGACTCGTGAGTGCGGACGCTGTGACCGAAGCGGCGTAGGCGCTAGGCCTAGCAGCGCCAGCGGGGCCGTCTCGGATTGCGTCGCAGAAGTGAGCGCGGCGGGTTGTCTGGAGCCTCTCTTGGAACGGATATCGTGAGCGGCGACTGTGAGTTTGCCGCTGCTGCTTTTCGATGCGCGACGGAGAAAGGGAAGATGGATGCTTAACCGAGTTCACCGAAGTGGGTATCGTAAACGACGGCTGAGCTTGCCCCTTGCTCTGGTTTGCGAACGGCGGTACGGCGCCGTTGTGAGCGAATTGAGACGAGCGCTGGCTTTGCCGCGCCCTTGGCCAGCGGGAGAGAAATTTCTACCTCGACACTGCTGCCCGGAAGGATATTTTTGAATCCCTGCCGTCTCACATCCGTCTCGCCGTCATGGTAAGTGATTTTGCGTCTTAAAAATCGTTGTACGATAAAGACGTGAGCAGGCTTGTGTGGAGCGCTGAAGCACTGTGCAGCGGAATGGAGCAAAATATTCGCGCAGTTTTCTTAACGACGCGCTGCCAGTGTATGGGTTGTTTTATATGACTATGCGCCAGCGCTTGAGCGCCTGCATTGTCAGTCAATCCCACTGCCTGCGTTATAAGTTCGCCTTCATTCCGCAAAGCCCGAACGAGCGCTCTGTACAAGTCTGCTTGCGTCAGCACTGAAGTACACCTGGCAAGCGGCTGTAGGTTTTCGGCATTGTTATTTTAGTGCCCTCCGAAGCATTTGTGTCATTGTAGTTTGGATATGTGCAGCATTTTTGGCCACTCTTAGTTTCATGCATGTTCGCAAAACGAGGTATGCGGCATCGCTATTAACATAAAAAAAATAAGGTCGCTTTTTCTAAAATGCCATGGTTCCCCACAAAAAACATAATTTTGCTTATCGTGCGCGTCGTAGCAAATTTATGAATGTGCTCAAAGCTTCTGAAGTGCATACTTGTATTCTGCCGTCATAGATTCGGCCACCACATTAAGAATTCCAATCTGATTATTTGTTGCTTTCAGTCAATGGCGCAATCTCTTTGTCACTGGAACACGAGTGAAAGCGAGAAAGACGGCTGTCAGTTCTTGCCTTATGCTCTGCGGTTTGTTGCGGCATAACGTCGATGGGTGCAGTACAAACGTGCTGTCACTATTCGTGAAAATATAACAGCTGCTTTAATTTCAAAGCATCGCATACTTCATTGCCTTGCTCACCTATCATTATTAGAGTAAGTAATTCGAACGACATACATTTTATTCATAATGATTTGTTTGGTATCAAACCTGACTGGACATTGTTCTATACAGGTTCTAATCTATGAATACCTCCAAGGTTGCATCAGTTTAATCTACAAGCAGTACCAAACAGTACAGAGTTAAGTCGCAAAGAAAGATGCCCCCTGCAACACTTGTAGGTATTTTTGTGCAAATTATTGGTGGGCATAGGCAGGAACTGAAATTTTTGTACAAAAATAGCAGCTCAGTATTTATCTGACGATCTGATGACTACCTTTTAGGCACAGAATTTACTCAAATTTAGTAATTGATGTCACGAGCCTTAGCAAAGCTTGGGTTTTGTGATTATTTATTTTAGAATGGGGCTGGCACGAAGCCCTGGTGTTTCGTTATATTGCAAAGAGGCGGGATGCAGACAGTGACAGTAAGGAGCGGCTGACCCCCAGGGGATTTTCGTTAAAATTCAGGCATAGTTACTTGTGCAAAAAAAAAAGAATAGTAGGAATAAGGAGCCAGTGTAACTGCTGCAACTATGCTCAGTTCTGAAAATAGAGTAATTTCATGACTACACCAGATACAGCGTACTGACACGCTGCTATTTTGGGATTTGCATTGCTACTGTCTCATTTTCATGCGTGTTTACTCCCACTCTTTTCAACTAACCAATAATCCAATGTTCAGACGGTTGTGGTTTCTTTAGACTTGCACGAAATTATGGAGAGGCAATCACCATTATTTGCTTTTGCGACTGTGGTTTTTTTCATTTTATTGACAAATGGTAATGAGGTCTGGATACGGTGCAGCTATTTTTTTATTTTCAGTTGGAAAAGAGTGTTTTGTGTTGTAGTCTTCGATGGCATCCAATCATTGTGGAGTGCTATTTCACAAGCTGTGTATAATGGCGATATACACTTTGAACAACACCATACCAGTTTTGTATTTTTAGGTCTTCATTATACACACGCAAATATGATTCATGGGGAGTACTGATTGTTGCTTCCCGGGCGGTTGTAGGTGCTCAAAATGTGATTCCCCAGAGAACATTTGCTTCTTCGATGCTCAGCAAAAATTCCTGTAGTCACCATATGTATCAAATGTCACGGATAAAGCAAGAGTGGTAGCTTTCGTGTGCAGCTGTACCTTTTAAAATACGCACTTTGTATCACACTTCCTTATGAGCAGTGGCTCACCATTGTTTCTTTAGCCCCTAGTTCGATTAGAGTTAGGCTGTTGCTGCACTGGTTGCAATTAAATGAGATTGAGCAGCTCAGTTGTCTTATAGCTAGAATATGGTTTTCAAATCTTTGGCAGGGTGGTCATTGCAGCATTTTGTTTAACTTTTGCATAGTTGTGGGGGCCCACTAAATGTGATCATGGCTCTAATGGACAAATCATATGTATAGTTGCACCTCTGTAATATGGACACTTTGGTTTCCAAGCAAAATTCTCGCAAAGTGATTCATCCATACTAACGAATCATGAATGAAAAAGTTTTGATACAAAACTTGTCACCAAGGTCTCCTGCACATAGTGGTGGGCAATGAAGTTGAAGCTAGACAGTGTTGATAGGTCCAAGTACATTAGCCTGGTTACCATTATCTTTAAAAATCGGTCAGTGACATGTTTGAACCTCGCATTTCTTTGACTTTATTCTTGAAAAAATTGGGTTGAGCATGGTTTTTCTATGTAAAATTTTTCCTTTTGAGGAGGGGAGACCACCCCCTCATGAATTCATCCCTAGGATAGTGTAGTCATAATGTGCATTATACTGAAATGCAACAGTATTATTTTGCACTTCTACAAGTGTTAGAAATGTCAGTGATATTTCGTTTTTAATTTTGCAGGGCCAAGCACTCACAGCATGACTCCTCACCTATCAAGGCGCAGTTTTCCTGTTCATTGGCCATCACCCTGTAGTGAAAACCTCATCGCTTCTGTGGGGATTTTGCTGTTCGCAGCCTTCTGGGTGTTCTGTTTGGAAAATCTAAAGAAGGCACTCTGTTTGCTGACTTTTCTTGAGAGTGCTTTTAGATATTTGTCTTAAAATAAACCACGCTTCGATGGTTTTGAGCTCATCAGTTTTTAAAAACCACTTCGTCTTTCCTTCACTGCGGCCTCTTCTATCTGCCTGTAGATGTTTTACATGTCTAGTTTTTTAGTACTGTTTGGAATACTGGTAGTGGAACACAAACTGTGCTGCTATAACTTATAAATGTTAACATGATAAAGTTGGCCAGAGCGAAGAAAAATGCAGACAATATCAGCATGAATCTGTGAGAACGCTGACGTATAGCCTTAGTCAAAAAGTACAGAGCCAGAGGGCTTGGCTTCTAAGCCGTGTAATAAGGCTTCTGAGCATCCATGGATGTCCAACATTCACGGTGGTCAGGGCAACATTTTCTGTACCTTCAAGAGATCTGGAATGCTAGCGATGCACAACAAGGCTCAGAAGCGAATTCCTTGGGCTCTAAACTTCGACAAATGCTGTACTCGCATTATGTGACAGCATGGAGACATGACAAACAGGAACAGCAACATTTCGTTGACCCTAAGAATCATCACCCCACTGGTTTCTTGTCCCTGCATGGGCTAGTCATGGTTTTTATCTTCTTGCATCTAGCTCGGACAGCTTCCTGGGAGCACTGTCAGCATTTTTTTTTTGTTTTTTAATGGACTTCCCATTCTGCCACATGACACATTTGCTAGCATTTATACATATCCTTTAATTAGAAAAAAATAATGGTGATAATGGATGTGGTGGAAAATTATGTTTTCAAACAAATATGTGCTTAGACACAGGTCTTCAGAAATTCAATTACAATTTAATCACAAAGTTACTAGTCCTTAGTTTGATCAGTTGCCATGGGAACTTTTCTGGAATTTTTCTTCACTTCGTCCTAAAGTGAAGGTGATGAATACCTTTCTCGCGATCAAAGAGAATACCTGTGTCCTGAGCACTTTGACCTTAGCCCATGTGTTTTTGCTTTGCTTGTAGTGCGCACAGTCACGTAATACCAGGTTGACTAATTCCTTGTGTTTCAACATGTCATTACTTGTTAGCTAGATTGAAAAGCATGTGTGCATGTGTTTCTGTATTCTAATTTTTTCCATATAAGTTATGAGTGCTGCATTTTATTTCCGACAGGCTCCTTCAAATGGGTGGCTTACATATCTTTCGGGGCACATAAACTTTCTGTAGATCATAGGCCTCCATATATTGAGTGTAAAGTTTTGTTTTGTGTTCTTTTTATGTGATTGTGTTAAATTGAATGTATTGTATACGTTTTCATCCTATGTGTTTCTCAAGAACAAACACAAACATTAGAGGTTGGATACCTGATATTTTACTGTAGATTTAGTGGGCTGCTTTAGGATGTCTGTTTAATTTCTTTTACTGTAGTTTGTGGGAAGCCTGCTAGATTCCCGCCGTGGCGTCTGCGCGGCATCCCGCGTCGCCCTCTTTCCCTTTCTCCCGCCTCGGGCGGCGGAGAGACGGCTGGTGGCTAATCGCTGTCATTCGGCAGCAGCTCCGCCCCCGGCTTCCCAAGGGCCTTTGCCATTGGTGACTTTTGGCGGGCATTCGGGACCCGTTTGGGGTGGTCGCGCAGAGCGCGACCGTCCGAGCGGAGCCCAGGGAGAGACCCCTACGAGACAGCGTAAGGTGGGTACGTTGCTGTTTGTCCGGGCCGGCCTCTGCCGTTCGGACCAGTTCATACTCGAGCTCGCCAGCGTGGGTCCTCGATCCGCCACGGCTCGAGCCTGTCCAGGGGTCCAACGACCTCTGACAGGCGCACCTTGCGTTGACTGCCCACTCTCTCTCGCAAACGGCCCAACGGCCGACACGAGAGAGATCACAGCACTGCCGCGGGGACAATCTCCTGCAGCGGCGTGCTAGCGGCGCGCATTTCTCTTGTTGCCCCGAGCGCGCACCGGAGCCTTGCTCTGAGCGCGCCCCGGGACGGGGTGACTGTTGAGTGTTTGTGTGTACCGCTGGAGGACGGCGTCAATAAACGTCTCCTTTGTGAACTTGGAGGCCTGTTTCTTGCGGCGAGTCGCTCTCCTCTCTGCAGAGGTTCAACGCTGCCGCAGCGGTGCCCCAGGGTGCGTGTGGTGACGGCTGATTGGGGCCCTTGGCTCGCGCGAAGCTCGAACCCGCGGTGGGTAGTGGCCAGTGCCTACTGAGAAACCTACAACTGGCGCCCAACGTGCTAAGTCACTAGCTCTTAGCCTTTGATAGCACATTTGCCGAGCAGGTCGCCTTGACGATCACGCTTGCGCACCATGTCTGCCACCTCCATCGGGGCACTCGGCAGCTACGTGTCGGCTCCCTTAGGAGTCGTAGCGTCCTTTGATCCGTTGGCGGCTGTTTCTTCGAATAGCCAAACACCGTGGTTGGTCGCGGCTCCCATTGGGGCATACGGCGCTACAAACCCCAACGTCGATCACGCAGCTCCCATTGGAGTTGTATCGGGAGCACCCTGCGGTGCACCCGTCAATCACATGCCTCCGCTGTGCGTGCTTTGCGCCCCGTGCGAAAGCGGTGCGTGCGACGCTGCCGCAACCAGCCGTCCTGCACAGCAGCAGCCGTGCCCCGCGAGCCGTCAATTCTGCTCTGGGAATGGTGAGGCGCTGGCCCGGCTCCCTTTATAATCCGCGCCGCTCATCGAACTGGGCGCCTTGCCTCCTGCGTTCGTGCAGCCTGCCCAAGCCTCCTCTGAGGCCGGGGCGCAGTCGCTGCTAAGAAGTGCTGCCCAGATGATTCAGTCGCTGTTAGGGGCGGTTGAGACGCTTTTGGCCGCGCCGAAGGTGTCTCACCCCGCGGTCAAGTTGCCCATGCCAACATACCGCGGGTATGATGACCTCCTCAGTGCCCGGGACTTCCTTGAGTCCCTCACCCATTACCAGAGAGCTATGGGTCTTACTGATCAGGTTGTGCTTGCACACATCATCCCGCAGCACTGACTGACACGGCAGCTAGGTGGCATCGGCTCTCCGGCCACCGGGCAGCGACTCTCGAGGAGTTCCGTGCAGCATTCTTGCGCGAATTCCTGCCCGCTGACTATGAGCGTAGGATGTGGCTAGAGTTGGAGCTCCGTACACAGGCTCCGGATGAGTCAGTGCTGGAGTACGTACGTGCGATGGAGGACCTTTTCTCAATCGCCGAGCCCAGAGCCTCGAACGAGGAACGTGTGGAAAGGACGATCAGGCAGGCACATCCGACTTTTTCGGCATACCTGCGCGGAGGCCGGTTTAGAGATTTTGAGGAGCTGGCCGCCGAGGCAAAGCGCATTCAAGGCGACATTCTCGCCGCGCGCGCCTATCGTCCGCCACCGCCGGCAAGCGAGGCCCTCGAGCCACGCTGTGCATGGAGAGGGGCCATGCCCCGACCAAACCGGCGACCACCCGCACACGCTGCCTCTGCAGCCGTTAGTGGGCAAAACGAAGTATGGGAGTTGAGCGAACGAGCTCTCGATCCCTACTCCTACAGGAGACGGACAGCCTGCGCTGCACCGCTGCGCAGGGGGTAAAAGCCAGCGTGTGTCGCGGCGAGCCCCGGGGGATTCATATTTGCTGGACCATGACGGGCTCGTGCTGAAATACATAGCCACCGATGATGAGTCCATTGACCCGTTCAAGGTGGTTATCCCAAAAGTCTGAGAGGCGCACTGTTGCGATTTTCTCATGACAAACCACTGGCCGGTCACCTGAGTGGCTCCAAAGTTTTTGCAAAACTGAGTCAATCGGTGACGTGGCCCGGCATGAAGCGTGACATTTTCCGCTATTGCCGTTCCTGCCATGTCTGTCAAGCGGTGAAGTCAAGGGGCGGCAAGCTGCCCGGAATGATGAAACCAATGGACAGTGTGCGTCCGTGGCAGATGGCCACCTGCGATCTGATGGGGCCTTTCCCCAGGAGTAAGCAGGGGTTCATTCACCTGATGGTAGTAGCTGACCATTTTTCCAAATGGGTCGAGTTGTACCCGCTTCGGAAAGTGTCAGCACGAGCGGTGCTGGATAAACTCCAGGAAGTGTTCTGTCGGTTCGGCTTTCCGGAAAGACTGATCACGGACAATGCGTCCTATTTCACCGCTCGGGTGTTCGGTAACACGTGCCGTTCCCTCGGAATTGAGCACTACACCACTTCACTCTACCATCCCCAGTCCAACTTGACCGAGCGAATCAACCGAACGCTCAAGCCAATGCTGGCGGCCTTTGCCGAGTGTCAAAAGGACTGGGCAGACCATTTGAGCGAATTTGCGTTCGCCATTCGAACAGCTGAGAATCGCTCAACTGGTTTCTCTCCCGCCTTCCTCAATTTCGGGAGGGAGCTGGCGAATCCGATGTCAAACGTCGTGCAGAGCCAGCTCGGGGATGAGCAGACGCGGGCAGACTGCTCTGCTTATGCGTCGACGCTTCGGGACCGGCTTGGTCGGGCTCTCAACAGAGCAAGGCAGAGTTTGGCGGCAGCCAGAGCCCAACAGAAAGCTCAGTATGACCGCAAGCACCGCAGCCTGACTTTTCAGGCGGGTGATCTTGTCCTGAAGCGCAACCACGTTCTTAGTGATGCGAGCAAGGGGTTCTCAGCCTCGCTCGCTCCTAAGTGGCTTGGTCCGTACCGAGTGGTCAGAGTCTGGTCGCCGCTCGCTACCTGTTGGAGGATCCCCTTACGGGGAAAACCAGCCGTGCCCACATCGCCGACCTGAAGGCCTATGCGTCACGGCGGTGGGTAGTGGCCAGTGCCTACTGAGAAACCCACAAGTTTGTAATCTGCATCTTGAAGTTAGCCACTTGGAATTAGCCACTGGGAATTGTCTGGTGCATAACATTTTTTAACTAATCTTATCTGACAGCACCAGTTAGCCTGAAGTGTAGCGAATAAGTTTTCAAGTCAACTCTGCATTTTTTCAAGATTTGCTATTATATCGTTTTGATTACTTTTAGGTGCTGATTTCAAGTTATTCCTTATCTCTAATACCTGTCCAAGAATTGTGGTTTCAAATGTTGTTTATTGTCCTCCATTTAAAAAATAATATTGTAATCTACAGGTCATGTGACCTTTTCTTTACTTTACGCAGGCTCTTCAATTTCTTTTCAATTGAATAAGCTTGACATGTTAAGCAGAATTTTAATGCTGCGGGTGCTAGTATTTCAGATATGTGTGTAGGTTAGTAATTGACATTTGTGATAATCCAGTGCTATTTGTAGTGGTGGTCTGCGTAATTCAGTATTTTGGAACATCCAACGGAATGAATGTAAGTTGCATGCACAAGTTAAATTGCGTACAGTGTTTCGAGGACGTGCTAGTAACAATGTTCTGTAAAGTGCTTAAAACTGCAGTCTCGAAAAAAAAAAAGTTTGTTAAACTAACACACCTACCTTGAACTATGAAGGTAAAATCCAAGTACTATATTTTTGTTCGAAAATAAAACCACAGAGCACAAGCTATATGCAATGTTTTTTTGTGTAATCCTTACTGCGAATCCTGATTTTATCGACTTTGAGGATTTATAGACTGGATGAAAATAGTGCTCGAAAAATATTTTCAATGCGCGAGTGGAGCACGGAATTCAAAATTTTCTTTAAAGAGGTCCATTATGGGCTGCAAAAATAAGTAACAGTAATGAACGGATTTTAAGGATACCATATACAAATGCATTCTTTTCAAAAACTTCTAAAGTCAGAGAGATGGCAAACATTATTTGTCCAATGTGGTGCTGCCAGCAAGTGGCTTGTGCACCATTCAGGTTCTTTACCTTAAGGGATTCGGTTTTTGGACCACAGTGAAGAGATGTTATACTTTTACGAGAAGAAAAATGTGTTGCAGGAATTTGGCAAGTAGATCCGTTACCACGGTCTTGTTTTCAGTTTCATTGCCTGTCGTCTCCCGAACTCTGCTTTTCTTGCCCATTGCGAACCACCCCGTCAAGATACTTTCGGCTAGCGCCGGAGCCATGGTTTGTGTATTTTTTACAGAAGTGCCGTATACTCAGCGGAGTCAGAATAAAGGCGTTTCCTTGCCGCCACCGCTGGTCTCGTTTTGTTTCCGCGATGTACGGCAGTATGCTGCGACGTGACTGGGGCGTCGTGTGTATGCGTGGCGCCACGATCGTGCAACGCAGGCATCCAGGAGGAGGTGAAGACAGCGGTCCGATGCACTTTGTATCCAGCGTTCTTGCCCTGTTCCTTACAGTACTACTTCGTAACGGCATGGACGGAACGGGGCTCGTTATATCTCAAACTTTAAGTTCGATTGGGCTTTGTTCATGATTACAAAGCGCATTCGAACTTGATTACTGTGATTAACTAACTAGCACCGTTCCGCCTATATAGTTAGCAGTTCTAGTAGCCCTGTAAGAAAGAGCAAAAATGCAATATTGAAAAACGGACCGCTGTCATCACCTCCTCCTAGATGCCGGCGTTGCAAAATCGCCGCCTGCATAAACACGACACCGCAGCCACCGCTCAGCGTATCGCCGCGGTTGAAACCTCCCACTGCAAACCGGAAGTGCATCGTATTTTTTGGTGTAAAAATCTACACCAAATATACTCTCATTGTCAACCGCAAGTGCTTCATATTTTTTGGTGTAAACATTTACACCCAATCTGCTCCCTTCGCCAACCGTAAGTTCTCCGTATTTGTTGGTGCTGAAATCTACTCCGAGCCTAACGGTGTATATCGAACCTCGATTTGGGAGGACGCTAGAGGACAAGCCAAAAACACCCATCTGGGTTGATTTGTGCTTAGTGTGTACTATTTCTAGATTAGTCTGGACATGTATACAGGATGATGGGATATCATTTGAAATGGCGAGAAGCACTCCGCCGCTTTTTTGCGTGCCCAGATCACAGCGGAAAAACAAAAAACGATGAGCATGAACATCGAAAAAGATATTCGTGTCGCGAGCATGCGCAGTAAGCCCAGTTTATGTTAACGCGATTATTTTAGCGTAACAAGTGTCGATAGCTGATGATAGAGAGTTATACTTGATAAACATTTCTGATGCTAGTAAAAAGAACCGACACTGAAGTTCTGGATGCCTGACCACTACCCCTCTCGCCTTTGATGGCGCGTGCTCAACAGCTCTGTGCCTATTACGAGATAAGCTGAGTCACGTCTGTGGTAAAGAGGTTTTGATGCCGTATTGTTCGGACTGAAGAATTGGATGCACACGAACGGTACAGGGCGCGAGGGTGCAGGAAAATCGAGTGAAGACACGTCCGAAGCCAAGCTATCAACATCCGTGCGCATCGCATCGTTCGCAGTGGCTGAACAATCGCCCCCCCCCCCCCCCCCCCACTGCCTGGTTGTGCTCTAGTATAAAAAGTTTCATTGTCGCCTGCCGTTCTATAAGATAGGCGCTATCTGCTTAGCTCAGTTGTGTCAGCTAATTACATGCCACGCTGGGTAAGCCAGCGCATTTAAGGCAGCACAAAGTGTGATTACTACGCGATCCATTAACACGGCCACAAATGGAGTCAGCAGGGGCCCTTCATGTTTCAGCGCAGCACTGATCAAGAATTTTTGCAGCGCCACAGAAATGAGAGAATTTTCGTTATTAGCTGACCCAGACATTTTATTACAGTCGTAAATAAAATTCACATGAATTCCTTATGATGCAGAGCATACCCGGCGCAATTGAAAGTGACATTTTGAACCACTTGCGAAGAAAATATATACGCTGTTTTAAACAAACACGCATGTTACGGCTTCCACCTACGAAGTCCACTATTACGTGCCACGCGAGGTATTAACAGATAACGTATCCTCTTTCAGCGTTTGCACACTCTTTAAGAAAGTATGGGTAAACACTTATCAAGCCATTATTAGGCACTTATAAAACTGAGCCTTGCGCACTTTGCTGATAGTGGTGTGCTTAATTCTGTAGTGACGGTACACGCTTCACTGTAGTTGTAAGGTATATGATAAAATCGCTCCAGGCAATCACCTAAAATAACAAAAAGGAATAGAGATAAACTTACTATGGCACGGACCGTACACGACAGTTTTACGATATTCATATATTAAAATAATCCAAGCAGTATTGTTACGTACCAGACAACGAAGAGGCAAATAGCGTTACGCAGGAGCCTCCTGTGTCTCAGGATCTCGACGGGACTGGTGGAAGCCAGCTGGGCGTCGGCCTTGGACTTTTCAATCAGCTCCCGCATGGTGGATTCCATGTCCGGCGCCGGCCGGCCATTGATGCGCAAAATTTTCAGGATGGCCGCTCGGGCCTCCTTCTCCCGGTGGGTGGACACCAGCCACCGCGGAGACTCCTGCACGATGCTGTCGGGCGAGACGCCCACCGGTCACGTTCGTACGTAGCAGTACTGTGTTAATAGTACCAGCAGTAGTACCGTAGTAGTAGCACAGCAGTAGTAGAAGAGGTAGTAGAGTAGCAGCAAAAGTAGTGGTAGCTGCGAGTAACGGCAGGAGTAGTATAGCACTAATAGTACCACTAGCAGTGGTAGTGGCTATTTGACGTTTACTCAAACCGGCTTTTCAAACAGGGTCCCAAATAGGCTTTTACCGCACAAGGCGAATTTAAGTTGCTTGAAGGCGGAAAGAGTCACCGACCCTTCCCCAGGAATTTCAACCTTCAGCACTTGGAATCGAACCTGGCACGTTCGATTCCGCATGCTCTTCCATTAATGGCAGCAGCGACAGTGTAGTGCACACCCCTTTAACGCAGTTTTCTCCTTGTGCAGGTTCCGACACCGGCCGCCTAACATCAAGACTCACAGAATAGGCCCAATATTTTAGTTTCATCATCGCTTCAAGATAGCTACGCTAAGACCCTAGTGGGAAAAGCAGACAACCGATCCTCCGTACTTCACTGCAGAAGCTTTGGCGAGCGTTACTTAGTAACGCTCGCCGAAGGCAGGTGCAAGGAACCCATCATTTGAGCTGAACCATCGCTTCAAGACAGCTGCACTGCGGCCCTACCGGGCATGGCGGGGAACAACAACTCTGCTCCCTATTTCAGCGCGGAAGATTCGGCTAGCGACATTATTGGCAGCAGTGACATCGGGATGGACACAGCTATAGCGCTTATTTCTCCTTGTGCTGACTTTGACAATGGCCGCCTGATATTTCGATGTCAGGCGGCCAGTGTCGAAGTCTGCGCAGAGAGAGGGAAGATTTCCGATGAGAGTCCCTTTTATGTCGACGATCCATTGACTGCGGATAACAGGGCATTATTCTTCAAAGCTCTGTCACTGAAGAAACAGAAAAACGGGTGGCTCCTCTGGATGGACAACTGAATGATTAAGCCGAGGGAGATGACAGAGAGTACTGTGTATCGCATGACTAACCAGTCTTACCTGTCAAAAATTGTTGAGAGAGCTGTCTCAATAAGATTAACGGCTGCTGTTCTTAGGATCTAGACCTAATTTTCAACTATTTACCTCAAGAACGTCTACTTCAATATCATTTGTTCAGCAATACACTTAAATGCAAGAAGTATTCGAAAACGCTATAATTTAATCTACAACAGACCTTTAACGCTCCCCAATCCATTTTCAATCATTAGTACCTCAGTGACATGTTTGAGTGATGATGACGTATTAAGTTCGTTCTCGTTTCCTTGACACGCTTCAGAATTCTCCCACAGACAGTTATCTAAGCATAGCGGAGCTGCCGTATACAAGTCTCGTAAGTTAACATGTGATAGATGAACGGATTTAGAGTTCAACATACATCACTGTAAATCCGTCTTGATCAAATATGAATACTTATTCCTTGGTATTGATAGCATAAAATTTATATTTGCCTGTATCTACCGGTCACCGTTATCGCCAGTATTCGAGTTCTGTACAGCACTTAGAAATAAATTAAGCATTCTGCTATCTTAAAACGCTTATGTTTCGTTTAGATTTATGGAGGTTTGACGTCCCAAAGCGACTCAGAGCATGAGGGACGCCGCAGTGAAGGGCTCCGGAAATTTAGACAACCTGGGGTTCTTTAACGTGGACGGAAATCGCACAGTGCACGGGCCTCTAACATTTCGCATACATCGAAATGCGGCCGCCGCGGCCGGAATAGAATCCACGGCTTTCCGGTTAGAAGCCGAGCGCCATAATCACTCAGCCACCGCTGCGACAAAACGTGAATGTTGTACCAAAAGGGGACCTCAACATTAACTTCTCGGGGAAATTTTTATTGATAGCACAAACTACAGCAGCTCACTCCATAGCTTTGGCTTCGAATGAATCTTGACTGCTCCTACTCGATGTGGCACTGCTGATAGTAACACGCTTATTGATGTTGCTTGGGCTAATAAGTTATCTCTTCCAGAAGCAGGCGTCCTAGACAGAGACATCACAGTTCATTTCCTGGCAATCATGCGCTTTCCTAGCACAACTCTAAGTCATATTACGACCTTAAACATTAAGTTTCTCTTAAAGAAAAAAATATTGGACTGCAATGACAGACGGCGACTTGCATTCGATTATGTTTCATGAATGACCCCTAACAACCCTACACGCAGTTTTTACACCTCTGAACTCATTACTTAATTCTCACTCAGGAATGAGGAAATGTAAAAAACAAAACTTCACGCAACACAGACGCCCTAATTCACATAAAGTCTACGTCAAACAATCATCAAGAAAGTGAACCTTCCTCTACAAAAAAAAAGAAGCCCTTCGGCCTTAGCTGCAAGAAATAAGAACACTCTATCTGCATTACTGAAAGCAGCTAAAAGAACTTAGTATGAACAATTGACTGATTAATGTGGTAACAATACTATAGTCCTTCAATAGTTTTCTGCCCATGTAACACTATAGAAAAGTTCGTGCTCTGCCAGGAGTGGGCGCGCCACACCGCTAGCGGCAGCGTGCAGGCCAGCATGGAAGGCGGTCATAGATATAACGGGGTGATATAACGGGCTGCCATCGTAACAAATTGACGCTGAATTTCTTCAGTTCAATCTGTGCAGTGCGAGAGAAATGCTGCGTGGGATACCGACGGCGAATGAAGATGTGCTGCGCACCGCGCTGCCAGTTTGGCTGCAGGAAAATGCAAGGAAATGCGTCGTTTTCCACCACGCCGTGTGTGTGCGAACTGTTCGCAGTGGCCTTATTTAATAAACCATGCGAGGGCATGAAACGGCGGTTTCTTCTTTGGACTCTTCGAACGTGCGCGCCTGCTGAAACCATTTTGACGTTAGCGACATCATTCGTGCCATCCAAGCTGCCGTCTGTCGCAGTGGGAGAGGAGGTGAAACTCGCTCCTGTCGTAAGAGTACAGGACGGACGCACGCTGTCCTGACTGCTCCGGCTCGTAAACAAAGGCCACCCAGAGTGTTTGTCGATGTCGGGATTGATATCTCGACCGTATACGCGCTATCAACACGAAGAATGCTATCTACATCTGTCGCCTTATCAGGACACAGGAGAAAGTGATTCACATCCCTTACTCGAACGTCTGCAGCGCAGCTGATATAAACGATGACTAGCATGCAGCAGGGCAGCAGCTGTGTGCTTTGTTTTCTGTTCGCGTCTTTCGTTCGCGTCTTCTGTTCGCGCTGTAGACACAGGAGCTTTCTATGCTTGACCTTTTTTTTTGTTTAATTGCGAAAGGGCACAGATGTATGGGTGCGGCCTCCTCGCCATGGCGGAAGATAAACGGGTATTGAATTTTTTTATAACTTATGGACGCTTTTTAACACGCTGTGGGGTGATAATAAATGGTTCACTGAAACTTGGCACATGCGTGTTTGTTTGTTTGTTTTATAACGAATATATTTTGAATATCTGTGCAGTTCAGACACAAAGATGTGAAATTGTATACAAACTCGTTTGCCTTATACCTCCTGTCAATGTTCGCCTTCGAAAGGTTGTGCACTCTGCGGAAAGTTTCCTCATATAATGTAGGACTTGAAATCTCGTTGGTAAAGTTGCACTTTCCTTGCGGCGGTTGTGCCTGGTTCTGTCGACCTTATTCTTTCTTAGAAATACTGCTTAAATACGTACCTGCCAAGCAGTGACCGCGGCACTTCGGAGCTGCACTGAGTCATGCAAAGAGTCTACGCATTGCTTGACGCTGTAGACGTCTCCCGTATTTCGTTTCCGCACAAAGCACATCGAAATCTTTGTTCTGTAGACGTGCCTTACCTATACTCACATGATGACAAAATAAGAAATAATCATATATTAATACAAGCGCTTTTTTATAGTAGTAGCTTGTTCCATAGCCCTGTAATGCGGACGCCGTTTTGTTGCCTCCTGACTTCCCGCTGGGCACCTAACGGCAGCTTCTACTCTTACATCAAACTTCCTCGGAAGTTTCGTGAACAGCAGAAATGTATTGAAGGACTCAGAGAATACGCAAAAGAAGCAGGAGATATTCGAGTATAGCAAAACCAATAAAAATTGTGGCTCATTCGTAAACTGTTTCATTGAGAGAAACAAGCCCCGCAATAATGTGCACGAACACCTATTATCCAGACGCCTCCCACAGTTTTTGTTCTATTTCAAACCACTCCAAATGAAGCAATTTACATAATCCGCAATCAGTCCTGCCCTTCTAATATTCATCGATATCACATTAAAAAGATTGCACATATCATCAGGGATGTTTTGTCACAGTAAGTGAACCTAATATTGAAAACCGGCATTCGTTTTCAAGACCTAAAACGCAGAATTATTATCTCTGTCTTTAAGCAAGATCATCCTTAGTGACTAGGCATCGTTTGATTTGCATGCTTTTTGTTTTATTAAAGTTCTTGAGAAACTGACTGCAAATCGTCTCGTCAAGCATTTAGATATGTTTAATAGTCTAACGCCATGTTGGTGTGACTTTGTTCTGTCTTTTCCACTTAACTTGCTTTCATAACATTAACATACGAATGAAGAATTGCAATAGATTAAAAAAACTTGCCGGAGTGTGCTTCATAGCCTTGTTGAAAGCTTTTGACATCATTGATCATCTACGTTATAGGCAAATTGTAGGCCAAATTTGTAGGTAACTGTTTGTTATTTTTTTCACAAAGTTTTAACAAACTTGGCGTTCCTCTTGCAAGGCAACGGCAGAAGAACGGTCAAGGTCTGAAAATTCTTGGTCGGTGTTGGTGAGCGTGTGAGTGGTTCCGCAAAAAACATTTTAAACCACCCTTTCGCCAAAACTATACATGCGAAGCGAAATAAGAACACAGAAACAATACCTCGCCACTGCAAAGAGTCGTTCCTCAATGCTCCGCGACCTTATTCTTGCTGTGACGGCGCGGCAAGACTGCGCGGCAAAGCACAAGCATCTTTTCATGCCACTCTTTTTTTCGCGCCTTGATGTGTGCACGGCGAGCGACGAAAAAAGCTCGCGGAGAAACTCGCGAACATGTAAGCGTCCTCTTTCGTAGCGAGCGACAGCGGCGAAACAGACTAACGCCGCACATCCAGTTCATCAGTCCTACTATGTGAAAACGCGAGAGTGAGGGTAAAGGCTGTCGTCACACAGGACACACTCGCAGCGGGCGCCGATGGATGGATGGATGGATGGACGGACGGACGGACGGACGGACGGACGGACGGACGGATGGATGGATGGATGGATGGATGGATGGATGGACGGACGGACGGACGGACGGACGGACGGACGGACGGACGGACGGACGGACGGACGGACGGACGGACGGATGGATGGATGGATGGATGGATGGATGGATGGATGGATGGATGGATGGATGGATGGATGGATAAGGCTCAAACCCTTAAATCAGGTGGTGGTTCAAGCCACCTAGCCATGACTTGTGAAATTTTTTCTCGTCTTGATTTTAGCCACCAATCAGATAACCTTCGCTTGGTTACTTCTGCCCGCTTGAAATCTATTTCTCCTTCGTTCTCCTTAAACCCCAATGCTTTGGATAAATCAGCCGCGCTGCTTTCCAGTGTAGGGTGAAGCCCTTTTATACAAAAGTATCAAGTGTTTAGCCGTTTCCTCCTCCTCTCCGCACGCAACGCACAACGTGTCTAACTCGTGGTACCTGATTCGATATGTCTTAGTCCGCAGAACTCCCGTCCTGGTCTCGAACAACAAAGAGCTTCCACTACAATTATTATAGATATTTTCTTTGGCAATTTCCTGCTTAAAGATCATGTATGTTCCCAGTGCCGATTTCGTCAGCACCCCTGTTTTCCGCAGAACTCTGATTATTTACCCTTTTTCTTAACCGATAATTGCTGATTTGCCCCCCCCCCCCCTACTGCTGTCCAGATATTTGCTTGTCAATTTTCTTGTTCGCTTTCTCCATTTCGTGTCAACATTCCTCATGTAAAGGTATCTGAATGCTTTCCTAGCCCACTGCTTTTCCCCTATTTTTCTCAATCGCTCCTGAAATGCTATCTTACTGCTAGCTTCTCTGCTCTCGAACGACGCCCATCCCATATCACCCTATACCCCCTGATTTGGTGTATTGCCATGCGCTCCCAAAGCTAGCCTCCATACGCCACGTTGTTTGATTTCTAACCTTTCTTGAACATCTGAACGCAGATAGCAGTGCTGCGGTGTCGTCCAACAACCGCTCCGCAGACTGAAGCCATGGGCCGTGTATTTTTAAATAAGTCTGTACGTGGCTCGCACTCCTGGCTCAAAAAGAATTCATGCTTGGAAATTTCGAATGTAGAAATATTGTACGTCCACTTTTTTACTTTTCAAAGCCTTTTTACCTCTATGATCGTGTAACTTTCTTTATCAAATTAGATTGTTATGGAATTGGAGGTGAAGCACACAAATTGCTTCGCAATAGAGTTTACATTATGTCGTGATTGAAGAAAAACAGTCCACAGTAAGAGGGATGAAAACAGAGAGGGACCTTTTCTATTTACACTTTGTATCAATAAAATTGTCCGCACTGAGTTAACAGGCGGATACATAGCCTATTGCGAAGATACCAGTTTATTCTTTTCAATTATTATGTGTCGATTTGGTTAGTAGAGCCAATAGTGCATTATCCGGAGTAAATGCATGTTCCCAAATAAACTGCCCAAAATTAAACACTGAAAAAACCAAGGCTGTCACCGATATGTCCAGCTGCCCCCAATTTTGTTCAACAGCAAAACTGAAATAGTAAAAAAGATTAAATATCTGGGCCTGTATTTCTCAGAAAACACGACATATGGTATGATCATTAGAGCTATGTTATTAAAACACTATGTCGAAAAACAGGCATCATCATTTCCCTACTATCAGTCCCCACTATCAGTTCCCTACCTTCGTTAATATACTCTCGCACAATTCTTTAATTTCTTCTTTATTAAACTACGTGTTTCCTGTATGATTTACAAAACAAATGGAAACATTAGCGCACTTTCTTTCTTGCGACCAAGTTTCACGCCTGGGATGCAAGTACACTATCATTCCCACACTGCAGGAATTTAAAAAGCCCAACATCGTTTATCGTTTAAAAAGCCCAACATCAGTCTATGATTATAAACTGTGGCCCCAATGTTAATTCGTATTACTACAAAATAGTTACTCTATTCCTAGCGTAGTTACAATATAACAATATTAGTTACTCTTAACTAGTTACACTATAAAGCTGCCTGGAATCATGGAATGTCTTAAGTTCGGACCAAATCGCGACACACAAATATTAAAATTTCTCTTGCCTGCACTTCTAAAGAACATATTTAAGAAAACAAGCACTCACATATCCACAGTACCGTCAAAAGAACTGCGTGTTGTTTGTATTACGACGTGCTATACAGTCTTTCTTTCCCTTTATGCTTGCTTTGTATTACATGCCTTTTCGAACGATATAGTAACACTTGGGAAAGGTCGTTCAGAGAAATGTCTCATTCTTTAGAATTAAGGCCGAATAATTCAGACTCCAACACTGGTGGAGAGCCGCACTAAACTACGGCACAGTGGGAGTGAAGACAGCAGTGCTTGTTGTCGCCGAGTGCATAAGGAATGAATTAGCGGATGCGGGGCCATCACCGACAGCATGTCTCACGCTGCGTGCTGTTGCCCATTACAGGCGTTCCTGCTGCTTTTCGTGCTGTCCACCACATGGCCGACTACGGATAAAACAGAATGACCGTCCAGCCCAATCCTATCAACGGCGCACCGCTATCTCCTGCACCACGATACTTATATTTTACAAAACACTAGTCAGGCCAAAGCTATTATATGCATCATCAGTATGGGACACTCACCTTGCCTCACTATTTCTGAAGATCGCATCCATCCAAAACCGGGCGGCGCGTTTCATTTTTCCTAACTATAACCGAACTGCCAGTGCAACTGCAATGAAGTCTAATATAAGCCTTCCTTATCTTTCCGTTCGGCGAAGAATTGCGCGTTTGTCTATTTCCCAAAATCTAGCATTATAACCCTCTTTGAAGAGACTCGTTACTTCTGCCACCGTCATATATTTCTTCCTTCAATGACCGTCAGATTAAGGTTGAAGTGCCAAGCAGTCGCACAAACTTTCATTTTGTCTCTTTCATCCCCAAGACCGCTAAGAAATGGAACCACCTTCCCGTTTCCATCGCATCCATTACAAACTCCGAGTTATTTAAGAATGTTGTGATTATATAATCTAATCCTGATGTTCCGATATTGTTACTGTATATTTTATTTATTACTACCCTCTCCTCTTTGCAATTGTTCGGCCCTGAGAATAAATAAATAAATAAGCAAATAACTCTGCTGACCGGATAGTCTTCCCATCTTCTCATCACCCAAAAAAACAGTTGAGCCACCGCCGAAGGTTTCAGTGCGACAGTTTCTTCAGCGGGTGCGGGACCATCACCGACATGTCTCCAGCACCACGCGGTTGCGCATTACAGTTGTCTAATGTTTTTTTTTTTATGCAGTACGCCAGAAGAAGCGATAACCGATTCGTATTTCAGAGCGCCGCTCTTTGGAGCCCGTTCCGGCGTTTCGCAGCGTCGCCGTTGTCCATCGTAACCAGCTCCGCAGCCGCGGCAGCGCGTTGCTCTAGCTGCGCGCGCTCCTGGAGCCATTTCTCTCGCATGGCCAAGCCGGTACGCATAGCCGCCGCCGTTCGCCACTGCTTGTACCCCCCCCCCCCCCCCCCCCCCCCCGCCTTCTTCCTACGTGGCGGCGGTCGCGCGATAGCGCGCAGTGGTCTCCGGTGGCCGAAGCGCCGGCTGGGTATCAGCGGGTCACGGTGCGTGCATCCCAAGAGCGGAAACCCTGATGTAGCCCGAAGAGCCTATCGAAATCATAGGTTACCAGAACTGCTGTGGCGGTCGCAGCGACCACAACGGAGCGGCGGGTGTGGCTTTCTACTTGCGTCCGGGTCTCTCTGCAATACCGATCGAAATGTTCGACGCGCCGGATGAAGTTCGTGAACTGTGCGCAGCAATGTTGGCCAACAGCTTACTGGTAGTGGCTGTCTGCTCCCGTATGCCGCGCTCGCCAAACACGTCGTGTCCCGCGACTCGCATTAACCGCCCATCGATCCACACCAATGTAAGTAGTGGGGGACTTTAATGTAGACACAAAGACAAAGATTAATTTCTTACCACTTATGCAGAACATCCCGTTCCTCTCGTTCGTAACGCCTCCCACGGCTGTGACAACGTCGCGAAATACTTGCATGGACCTCGTCTTTGCGAGCCGCGCATTGGCGCAGCAAGTCGAGCATGCATCCATCTATTTCTCCGACCACGAAGCTTCCTTCATGACAACCAAGAACTGTTAGTGGAGTGTTTGTTGAAGAAGGAATATGTGTGATAAATAACAAGTTGTACATACATGTCTTGCTCGAATTCTTTGCCTCAACTATCGAAAAGCTGAAACGACTACTCAGCTGCGCTCAAATTTCGCTTTAGGAAGCAACGTAATCGTCGGAATTTTTTTTTCTCTTTACTTCTTGTTTTTGCTCTCGCGCCCACGAGTGTTTGGTAAAATTTTTGGTTGATTTCAAAGGGAGCCTGCGCAACCCACATGGCACTACTATTGTTTCATTCGGCGACTAAAACTGCTGCTGTCAGCCGCTTTGGCAGCACCAAACGTGAAAGCACATTCTGAACGATTAGATTTCCCCGTTTGGCTGATTCGCCTATATTTTCTCTGTGTAGCTGAGAAAGCTGACGCACGGCACGTGGGCTTAGAGCACGGAAGCTCATGCTATTAAGCGCAATAAAGTGGCTTGTAAAAGCACAAGAAGTGCACCAAAAACTGCCAGCACCACTCGCTCGGCTGTGTGTTGCGGCGCCGCCATCGACATGGCAAACTTCAGCGCAGGTTTCCTGCTGCGTTGAACTAATTATCTCCCCCCCTCACCCTAGTTCCCAGTCCTTTGCTGAACCATAGCCTTTGCTGATGACCCGTCCGAGGAGATGAAGGTCATATTTCACTTTAAAAGATCTTCAGGCTCGATCCGTGCAAGCAGAAAAGAGCCAGAGTGTTATGGTCTCTGACATAAGAGTCATCAAAGCCAGCGGGACAATAAATTGGGATGAAAATTGGCACTATCGAAAAAAGACTAGTAGACCTGGAAGATAAAACGAACTCCCATGACCAATTGATCGCGAAATCGCTACCGGGCAAACCTCAATATAATCACTGTCTGCCAATTCCGCCTTAGCAATCACGGCTGACCGAACTAGAAGGTCAGTCAGGACGCTGCAACCTTATTTTTATGTAATAGATAACTGCCGGCAATCGTGTTCAGAGTCCAAAGAAAAAATAAAAGCAGTTTTAGCTGAGCGACTTGGCACTGTTCCAAACTCGTCTAATGAACGAGCTCATCGCCTAAGACAATACTCGCTAAAAAGAACTGCGCCCGGTCATTGTGAAATTTCCAAACTTCAATGTAAATGAGATGGTCCCTTCCGCCTGCAAAAACTGAAAGGGGAAGATGTTGTACTTAATGAAGATTACTCGCCTGCCACACGTCAGGCTGGGAAGAAATTAACCAAATTCGCCAAAAGAGAATCTGACAGCGGTTCGTTTCAGCTAAGATACAACAAAGTACTTTGTTGTATCTTACTAATAAGTAATAAGTACTTACTTACTAATAAGTACTTACTAATAATTAAGAAATGCTACGTATATGAACCTGAAACTAACTCTGTTAAAAAACATGTGCAGCAGCCGCGTTCAGGTGATAATCATCGCACTAACTTTGATAAAGAGCTAGCCCAGCAACTGCTTTTAGATAATGATAATCCTATCAGCACAGAAGTTCGTAGGGACGCGCGAGGGGATGTGGACGTTCTTCTTTAGATAACCGTTCTTTTTACTAACATCCGCAGTATTATAAGCAAACTTCACTGTCTTAGCTCCGCCATCGACACATGCATGCTGATATTGCAATACTAACGCAGACCTGGTTACGTTCAGAAATTCGATATCACGCACGTTATCTTGTCTCAAATAATTTCTCATTCTGTCGCTCCGATCGTGTTGGCCGTAAGGAGGAAGTGCTCTGCTCGCTGTCACGAAAAATTTCGCTTCGCAATGAACCTATCTTAAGATCCTTTGAGAATTTGTTTGGGCGTGCCTCATTTTAAATAAAGAGCAAAGTTATTATTGAGCTCCGTTACCGGTCATCTGCCTATACCCAGAACTTCGTTACCGAATTGCATGATGCAATTTTCATCTTCTCGTTTTCCAAACTGCACATTACGTCTGCTCGGAGATTTGAATATGCCAACATAAACTGGTCTAACACTCTCCCTTCAACGCGTCAACCTTCCACGTTAGCTTAAGAATTTTTAGAAATGTGCTCGGTTTTTTCTCTCGAAGAGCTTATCGCGACAACGCAGTCTGTTGCTAATACACTTTACCTTCCTCTCACTTCACAGTCCAGCTTAGTTTGCAACATTAGTCACGTTCCTGGAATGAGCGACAACTGGTTGCTTTCTGGAAGCGATGAGTTGGCGTCCCTCTGTTTTTGCCGCGCATGAGCACGGGACGCATAACTCAAACCCAGATCTTAACGCTAGATGGCACTGACTTGCTCTTCATAGCTAAGGTGCCTCGATGCCAGCGCCGCCGTTCCCGGGTGGAGACAACTTAAGCGACGCCGCCATATTGAACCATAACTGGCCTCTCCCACGTACCGCGAAATGCTCGACTGGTAGCCCAGTGTAGCTCTGGCTGCAAAAGGCCGTTCAAGTCAAAGCACTTTGAAGCGCGCCGAGAGCATGAACGGTGCCGTTACAAACGCTAGCGCCGCTGATCCCGTGTGATTCAATATGGCGGCGCCAGTGAAGTTGCCTCCACCCCGGCGCTGGCATTCAGGCATCCTACCGCATAGCACCGTCGGCGCGCTCTAGACAGGGCTGCTCAACAGTGTATTCCTCTTCGCACTATAACCTACAAACCGGACGCTCCTTAGTTAATGCTCGCATAAGACGCCTATTAAATAAAAAGAAGCCAAATTTTCTTCGAGTGAAGATCTTTGGAGTTCCTATAAATATGTATCAGCACTAAAAATTCCCAGGAAGAACTTTTTATGCCCCACGTTGCCGTCCATCCTAGCAAATGATACCAAAAAATTCTGGCGCGTAATTAATTAAACACAGCACGACACTATAACCCTTGTAGACAACTCTGGAAATGCTATACCTCCTAATCAGAACGCGTCCGATCTTAATGACATATTTACCCAAAAATTTTCTGCGACCTGCAGTGTTTCGCTACGCAGTGCACCTTGCTACGACCACCACGATATGTTCCCATTTCAGCCATGTGGAGTTAAAACAATGATAAAATCACTTCGACTCTCCTATGCTCCAGGTTGTGACCTAATTACCTTGACATTTTTGCGTACCACTGTTGTTTAGTTCATTATTGCGCTAGGAAACATTTTTCATCAATCCCTTCAGGCAGGATACCTGCCAAGCAGAGCTTTTTGCTGGGCTAGTTGGTGCATATTACGGAACGATTAAGCGCAAAAACAGGCGAAATCGCTTATCCATGTCACTTGTGTTCACCTGTGTTGGCACTTAGTCATTCCCTTGCTTAGTCGTTCCCTTGATTGGAAAGAAGGTAAGGTGATTCCACTCTATAAATCAGGTGGCACGCATTCTCCCCTCACTTACTGACCTATTCCACTAACCAGTATCCCGTGAAAATGGTTCATTGGTTTATTGGGTTTAAGGTCTCAAAACGAATAAGGCTCTGAGGGACGCCGTAGTGGAGGGCTCCAGAAATTTCAACCACCTGGGGCTCTTTAACGTGCACTGATATCGCACAGTACACGGGCCTCTAGAATTTCGCCTCTGCCAAATTCGACCGCCGTGGCCGGGATGACACTCGCGTCTTCTGGACCAGCAGCCGAGTACCGTAACCACTGAGCCACCACGGTGAGTATCCCGTGCAAAATATTAGAGCCTATTGCATATTCATATCTTGCGAACTTTCTCGAGTCAAACTTATTTTTTTTCCAGCTCACAGCATGGCTTTCGATAAACGTATTTTTGCGAAACTCAACTAGCTTCCTTTCCACATAATTATGGTTCAATGGCAGATTTTATCTTTCTTGACTACTCCAAGGCTTTCGATAGGCGTGCAATGAGCTGTTACTTTACAAATTACAGCTCAGAAACATGAGCATCAAAGTTCTTACATGGATTTAATGTTTCATTACTAACCGTTCGCAGTACGTGGCAGCTAATAATCTGAACTCTCAATCAAATCCTGTACATACCGCCATTCCAAAAGGCTCCGTACTTGGTCCTCTTGTTTTTCTAATTTACATTAGCGTTTCCCTTCTTCTGCTTCCTCTCATATCCGTTTTTCTGCTGACGATCGTGTAATTTTTTGGCAAATAACATGCAGCGACGACGTAACAACCCTTGAATCAGACCTGAATGCTATTTCCTCGTGGCGTAAAACATGGCTAATGGAATTTAATATGAATAAGTGCAAATTTCTTCGCGTATCCAGAACTTTCAACAGTACCCCCACTATTTCTTAAAGACGTTTTCTTAGAATCAGTGCGTTTGTAGATGTACTTTGGTGTAGACAGATACCTTCCACTCTCATTTGGTCTCTACATACCACATATACAGTTAACAATGTCAATCTTATGCTTCAATACATCCGCCGCAACTTCGCTAAAGCGCCTTCGTCCCTCAAACTTCTCTTGCACAAGACGTTAATACGTCTAAAATTGAAATACGGCGCATCCATCTGGGACCCTCATCAAAAACTTAATTCATTCACTGGAAATGGTCCAGCAGAACTCATCCCTTCCACTACTACAGGACCACTAGCATATATTCAATAAAATCAAGACTTAACATACCATCCTAGCATCACGTAGCAATTAGTTTCGGTTCTACCTGTTTCATGAGACGTTCCACCATCCACACTTGCGGAGTGAATTTATTCCTCCCCCGCATCACCTGCTAACGCGATTAGATCATGCCTACAAAGTCGGTGACCTAACTTGCCGAACTAATGCTTTATTTGAGTCTTTTCACTTCGTACAGCAGCAGAGTAGAATAACCTTCCCTCACTGACAGCAACCACCAAAGATTACCGGCTTTTCAAGAAAGCCCTATCTATCATTGCACGAGTAGACACATCTCAAACTGTAACCCCTACCCTCTCTAATGACAATGGCCCTGAGGGTAACTTAAATAAATGAATAAAAGGCAAACGAGTGAAACAGGTCATCCTTCGCCGAGAAATGGAAGGCCGAACAAGACGATCGCAAGACTACTTTTGCGGCGGGAAGAACCTCGTCAAACGCGAGCTGTTTCTACACACTCCCGCTTTCACGCTAAACGATATTGTGGCTGTAGAGAGGGAATAATCGTGAACGACATTGGACGGGGCTACTTCCAGTTTTAAGCTTCTTTGCACCCATATTAGCTCATGAGAGAGCCGCCCGCGACTCACAAGATGAAGGGCACCAGGAGTAGCCCACTTAGGCCGGCGACCAGCTGCAGGTGCTTCCAGCTTCCCACCAGGTACGCGACGCCGGGCAGCACGAGCGTTGGCGCGGTGAAGCCCAGCGAGAAGCCAATGTTGAGCAACGTACGATGCCGGGGCTCCACGATCTCGGTGACTGCCGTGTGCAGGAAGGAAAAAAAAAGAATGTGGATTAGCTGCGGATATACAAAGCAAAAGATGTCGGCGTTAACTGTGTTCATTGGCGTTGGCGTTGACAATGTTCTAGACAGCGATGGCCTTGAGGAAAGAAAGGGCGCATAACTGGTTCCCTGGATATGCAGACGCCTCGTTCGTTCATTGATACATGTGGCGGTGGTGAGAGAGAGATGTGGCCTGAATGCACTAGCGCTGACAGCGTTGTGGCTGACATGCGGCACTGCAGCGTTGATTTGGTGATCAATCTCTCGCGATCAACCATTAAGTGCATGCCACCTCCCAGGGTGGCAGGGAGGGCGCGCTGCCTATTCAGTGTGTGGAACGCAATCAAAGCAGGCTTTTGCAGTTGGACACCAACGCCACGGGCATGAAAGCGAGATTGAGGTTTCCATTGACCCATGGAGCCGGTTGTGCGCATTTCCATTCGTGAAAATGAACGGCCGTTGCAAAGTTGTCAACGCCAGTGAAATCTATGAACACCGTCAGCTCACATGTTTTGTTTGGGTTTTTAGGAAAGGAAATGGCACAGTAACCGACTCACATATCTCAGTGGACACCCGAACCGCGCCGTAAAGGAAGGGATAAAAGAGTGAGGGAAAGAAAACTGAAAATTAAAAGTTCGATTTTGAGGAAAGGCGCAGCGCTGCGCAGTGGCGGAACACCTGTGGCTCGGTGCTACTAGTGACACATGCGCAGTAGTGACTAGGGAGAGAGATAAATATTCGCTACGAGGCGCGCGTTGTGACGTCATGTCTCTCCTCTGAGTACCGCCACGGCGAAATTGCAAGTTCGCGGCCAGTAAAACTTTCGCTTTAAAAGAAAAGCCGAACCGTTGGGAGTAATGTTCTCGAATTTGCCCGCTCGCTGACTTTTGTGGTCGAAATACAAGCGAAAACCTGACCAACGTATATCCTCATGCGCTGGGACCGCGCACCCTGATCTTATAAAGCCCTTTCGAAATCAAGGGTGTTGATGTGAATTGAGGACGAGGACAGCACGTTGTGCACAGCTGAAACAAAGACGGTGTACGTGTTTTTTTTGTAAACTGCAGCGAGAGTCCGGTGCTGCGGCGCCGGCAGCGAATGTGCGCGAAAGAGCGGGCGCACATATCCTCCTGCGAGTGTCCTCTGGTGGGCTGTTCTGCTTGGTACGCACCAGCCGTTCCGTAGCGCATTTGGAGGTTGCATCTTTCAGCGCTTTTGCTCTGTAAAGGCAGATTTTTCCTACGTGGGATTTGTAATACTCTCGCATTAAAATTGGAGTTTATTACAATTACATTCCCGCTACGAAAGTTTTAAGCATGAAATACATTTACTTGCAGTTGTCGGCTCGCCGCACGTGACATCCGTGCCAGGACAGAGGGAGAACACGGAGGCGAATATAAGTGAGCTTTGGCGGAACTTTCAGTTCACCCCTGGTCCCTACTTGCTGCGGTGCCGCCGGAGCAGTGTATTGGTCAACAATAATCTTCTTGGTTACATGGCGGGCAAAGCCGTCACGCGGCGCGACGAAGTCCTGCGCTGCAGACCGAGAGGCGCACGCGCAGTCCTAGTGGCATTGGTAAGTGAGGCGACAGCTCCGCATGAGCTGCTGTCGTTACGTAAAGCACGCAAACCGTAGAATATAGATGCCATGGCACCACCCATCGACACGGTCAGTAACCAGCTCTAATCGCTTGTTCATCGACGATTGGTCGGCGGAGGCGGTAAGGCAGCGCAAGTGCAGGATTCTTGAATATCAATTTGAACTCTGAGTTAACTGTAGAATATTGTACGGTACTGCTATGTAAATATTGAAGGTGATACTCTATTTTTCCGATGCGTAGTAAAACCTTTCTTTTAAAATTTGTCTACGCCCACATCGAGTAGTTAACACTGGAGTAGAAAACCAGTGGGGAACGTTTTTGGCCGTAGCAAGAACGCCAATAGCAAAAAAATGCAAGCCTCTCGATGGGAGTTTTGTGCGTATATTGATTGTATAGTGGATAAATTGTTATAGTGGAAAGAAATGGCGTTCATAAACAACTTCCTTTCATAAATGCGCTTGTACGTGATTTCTAGAAATGTTTGGCCCTGTCGAGAGTCACAGCGCTCTTTGCTGGCACCATCCCGGGTCGCCTCACACGCAAAGCGGCAAACAAATCCGGCGCCCTGTCGCTCGTTAACAAAAGCTAAAGAAAGGAGAGTGGCTGAAGAGGGACGCTCCCCAATACTCATCTGCGGCTTTCAGCGTCTGTGAGCCGTGCTAGGGTGCAGCACGTTTTTCCTGCTGTGAATTTCATGCTTACTTCTTGAATATTAGTAAAAACGTTTCTTGGTGAGCTGAACTGCGTGAAAGTATAACTTTGCAAGAGTTCTTACGCCAGGAAAAAAAAAAGAAAGGCACCACCTTGTCGAACTTACCTAAACTATCATTGCATCCTCAGACCCTTCATTTTTTTTTTAACCACACAAATCGCCCTTTCTCTAGAATCCCACTTCAAGATTTATTTATCCTGATTATTTTTTGAACACTAAATTCACAAGACTGAATTACGATCCTAACTTTTCGTTATTAGGATAAAGCCACAATATTTTGAGCAATTGCCTCGTCCATGAATTCTGCCCTGCGCGGCATGACGGCACTATTACAAAACTAGGTCAACTCCTGTGCATTGTCGTCACTCATTGAAAGTTTATGCAGCAGGACAATGCTGGTATAGCGCTGATCACGGCATGACGCTCTAACCTAGCGGGCTCCTTGTGTACTAAGCCAACAGGCTTGACAGCAAATGAAGCGCCGAGCCGGATAGAGCATTCGGCGAAATTTCACCGGGCGGACGTGTTCTACCGGCCTCCGCGAAGGAGACCAGTCGGCGTACGGAAAACTTCAGCCGAACCGCGGCTCGCCGACCGCCGTTATTGCGTGCTTCCGAAAAGACCATCGCGTGCCACTGCTTATGTGAATCTTTGACGTCACACCAGCTCCGCAGCCCAGTGAGGTCCGCGGGCTGGGACCAAGCCTTGGAAACCGTAGTCGCTTTTCCCCCGATCTCACAAACTATTCTTGGTAGTACTGTCTAGTACACTTTCTCTGCTGGCGTAACATTTCATAAGCTTTTCACTTTTATCAGTATCTGTTAAATATTACTGTCGTAATTGAAACCTCTCATTTATGGCTTTCGTCTGCATGTTCCAGCTTTGAATTACTTAATTTTGAACTTGTAGTCTTGAACATTTTGCGTGCTTATATTTCCTCGTATTAACCTTTATCTGTTGCAATAACACGTGTGTTGTTGCTTGTTCTGAATGAAATGTTTTGTTTCTAAACTCCTCATTCCGCCACTTCAAAGGCTGACATGTGCGGACCGCATCGCCGGTCAGTGTGTCCCGTTCATTTGGATACGCTGTGGAATTGTTTCTCAATGCACCCTGTCATTACTCCTGGACCGCGCCAAAAAACACAGCTTGCGTACCTTATACTGAAGTTTATCAAAAAAATTGCGGGTGGTTTAGCTCTGGTTAACCCTGGTAGAAAGAGAAAAGCTGCATCTCCCTGGCTACGTTTGTGGTCCTGCGACTGGCGGTTTCCATAGATAGCCACACTGACACACACACAGTAGTAGACATTTTTTTTATTTCTTAAACATCTTGCTTTCTTCTAAACGACATCAAAGGCGCTCACTCAAGACAGTATATATCTAATATAGCTTCGGTGATGTTTAAAACCGTATTATTGCTCGTTGTACAAAGAGATACAGAACAAAATCCGGTTCCAAACAACGCCCAAACCCTGCAGATAATTTTAGAAAGCCGTATTGAAAAAGAAATTGTTTTCTTGGGGAAAAGAAATGGCGCAATGTGAGACAGGCGTCATTTCCTTTTCTTGAAACGAACTTTTTTTCCTTCGCGTACGGCGGGGTTCATGTGTGCACCGAGATAAGTGAGACAGGCGTTAATTTCTTTCCATAAAACCAATTTTCATTTCATTTTTCTTCTCTTACGGGCGCGGTTCGGGTGTCCACCGAGATCTGTGAGACAGGCGTAATTTCTTTGTTTGACCTCTAGCTGCATCCAAGATCGGTCTCTCTCCAATAATGAGGCGCGCATTCGGAGGCGGTTAGAAGCTGGAAATTACATCTGGCCAGTCTGGGTCTACGTGACACAGACCGGAGAAGAAAAAGATTCATAATGTAAACATTATGGTGAAAGGGGCGCTCTTCATCACATAGTTTGGGAATGCGCTGATCCCCCGGGCGGCGGCTTAAGCATCAACAGTAGAGAAGCCTGGGAAGTTTTGCTGCGGAGCGAGAACCCCGCCATCGAGCAACAAGCTACCCGCCTGGCGGCTGAGGCCGTGAAGAAACAATTCATCTTCACTTGTCCTTACTTGTCCTTAGTCTGCGGAGCATCCCCTGCCCGAGTCCCAGGCGTGCGTGCAGGGCCGGGAGAATGGGCGCTCCTTGTCGGTGAACAATGAATTTTTCATTCATCCATTCATTCAAGGTCAAACTTGCGGCCCCGATGACGACTCGAAAAGCTGGCGTAGTGAAGTTTTTCGCTTCAAAAAAAAATTTCTTTAAGAAAATAGGTTTGGTTTATGGTGGTTTAACGTCCCAAAGCGACTCAGGCTATGAGAGACGCCGTAGTGAAGGGCTCCGGAAATTTCGACCACCTGGGGTTCTTTAACGTGCACTGACATCGCACAGGACACGGGCCTCTAGAATTTCGCCTCCATCCAAATTCGACCGCCGCGGCCAGGATCGAACCCGCGTCTTTCGGGCCAGCAGCCAAGCGCCATAACCACTCGGCCACCGCGGCGGCTTCTTTAAGAAAATAGCAATGCTATGTTTTATTGCTTTCACCGGAGGCAAAATAAGAAAGCGCTTTTGTTCCCTCGCTATACTTGTTTATTGCCATGCCAAATACTATAATTACGAGCACCCGAAACAATCGGCGACCAACCAGATATCACGTTATGCGTGTTTTAAAGGCGCACCACGAAACCACAAAACGAAAAGCAACTGCGTTGGGTACCATGTTGAATACGCCACGCAGCCGACTATGGCGACGAAACCGCGCTTTCGAACCTGGCCAATAAAAGTAGCAGTGATGATGAGAACATCTGAGGTAGTTCCCGAGTTCCTGTGATTTCAGATACCATTTTGTCGAAGCGCCACCTGTCGACAATACTGGGAAAGAAATCAACGCCCAGAAAGGCAAGAGTACCGAAGGCTGGATGATTCTCCAACGCCAACTGTATTTGGATGCCAGCCACATCGCTCACTGCGCAATGAAAGGTCTCGAAAATCTCTATTCATTTGGTCGTCGCACTGTGATTCTGCGGTGACTTGCTTCATAGAAACAGCTGCCGGTATGGTGGTGTTGGTTGTTGTGAAAACTTTTAATCCAATGAAATGTGAGATTGCAGGCCAAAAATTGCCCTTCACAAAGGTTGAGTCCTTAGTCCGAGACACCGCAGGACGAGGCCACTACTTGTGGCCATTGGACTAGAGCCCTTTGGCACTCCAGCCCTGAGCAGTTGAGCAGAGCGGCTTTCCATACCTCTCTGGAAGAGAAAGGATTTGAGGGAAGGGAAAATTGTTCTGACGGGCCCAAACCACGTGTAAGTTATCAGAAAGTTCCCCACAGTCAGGGCAGCGCCCATCAATTTTGGGGCCAAAATGTTTCGTTTTGCAGGACACTACGAAGCGTTGGTCTGCAGGCGCCTCACAGTTCGCTCATAGAGTTTACTCAGGCCCTTAGCAAAGACCGGTAAAAGCCGGTGCCGTTCGCAATAGTATTACAGAATTTCCCTGAACCGCAAAAGCGGTTGCCGAATCTCTGAGACGGAGGAGCATAGATGAGGTGCCCGGTGGGTATGCGCTAGGGCGACCGCGTCCGCAGCCTCGTTACCTCAGGGCCCTGATGTCCCGGAGTCCGGACTATGCGTTTGGGGGAAGGAACCGATTCCCATACTTCCACTTAAGATTTATCATCATCAGCCTGACTACGCCCATTGCAAGGCAAAGGCCTCTCTCATGTCTAATTAACCCTGTCCTGTGCCAGCTGTGCCCACCGTAAGCCCGCAAACTTAATCTCATTCGCCCACCTAACCTCCTGCCACCCCCTGCTACGCTTGCCTTCTCTTGGAATCTACTCCGTCACTCTTACGGACCGGCAGTTATCTCGCCTTCGCATTACATGTCCTGCCCAAGCCCATTTCTTCCTCTTGATTTCGACTAGGATATCATTAACCTGCGTTTGCTCCCTCACCCTTTCTGCCCCCTTCCGGTCTCTTAACGTTACACCCATAATTTTTCTTTCCGTAGCTCAGTGCGTTTTTGTTAACTTCAGCAGAACCGTTTTAGTGAGCCTCCACGTTTCTGCCCCGTAGATGAGTATCGGTAGGCTAGACGTGAAACCTCACCAGCCAGGCAGTGTTCCCAGGATCGATGAGAATCTGTGATGATTACCTTCGAATTTGGGTCCGAGACGCCAAGCGCAATGGCCAACTCCTCGGCCTGCGCTGAATTTGGTGCTCGATATGAGAGGCCATTAATGTGTTGGGGTCCTGTGGACCTACGGAGGCCTTATATAATCCAATGGGCGACGGCCCTGCCACGTCAACGTAGTATATACCCTGACTGGATCCGTGCTGTTGTTCGAGGACCCGAGTGCGCGCCTCTCGTCTGCATCCGTGAGTCTACGTGTCCATGTTGCGCTGGAGTGGAAGGACCCAGAGCTTGCGACACCATAGCTCCGGAATTCGACACGTATCCTTTGGAGTGCACTCGTGTTGGATGTGCAGGCGGTCTGGCAGGCGGCGCCTGGATGCCGTCTACGAGAGTCGCGTATACTAGTTCACAAGGTAGGTCTCCCGTAACTCCTAGTAGTAGTCCAGCACTCCCAACTCCGATAACTTAGCGTTGGACATGGCCACTGTGAGGTGAAGTGCTTGCTTTGTAGCATTGTAATGATGGCGTGGATTCGTGTCACGTGTTGTTTCGCAGTGCGAAGATAGGGAATTGAGCAGAGGATCCTGCTGGTCACGAATGCATGGGCGAGCCGAAGCGCGTTCCTACACTGCAACCCTCCGCGTTAGTTAGAAACGCGATGGGTCGTGACACCGACCTGTCCGCCTACGCGCTTGAGTTTGGCAATAGTGGATTCCGGGCTCAGCCTGTTATGGGTGAAACGCCCCAGTATGCGTAGCTCCTCGACCTCTCGATAGGACCTCCCGTCAGAGAAATTCGCAAGCTTCTGTTGTCTTTATAATTGGTTCTGATGTGCAGAACTTCCAATTTCCCGGAAGCACATTGGAGAGCAAAGTCGATAGCGACTATGATGGCGGCCCGCTGGAGGCGGCACTCCATTTCCCCAAGGTTCCCTTCCGTGGTCCAAATTGTTAGACATCCGCGTAGAGTACGTGATAGGTGCCGTCCACCCTGGCAATTGGTGAGGAAGCCGCACCGTGGCAATGTTAAAAGAAGCGGTGAAAAGACTGCCCCTTGAGGTGTACCCCGCGTACCCATTGTGTATGATCCGTATCCGTCGTCCTCGATCTTGAGGAGCGTCTGACACTCCGAGAGAAAGTATCGGACATAGGCACATGCCTTGCGCCCACAATCGGAGGCACTCAAGTCGGCCAGGGTGCGGCCATGACGGACGTTGTCAATGGCCCCCTTAAGATTGAGGGCAAAGATGGCCTTGTCGTCGGGGCGCATGGCAGTGGGCAGTACTATGTCGCGTTGTTTTAGCGGAGGACGTCCTTTGTACTCATATGTGGTCGGAACCCACACATATTGTCTGCAATGAGGTCCTTAGACTCCATGTCTGGAGAAAGGGGATCCCTAACCATCATCTCCATAAGCTTGCCCACACACGAGGTCCGTGAGATGGGCCTCAGATTGTCGGTATTCACCGTCTTGCCTGGCTTGGGAATTAAAGTAACCAAGGAGGTCTTGCAGTCAGGAGGGAGCGGACGCCCATCCCAAACCTCGTTGATGTACTCTAGAAGGTATAGATGAGCCGAGAAGGGGTTGATTCGCCAAGAGTTTGACTGTTATGCAATCCCAGCCCGGAGCCTTCCCGCGCCGCATTTAGCTAAGGCCGCCTTAAGTTCGCGTAACTCAAAAGGGGTATCAGTGTCGTGATTTTCCTTGCCCGCGTGCTCGTACTAGGGCCCAACCTGGTCCTCTGTGTGGCTGAAATACCTGTCGCACAGGGTGTCCGCGAGTTGAGCCGCCGTACCTGGGTACCTATGTAAAGCCCGCCGGAGCTTTCGTTGCATCTCCCCTCTCGTTTGAGCGAGGTCAATGACACTGCGAAACAGGCGCCATGTCCCTTTCAAGCTCATCAGGCGCACTGCCGAATTACACTTCCCTGTCCAGCTTGAATCGACAAGCTAGGCAGCATACGCCGCAGCCTTCTCCGTGACGTCGACAACTCAAGCCTTAAGCTTGCGATTGAGCTTATGCTTCTTCCATCATTTGGTAAGGCTCCGTCGCGCTTCCCACAAATGCAGGAGATGACTGTTCACTGAAGGGATCTCTTCGGGGATCTGAAGTGTCGTGACGTGTTTTCTCTGTATCGTGTCCCACTGTTTTGCCCACTCCGCATATCCGTCGGAAAAGAGCATCGGCGGTATGTCCGGTGTTCGAAACTTATGCCAATCGTTCAATTTGTCCTGGCCCCACTTTTTGCGAGCCGGTATGGCTGGCGATAGTTCCTTATAAAGCGCTGTCTTCTGAAGAAAAAGAGAAAATCTTCACCGGACGTTTATCCTGCGGTAATGCGAATTTAAGCCACAGCTGAAAATGCTGATATTGTTGAGCGTTAGGTAGCTTAGGGTAGTGGTGTGGGGTGTTGTTTATATCTCGCTACACTCGCATTAGCGCCACAAGTAAGGCTATGTGAGTCCTTTGAGTGGTACGGGTCTAGGGCGCACGCAAGCTCGCGCATGCCTCCGGCGTAACCATCGCAGCTAGGGAAACAGACGAGATGTAGAGTATGGCTGGAGGGGTGCGGGGTGGTGCCTGGCGGGGTGCAATGACGCGTTCGGGATGTCACCTATGACTGTACTTTGTGCATACCGATCATCGAGGCGCGTTTCACCTATCTTGCCGTCCCTCTTGCATGTCCTCCTTCCACTCCTTCATGTTACACCAACAAGGAAGCGACGCAGCAAGGAAACGTGACCTCAACAGACATCGTGTTCGCAAATTTCCCTCGGTAATAAGATGCTTTCCCTCAAAGCACACACGCGGAGAGAGCATGAAGGCTAGCAGAAGGGAGAGCGTAGGAGAAGCCTAGGGAAGTGCCTGATTTGCCGAAACCAGCGGCAGTGAAATAAGGGAAGAGTTGTGTTGTGTTGGGTTTTAATGCACATAGGTAACCAAGGCCGTCACGTGCCAAACTCAAGGTATAGGAAAAGCTTTCCGCAGAATATTATTGAGATGTGAAAAATAATTGGTGGTGTAAAGGACCTAAAAAGTCACTTTGTACTGCCTAGAGATGGCCAAGAAAATGAATTTCAGAAAGAGATAATAGTAAAAGCATTCAACAGGGCCGGGTAACCTCAACCACCAGCCTCGGCTGAGCAAGAATCTGGAGGCTCCCAACAAAACAAAATAAACCTCAGCCTTCTTCTTCTCAGGAATCAGAAAGCGACAGAGGCGTATCATAGAAAACAGCGAAGCAGTGGGTTAAAATTTAGAGTTGCTAGAGAAAGCCTTGGTCTTTTAAAAAGCCAAAAACACAAGATATGTCTACAGTTGCATTATCACCTAACAGCAGCGTCGGGTTAAATGGAATGTATTCATAATAAAACTGAGTAAAATACTTTTCGTTACTTTGCAAGTTTAACGCATGAGGGTAAAATGTGATTAAATGTAAGTTCATGTCCTGTCATGTCAGCAGGAAATTGTGTTTAAGGTGCATGTGTAAAATGCGTAGACGACGACATAAAATTACTTCTATGAAACGTTCCTTGTGCCTGCTGCTCTTCCATTCTCCCAGGACAGGCTTTACGAAGTGAAGCTTGTTGTTAACTTCGTTGTCCCATGAAACCTGCCATTTTGCTCTCAGTTTGTTTTGTACTAACCTGATGCAGTCCTTTTGAGGTGTGTTTACTTGTTTTGCTTCTTCATTACAGGCATGTGCGGCACATGGATCGGCGCACTCGTTTCCGATGATTCCCACATGACTAGGAACCCATAAGGACTTTATTTCACGTTATTGTGTGTTAGCTTTTATTACATCACATATTATATGTCCCCTGCTATAGGTTATAGGTTGGACTGCATTTATGGAGTTTACTGCCGTAATTACACTGAGGGAGTCAGTATTGGTAACGCTGTTCTTTTATGTTTTTCGTCACTTTTTTCTACAGCCGCAGCAATGGCGTAATATGCTGTCGTGAAAGAAATAGAGGAAGCGTTGATTCTTCTGGAGCCTGTGATTATGCTTCCACGCCATCAGATTCTCTGGCCCCTGTGAAGCTGTCGTATCTACAGTCGCACCTTCCCGACTGAAAAATCTGTACAGGTATGAACAGGTTCACAGACGGAAATTATGAAATAGGACCTATATCATTCAGGGCACGTGCATTACTCGGGGCACCTGCGTTCTTCGGGAACCTGTATCAGCCGCAGATCACCTGTACTAGTGGGGAACGACCTGTTTCACTCGGGACTCGTCTATGTCGAGGACCAGCCCTTTCTGAGTGCGTTCGCACTGTAGGACAGGTCTGCCAGGTTGAGATGACTTTCTAGAGTTTAGTGCAAATTTTTGCCACAAGGTTAATATCTAACTGAACTTTATTTCATAACAAGGACGGCACTGTGTTGGCAGGATACGGCGCAAGTCCAGTGGATAGCTTCGAACACAGTGAGTGCGCGCGCGCGCGCACGCACACGCACGCACGCACACACACACACACACACACACACACACACACACGCACGCACGCACACGCACGCACACACACACACACACACACACACACACACACACACACACACACACACACACACACACACACACACACACACACACACACACACACACACACACACACACACACACACACACAAATAAGAAGTGTGCTAACACATGGCGGAACAGTAAGCACGCAAGGCAATGCGTAAGGGGCCAAAAAAGAAGCCTACAGCAGGAAAGGTAAAGTCCTACAATGGGCCCGGCGGTTGGCCACATAAGGTTGCCCGTCATGTAAAGGGGTTTTGTAAAGGGGACCTGTAGGGTTCAGCGCGCTGTCGCATCTTTTTTGTACATGTGTTGCGAATATTCCGCGAGAGGACAGTGACCTAGGCTGCGCGTTCGGTTTTGTTTTATTTTGTTTTGCTTTGGTGCACGCCGTTAGAAGGGGACTCATGCCTTTTTGGTTAGTCTCCCCATTCGTCCTTGCGATTTCCTTCGCCGCTCGGGACGGCGGGGCTATCTGCCGGCCTCGACCTTGGACCCCTCTCTCCTTGGCGAAGGATTGCGAGACCACTTAAAGAGGAACTCGGGTGCGAGGGAAAACGCTGACATTAGTTCTGAGCCTTTCTATTCGTCAAAACTGATGAGCCGCTGTTAGCAGTTTATTTTTACGTGTGGAAAGGGGCGCGGGCATCTTCGGGGTGTACCCGCGAAGGGAGCCGCGCCCGTGTGCTTTTGTCTCTAGCGTCTCCTAGCTGGCAGGCGCTCGGTCTGGCCGAGTGCGGAGGGAGTGACCGTTTAGAGCTGGTGCAAGGCGCACCAGTTTGACTGTTGGGACTCGGTGTCCCTCGCCTCTACGCAGGCGGTCGGCTAGGCCGGCCGCGGATAGTTGTGGCCGTAATACTGACTTTTGTTTGTACCCATCTATAAATAACCTGTATAAAAGTTCGTTTCTGACTAAATCGCTTCGCCTGCAAGTCATATCATCGAGAAGCCTTCAAGCGGTGCATCCAGTTTCTGGAAATCACCGGACGAACAGCACCGGCAAACTTTTACTGGTGCAGTCGGCAGGATTGGTGCTCTGCAGCGGCCCCGAGGAACGGACGAAGACATCCACGGAGAGAACGACGAATTTCGGCATCCAAGGCGAGATACCGAAATGACGACAGGCTACGGGGGTACGAAGGTGCGAACCGCATCGGGCGTGAAACGCCGAAGACAAGGCCTTCAACAGACACAGAGTGGTATCCCTGAGCAACGGCGGCAGTTGGAAGATTCAAGCGGACACGGCTTTCTGCGGAGCGGACACGGGCGCTAGGGGACACCAGCGGAGGGCGACACCTTGGTGAGAGGCCCCGCCGCTGTGGCTCATCATCGCGACAAGTGAGCGCCGTTGCGGAGGAAGTAAGCGAGCTCCTGGTGACGGGCTTCGGAGACTGTTGGGAGCGAAGAGAGGCGACATTCTGGTGCGAAGCCTCTGGAGCTGTTGGAGACGAAGAGGGGACGCCAGCTGAGGAGTGTCTTGGACGAAGACTGGTGGTGCAAATCTGCGGATCAACGAGGTGGCAAAAAGAGGCCTCCGAGGAAGAGAGTGCTGCAGCCGTGGGAAAGAACGAGGCGGCATCTGACTTAGAGGTTCGGAGAGGTCGCAGGAGCCATGGGCAGCGACGCGACGGCAGAGTGAGTCCCCCTTCCCATTTGCTTGCCTCCGTAGCGCTCGAGCCGCAGGGTTAGGGAGCAACGGGTGTGATGGCCGCATTCAGATGTTCGAGTGGGCAATACGCCAGGCGCGCCTTATGGGCCAGGCTGGACGATGTCAGCCTGGAATCCCTCGAGCGCGAACTAGCGATAGCCAAACGAAAGTACAATGAGACGAAAGAATCTCTCCAGAAAGAGCGAAGTGCGCAGCAGGAGGTGGTACCGCTAGAGCGAGCTTAGAGCCGATCACCCCCTCCGGGTAGAGGAGACGGCAACGAATCGCTGAGCAGTGTAACAGATGATGTGGTTGGTAGCTGCAGCTTGAAGCCGGTAGGAATTGAGAGCGCTTCGAGCAAAGCGAAAGTCCCGGCAAACAATGTAGAGATCGTTGCCGCCGCATTCAGGTGCTCGAGTGGGCATTATGCCAGGTTCGCCTTATGGTCCGGGCGGGGTAGTTACCTCGAAAATAAGCTGGACGACGTCAGTCTGGAATCTCTCGAGCGCAAACTAGCGATAGCCAAACAAGAGTATAAGGAGATGAAAGAATCTCTCCAGAAAGAGCGAAGTGCGCAGCAGGTGGTGGTACCGCTAGAGCGAGCTCAGAGCCGATCACCCCCTCCTGGTGGAGGAGATGGCAACGAATCGCTGAGCAGTGTAACAGAAGAGATGTGTTGCTGCAGCTTTAAGGCGGTAGGGATCGAAAGCGCTTCGAGCGAAGCGCAAGTCCCGGCAAACAATTTAGAGATTGCTGGCGCTGAGTTGCCGGATGCTGCTCAGTCAGCAATCCAGGTTGAAAGAGAACAGCGGTCCCTACCTGCTCGCTTGGAGATAAGCCCCGTGGAGGGGAAGGCCGATAAAGCCCATCCGGTGGGCGACGGACGCGCGTGAGGGCATGACGGACTTTTGCGCTGAACCTCATGAGCATGAGGAAAAGGGCGACTCGCCAGGCGCAGGCGTCCAGTGTGAACTTTCTTTGCGCATCGACATGGAAGCGGTGCGTCAGGGGCGTTTCGCCAATGACGCGGATGAATCATCGAGCTCACCGGTAGCGGCGTCGCTTGAGGCGCATGTGTCGCAGCTGACTAGAGCTGATTCTGAGACAGCGGACACGGGTACAAGCAATGCTACAGTGGAGAGATTGCCATACGGCAGATAAGCTGGTGTGGACAGTGTCTGCGTCCTTTACCGTGAACAGAGCACGGAAACACGTCAAAAGTTTGCGACGCACGCCAAATCACGGCATGATCTTGGCGTGCCTTTGCCTATGCAGCCCGAGGGACTAGCATCCAGCGTAAAGACGCTACAGCAGTTGAGCACGCAAAGCATGTGAGGCCTCAGAAAACATGGCTCTGTCCATAGTGAAGGCGCGTGGCCTGAGTGCGCTGACCGCCAACTAGGGTCGTAAGTTGGATAGACAGCAGCGCCAACGGAATGTCACTGCGCTGACCGCCTGTGCCGCACCGATATTCAGTCGTAGACGGCGGGTGCGAGTGTTCGACCCGGGAGGACGCCGCTGAATCGTTGGCTGCGTTGGCCATGCCCACTCCACCTTTAACAGGCCTCGCCATGTCCCAACAAGGACCCGTGCGCAGGTATGCAACACAGCTAGCCTTGGTAGCACGTCTCGAGATGAAACAAAAGGCTCGAGTAAGCGCGGATGCAGTAGGTGAGTGTGGGGGATCCAGAGTTGGCAGGACTCAGTGTTCAGGGACTACAAACATGGACATGGCCGAATGTTTTTGTGCGGCAGTTATGCTGATTTTACCTTGTGTGCTTCAGTGATTACGGACAGTGTGATATAAACTGCTCGGAACTGTCTTTGTTTGCATATTACAGATTCTTGAGTGGCCCGAGAATAATGGGCTGTCTTATTACAAGATTGGGAGTATTTGTAATTGGCACTGTCATTAGCATTGCCATTAGCATTGTCCTCGGAATGGGTGTGAGTGTGTGACGAAGGGTCGCAGCATGCGGGCTCGCAGGCTCCGGTTGCTTGCTCGTGCAGAGGTCCTCAACCGCCACTTGCCGAACCCTTTTAGTTGTTTGTTGCCTTGGCTTATCTCTGAATAGATTAGCCGAGTCTTGGGGGGGAAGGTGTAGGGTTCGGCGCGCTGTCGCATCTTTTTTGTACATGTGTTGCGAATATTCCGCGAGAGGGCAGAGACCTAGGCTGCGCGTCCGGTTTTGTTTTATTTTGTTTTGCTTTGGTGCACGCCGTTAGAAGGGGACTCATGCCTTTTTGGTTAGTCTCCCCGTTCGTCCTTGCGGTTTCCTTCGCCGCTCGGGACGTCGGGGCTATCTGCCGGCCTCGACCTTGGACCCCTGTCCCCTTGGCGAAGGATTGCGAGACCACCTAGGGAGGAACTCTGGGGTAAGGGAAAACGCTGAAATTAGTTCTGAGCCTTCCTATTCGTCAAAACTGATGAGCCGCAGTTAGCAGTTTATTTTTACGTGTGGAAAGGGGCGCGGGCATCTTGGGGATGTACCCGCGAAGGGAACCGCGCCCGTGTGCTTTTGTCTCTATAGCTACTCCTAGCTGGGAGGCGCTCGGTCTGGCCGAGTGCGGAGGTAGTGACCGTTGAGAGCTTGTGCAAGGCGCGCCAGTTTGACTGTTGGGACGCGGTGTCCCTCGCCTCTGTGCATGCGGTCGGCTAGGCCGGCCGCGGGTAGTTGTGGCCGTATACTGACCTTGTTTGTACCCATCTGTATATAGCCTGTATAAAAGTTCGTTTCTCACTAAATCGCTTCGCCTGCAAGTCATATCATCGAAACTCCTTCACGCGGTGCATCCAGTTTCTGGAAATCACCGGACCAACACCACCGGGAAACCTTTACTGGACCCATGTTGCGGCTTCCTCAGTGTTGCTACATTACGCTTTCAGTTTAGCTTTATAACTGGTGCTAGGCCCGTCAGAAGCATCTCTTCTCTCCCTCCACATATCCCGCGGATGAGGAAGGAGCGGGGTTCGATCTACAGTGGCTCCATTGAACACTGCCGCTTATTCTCACACCTCTGCCTCCCCGCATCATTCGCTCTCCCCCTCGATGCTTCCGGTCCCTGAAGTGTCCGGAAACAAGTCAGTGCCCCCGAAGGCAATAAACCACTTCTCTTTTTATGAACGCCGCCGCTTATTTTCACGCGCTTCCCACCGCCTTGCGCACTTCACTTTACCGCCTAACAACCGAGCTTTTAAGAGCAACGCTGGTGCGAGCAGCCGTCGCCTGTTACCACATGTGAAATAGCCAGTGCGTGTGAGCATATTCGCATCAGCACACACTAATACCACGGACGCTCGTGTTTAATCGTAATATTATTGAAATAAACGCGTTATCTGCCCACTTAGGCATCTTCCGTGGCCAAGCAGCGAAACGCCGCTCAGTTGGCTTAAAATGGTAGCCCGCACATGCGAGTACAACACATGTATCCGCATGGGCTCAGCTCATGTGTACGCAATAATTTATATTTATATTTTTATTCGAAATGTTTTCCGTTGGGCAATATTATTTGTGAGCAATTCTTGAAATATACGCATTACGCGCATATTCACAATATTTTTCCTCGGCAAGCGATATTAAAATGTATGCGGCGGCAGTGCGTTCTACTACCGCGTGCAGTATGGCTTGTGGCTTGCGAATAAACCGAGTGGAGCACTGCGTAGCTCAGGACAAGGAGCCTGAATGCACGCGTAATGTGTTTATTTCTAGAACTACCGCAAAGAAGAAAATGTACCTGTATGCTGGGGCCACGCACCGCAGATTTTGCCTGTGGCACCTGCATGCTATGGGCACCCTTTTCAACACACTGCGCTGGTTGTTCTGGGCAAGTAAATTATCAAACTAGGCAGGTAAAGTGTTTATTTCAGTAATAAATTTATTGCACACGCACCTCACATGCCGCTTGCGGCGCTAGGCGGTGGCCACTGTGACTAAAGTTGCTTGGGCATGCTCGTGCTGGGCTTTCATAATAAATGACGGTGTTTAATGGAGAGGGACAGAGTAGATTGAGGCCCTAGATTGGGACTCTCCCGCACCACTAATGTATCGCGGGTGAATGGAGAGGGAGAAGGAATAAGGGGTTCATATCGGGTATCCTTGCCTCTGTGGGAGCGAGAGCCTGGGCACCTTTATGAAACCCTAAGAGTCCACCGCTGTCGGACGCACTGGTTGTGCTGACAGGTGATGAGGGTGGCAGGAGGCCACGCCTCAGAACTTGTTATACACTGTAAAAAAATTCCGTACCTATAACGTAGACTTATACACTGTAAAAAAAGTCCGTACCTATAACGTAGACTATGTACGTTTTAAAAACAGAACCACTTCTGCTTTCAATGAAACGTAGAGAATGACCGTATATTCAGTCCAGTATTGAAGGAAACGTCCGTGTTCCTCTGTAGTCGTTGCAGGAAAATATACTAAACATTCAATTTTAGGGATCAAAACTTAACACGACAGGACGGTTCACCCCATCGACTATATGTTGCACCAAACGCACTAATAACTTGCTTAAAGACAGCAAAAACACAAGATGCTTATGATGTGACGCCACTTTTACACGAACTGCTGTCCCGCGGACTATAGGCATCACATGACGTCCGATTTTTTATTTGTCTGCTTTACTCTTAGCCAACAATGTCCGCAAACTAGCATGCGAACGACCGTAAGCATGTCTAATGCGATTAACACAATGAAGAGCCGAGCAAGGGTGATAACGCATTACGTTGCTTCAAGGTTGAGTGATTGGTACAAATTGTGAGCAACGTTAAATAACAAAGGCCTTAATTTGCTATAATGTTAAAAGCTGACTTGATGAAAAAATGTTTTCGCTACATTGCTAGCCACATGATAGAGTAACATTTAATAAAAATGTTACTGCAACATTTGCTTTCTGTGAGAAATGCTGCATAATGAGGTCAACTGTTAGAAAACATTTAGACACAGACAATGGTTGGACAACTTCTCCAAAGTGAAACTGAACACCAGCTGAAAGTACATTGCAAACATGATGAAAGTGCACTAGTTGAAAGCCGAATTTCCATCTGCCATTTGGTAAGGAAATGAACCACTGAGAAAACCAAAAGCATGGGTAAACAAATCTGTGAATGCAGTGCAATGTAGCAGTTACATCTTTGCTACACAACCATTAATCAAAAACACCAACTCCTTCATGGATAACAAAAGCACAGACACAACAACATATTGCTCATTGCAATATTTAATTTAGTAGGTACCTATTGCCGCCCATTCATGCCTGCTCTTCCTGCAGATAAATGAAACGCCGCCAAAAAGCAGCGAGCAGCCATAATTGCTGCAGTGACAAGGAGGATGTGCACCATCGATGCTGTTCCCCCATCCTGAGTAGGAAATAAAAGCAGTTTTTTCTGGAAATACTCTGATAGCATGAATTTTCTATCCATCGTTTACTTAGCTTGCACTGACACGACCCATTGTGTACTCGGTAGCTTTGACAAACAAGGGGGCCAGCGATAAGCACAGAAGACTGCAGAACCTTGCTAACTTGCAAAAGATCAATGCACAGAAAGAAAAAGCTGACAAAAAATGAGGAATTCCTTATTTGCACTTTTTATACAATACTGAGAATGTGGCTAAGATATGGCATGAACATTGTTTTTTTCTGTTCACTTACAAACTTTCCAGCCTGTGGTAGCATATTACTGCGATGTAAATAATGAAGCATGCCAGCACTGTACAATATGCTGTAACACTTATGAAATACTCCCCTTCAAGGCTACCGCATGCCTCTTACATGCGGTAAAGTTTAAATCTGCCAAACTAGCTAGTCTGCAAGATGAGACACCAAGTCTCTGACATCTGGCGATGTGTACCTTTCATGTAATTAGAATGTTTGGAGATGCTCCTTTTTGATGGCATTTCAGTTGCTGGGTGTGGAAGGACCAGATATGAAGGGCAACAGCTAGACACCAACTTTTCAAGCAACATCACAATAAGCAATGTGCCTTAGCTTTCCTTCTATCCAAAAATGAGTTTAATTTTCTATGTTCTGTGTTCACATAACTGCTTGCATGTGCACATTCTGGCTTGCTGGGAGGTGCTTTCCTCTGTTAAACTACAGTTTTAACTCTGGCCTCAGTCTTCTGCGCCTTCTTAATTTTTTGCTAGCGTTCACCTTAAGTCGCGTACAAACTCACGCAGATCCCCACTTTTCTGTTTCCAGCTGTCACATCTTCTCTGCCTTCGTCATGTCCACCACTGCATCCAATGCCTTCAAGTCTGCTGTGTATGATCATTTTAATTAATCTGCCTACACATGTATTTATGTTAGTCGCTCTCCTCTCTTCGATGTCAATCGGCCCTGAGAGTAAATAAGTGAAATGGTAGTCTAATCTGCAATCACGCATTATGTTGAGTTTATTTTACCATGTTGGCCAGTAGAGAGTGGAAGGAAAAAAGCTGCTAAGTGGAGCTCGACATGCCTCTCGACCCCTACACTGGAAAGCAGCTGACACCAAGGCATACGTAATCACTAATGACAACATGACAAGTGTGAAGTAATTCAGTAACGTTCCTCGCATTTACCACAGTGCATACTCGCTGCTCAGTAATTTATTACCTCATTAGACATTCTGCAAAGAAAGAGTACAATGATGTGTTTTGTTTGAACATGGCACCACAGTACAATGACAATCATTAACCTTGTGCCAACACAACATAAAAAAAACTTCTGCCCAATAAATGCGCTGCTTACAGTGCCACCACGGCACTTGTTTAGAAAATAAGCTCAAAATATTAGTGACATTAAATTTGAGCAGACGGTAATTCCCCCATCCCCTCCCTAAAGAAAATGAAAAAGGGTGCTCTTCCGACGGTACGTTTGTACGCTGTAATATTTGCGAGTCCAACTACATGTGAAATTCAGATATAAATAATTAGCGCCAAAACATTCGGTTGAATGCGAGGCGCCAGGGCGCGGGCAAACAGTAATCGTCTTCAGGTATCCACTGGTGCCACGCCCTGAGGGCCACTGCTCGGCGAATACCATTCATGGCCACGTTCATATCTAACAAGCTTGTCACAAACATCACACAGGTGATGATGCAGCAGCAGTTCATCATTGCTGTTGGCCAGTGCTGAATTTTTTGGCGTGGTGAACGGAATCATCCACCGAAACGCGCGTCGACTGTTACTCGCCAGATTCTTGCAGTCCCACGAGGGAGAGCAGCTTTTCCGTCGGCTTCAAGTCTCCTCTTTCGTGCAGGGCCACTGGCATTGTAACGCACATTCTGCATGATCGTTTTACTACGCACCGATGCCGCACGGGACAGCAAGCTGTTGTATGTACACTCCAATGCAACGTTCGGGCCACACACATACACACACACATACTAAAGACACACAACGCGCAGGACGCACGCAGCGAACACGGAAGAACAAAAACCCATTCCAAAGCGCCTGCCTGTTCGTTCAACTCCACACTGCGCTAACTGCGCACATGTTTCCGACTGCGGGCTCGGCTAGCGCTTCGACTTCGCCATGGCTAGCCATGGCCAAGTTGCGCTGCCGCTGGTGGTTATAACGTTCATGCAACGAAAAAAAAACAATATATCAAACGATTCAGGTTGTCAGCTAAAAAAGCTACCGTAAAATTAAATACATCTTATATGTTTTTGCCGTTGTGCGCCTTTGCGACATCAGCGACGTGAGCTTGAGCGCGAATACGCGAATGGCGCTATGAATTTACCGTGCAGCTCTGTAAATTGCAAATGGCGTGGCTGCGCCGCTAACTTGTAGACATGCTTGCAGAGGTAGTCGGTGCGAACAGATTGAAGTTTAATCGACTGGAATTGCTGAAGGAAAGTCAGCGGCACTGCATTTTTATTGTTTCTGTGCATTGCGAGTGACTTTGGCGGCAGCCACTCGGCAACGTCTCCGGTTTGGCGAACTTGTTAGAAAGTGAGCCTTTTGTTCTCAATTTTTGAAAGTGGTTTTTTGTTTGTATTGTAACCCTGCGTCTCGTCGCATGTTACGTTCACGATAACATCAGTACAACGTGCATGCGCTTTCTGTCTCTATTTCAAGTAACATTGGTCGATCAGCGTAAACTTTTGGATTCAATTAAGCACGAACTGTCCATGTTGGTACTGCGTGTCGAATGTGTTTTGAGACGATTCTGAGCGGGAGATGGTCTTCTGATAATTTGTGTCCTACCAGATATAGTCTAGAGATTTGAAACCATTGATCACACTGAAACAAAGTTGGAAAACTGTTTTGTGTTCATGCATCTGCTGTCCTTAAACTTGACTTTTCGGCAATCATTCGCATGGCTCCTTTGGATCTGCAAAATTGACTACTGTTGCTAGGGGTGCCTGGTAGCAGAGCTCCTGGGGACGCCCAGTGGGTCATTTGTTTGACCAAGTGCCGAGTACCTAAGGTACCATTCCTGACATTTTTTCCCAGTCCGTTAACCTCATATTCCTTGCAAAGATTACAGTATGTAATCAGGTAGTAAAACAAAATTGGTAACTTATGCATATTTCAGAACAGTTCAGAGAAATGCACATGCAGCATCAGTATTTTCTCGGTAGAATTTCTGAGACCTGGATTCATTTCTCTTAGGACTGTGGCAAGCAGTAGGTTAACTGTACACAAATTTATTTTCCTCTGGTGCAAAGTAAAGAGTGCAAACATCATAAGACAAGTCTCTAGTCTGTTTCATTCGCACTGCATTTGGCCAAAGCATAATATGAAATGCTGTATTTTTTATACCCTATTTTCCTTTAATTTGAGCAGTAGATATTGACAGTGAACAGCAAGGCAACTCCACTCGCTGACAATTTTGCCTTCGGCAGCAAAACAGGGAATACCTTACCCCATGTGTTATCTCGACAGACTCAAAACTGCGATGGACAGCTGCGTCCACAGCTGCTATCAGCTCCTATGTGCATGCGCTCGTAAGACACATAATAACTCTGGATTGCCATTTACATAGCCTTGCTCATTGCAGTTGCCGATAAACACCTCATAAGTGGTACTATTGTGCACTCTTTTCTTTGGCACTATGTATGAGCTTCTGTTCTCACACTTTCTAGAAATAATGCATGCAGTTTTGAAGTGCGAAAAGGGAATTTACGTGTAACTATATTGTCATGTCAGTATGTTACAGCCAAATTGTACATTGATGTCAGTGCTTGTAGTTTCTTTTTATTATTTTAGGAGGATGTTATAATTTTACCTATAGCAAATAATAGCCCTCACTAATTAGCAGATTTTGACATGTCCAGTATTTTGATATGCTAAGCCACCAAAGCATGATTCAGAAAGTTGTCTGAACTAAAGGCACTGAGTCTTTCGTGTCAGTAAAAAATGTGCTTTATACCCCTGTCACACGGCATTCCTTGAAGGCCTTTCCAGCAAAGGCGTTAACACGTTTTGGCGGGCTAGTTGGTTAAGCATCTTGAACAAACAGCGCGAACAAAGACGAGCACAAAAGACAAGAAGGCGAACGACACGGCGCTGGCATCATTTTTCACCAAAGGAGCGAAAGCTTAAAGGAGCAGTGAAGAAGATTAACGAGTTGACCTGCAAAACTGTGAAAACAAAAAATCTCAATTCGGTAGAAACGAATCTCGGGGTATGGAGTGTGGATAGTGGGCTTGAATGGCTTTATGTCCAACCGCAACAGGTGGCTTGGTAAGGCTGGCTGCCTTTTCCTGAAAAACTAGGATAAAGGAATTAAGCAGCATGGCAGAATAAAATACCGGGGGGGGGGGCAAAATAATTTGAAGGAAAAAGAGAAAAATGAGGGCAGGTTCGGAGAAAAGGCAAAAAGAAGGGGGAGGAGTGTGGCAGCCAAGGTTCCGAGAAGTGAAATCAGGAGGTGCAGGGCGTAAGGTTAAAGTATAAGGATAAATTAAAGAAAGCAGGAAAGGAGGTCAAAATTATGGGTTGGGAAACCTCTGACCATGTGCAAGGCCTTTTCAAATAATTACGCCAATTCCGGAATGTACAGAGCTGGCCACTTTTAGTGCAAACATGTGAGCGCATGGCCGCACTCTTTAGAGGTCCACTGTGTGCGGCGCAGCCACTCATCACTGCAAAATGGCACAGGAGGAGATGCACCTGGATGTGGTGCTTCGTGTCATCTGTTACACTTCAATGTGTGGCATTGACAGACACAGTGGCCCAAAGAGCACAGCCATGTGCTCGCGTGTTCGCACTAAGAGTGGACAACCCTGTACTTGAGAGATTCTAAGTTTCCTCTGTATATGTTGACCCCAGACGAAAACAAGTTGTCTTGTAGAAACGTTGGCAAGCATCCTGACATTTTTCCTTCCCTTGTTCACTTTGTGAGTGTGAAGAAACCATCTGCCTACTCTCTCTGTACCATGCACTCCACATCTTGTACGGTTATCTTTGTATGTATACACCAGTGATAAGTCATGAAGGAAATCAAGGGATTTGTATTTGTATTGCTTAACACTTACTTTAAAGCTATATCATGAGGGTATAGTTGAAAATGTGCTACGAAGGCTTGGTTGTGTGTCGTGACTGGTTTCTCTTTATCAGGGCTACTTGACAGCCAGCATGAAACGCAGGCTTTTGAAAAGTCGTTCCTCAAATAAAAGAGCGTTTCCACTGTTACAATGGAACTGTTATTTGCTAAAAACTTCAATCATTGCAGGTCAGAGATCGATATTTTTCAAATAACTAACCTGAAGTTCAAAACGTGCAGAAGCAACTTTGTAACTTCTTTCCTGCCTTAAAAACCCAGTATTTATTTGCCAGTTTCAGCGAGCAGAGGTCTGTTTCATGGCACATACTTTCCACTACCTTGCGTGAAAATTGTGCAGTACAGGCCCACCATAAAACTCGGGGCATAGTATGCTGCTTGTATGCAACTACTTTGGCGTTAGAGCATGCATAGCATGGTCTTAAAGTTATTCTTTTCATTTGCAGCTGGTTCATAAAAGGCCTATTCTGGCAAAAGGCATTTAGCAAAATTATCTTCCTCTGGATGCTTCTAAGGATAACTTTAGTTCATTCAGGAAAATATATATTGACAATATCTCTTAAAGGCATGATTGTCCATATTAGCTCTTGTTACCTCACAGTATTTAGTTTTGTGCCTCCAGCATCACTGACTGGCATCATATGTTAAATAGAGCAGTAAAAAGCTCGCTGTTAGTTTAAACCGCAACTCATGATGCGGCTGTGTACTTTTTGTTGTGTTGCATGAAATATACTTATGTATGAAACAATTTCTTTCAGCTGCACCTCACGATTCAAATTCCACCAGAAGAAAGGCTGCAACACAACATTGCTCACTACCTGTTGCTTTCCCAGCACATAACATGCCATAACAGCACATAGCAGGTAAGATATGAACAAAAACTGTGCATGTATATGTTCCGCACATGCATTTTGTGTACTACCAACCCTATGATATGATTAACTATGTCATGTAAGAGAGAGCACACAACTCATTTTTTGTATATATTGCAGCATGGTTATTTCAAGTTTTAAACTGGCTATTGAAACGACCCATTGTATCACCACTGGTTACCTTGTGGCACTGGGGATCGAACTCCGCACCTCCTGCTTGCGAGGCAGATGCTCGGACCACTAGGCCACTCCTGCGGTCTCCCCACTGATGTTGCTTACACCAGGTGCTGTTAAAGCCCCGGTATGTATGTTAAATGCATTTTAGAAAGCCATTCACTTCCAAAGTACCATTTCAACTTTATAGAAAAACCACAGTTCGCCTAGCTAGACAAACCTGCTGCATACAAGCCAGCAGAAGGGTTGCACGTACATGCTTCGTTAGGAAAACATAAAAATCAAGCAGAGCCAGCCCTTCATGGTGCATTATACCCTGATTTTGAGCAATGATCAAGATGGGCAGATGGTCATTTCATTGAACACTTGCATGATACATTCGTAGAATCGAAAAGACAAGTATTTTTGCAAAATCTTCAAGCAGTGTTTATTCTCAGAGAAAACATATCTTGAAAAAAGTGTTGGATTAGTTATGGTGCACCTTGTATGGGGAAAGGTGCTCCCACTTTGTGAAGGCCTAATTTTGGAATAACGACAGCATTTAGACTAGTTGGGTTACCATGTTTAGATAGTGGATGTGCTCAAAAGGTCACTGGAAGTAAGCGCACTGTGTGGAAATCTCTTTCTGTATCCTTGTCTTTTAGAGCGCTTTCACGATCTAAACTTAATTTTGCAAGAGGGCAAGGAAAACGGATAATTAAATTCTGATAATTAAGGATAAAAGATCATGTTTCATTGTGTTGCTTAAAGTGTACATTGTATCGCTGTTGCTGTATTGCAGCACTTCTGTCGTGGCATTGCATTGCAGCCTCTTGACTTGTTTATATAATAGGCAGTCCTTTATTTCATTTGATTGCAACACTTTAGGAGTTACTACAGAGTTGCGTGGTAGGGAACTCTCAGATTAACGGTTTGCATTATTACGCCAGCATAACTTGCTAAGTGTTTCACTGCAGTCTTGTTACTAGAACAGCCTCTTGAAAGTATTCAGCCTGGCGGTCATTGAGGGTTACTGTTCACATATCAAAATGCTGGATCAGCTGTATACTCTTTACAGCTACCAGAACTATGGTACATTTCATGACATGCTGGCTGACGAGTGCTGCAGCACCAGACTGGGGATTTGGATGAAACAATTTTCAAATGTGCGCTCGGTATCACGCTGTTTTGTTCCAGTTGTGGAGAGGTTTTCTTTTCATATTTGTTCTGTCAAACATTTAAATTTTGGGCAATATGTTGTTGCCTTTATCTTGTGTTCTCTTTGTTGTTGAGGTTTAGTTTTTGTGGCACAAGCACTCCACTCTATTACTTTTCAGTATAATTTAAAATTTGTAGGGCACGCCATTAAGAATAAAACTTCTACTTGAATATTCTGCATGTGTTTATGTTCTTCATTGTTGATATAGAAACTAAGTTGAGACAGCTTGTATTTTAGCTCTGGCTAGAATTTTTAGGAGAGCCTCAGTAACATAATCACATGACCAACACAAACTCGGTATTATTGTTTGTGCAATGAAAAACAGTTTTAAAATATTTATTAACAGCTGTCAGTGTAGGACTGGCCTAAAATGTTTTGTGCTCTTTGTAGCTCTTCTCTGAGGCAGGATTAATTCATCTGCACCTGCAGCCTGATACCGCCAAGATACCAATTCTTGGGGGAACTTATGATTTTTTTTCACTGAGCAAACTTGCATCATCTTGAAGCATGGAACTTGAGCTGATTCTTAACAGCTCTAGTGTAGCGAATTTCATTATCCTCGTCGCTTAGTTTACATTCACCTCAGGACAATGGCCTTTTCCAGTTTAATTATCTGTGTCTTGCACCAGCTACATGCCACACTATCAGAAATCTCCGAATCTTATCTAGTGAGCTTATAATCAGCTGTCTCCTGCTATATTTTCCTTAGGATGAAATTCATTTTGTTGCAATACAATGCACAAGCTGTTTCCTGGCGTGGTGCTCAGCTTATCTGGAATGAAATGCTTGGGAAATGGGTCTCTGATCTCACCTTGAGTAGACGAAATTAACTTGTGCTAAGGCACTCTTTGGCCACAGATGCCCTTGTGCCATTAAAATCCACCAGATTCATTTTGTTGCCCTAAGATACCATTGGTGATTCATTCTCTGCATTGTATGCCCTGGCCAGATCCATTTTCTTCTTTTAATTTCTGCCAGAATATTAACAACTTCCTTGTTCATCCCTGTTTTGGTTTCATTCGGTCAGTTATTCTATTAATAATTATAATCACTTTATTGAAAACATATTTTGGGCTTAATGGCATCAAGTTTGCCACTCTGCCAATGATATATATGTTTGGTCTTGTATGTCTTTACTTGTGTGGTTATGTTTATTTTGTGCTCACTGTCTAAACAACCTTATTTGCCTATCATATCCTAAGCCCTTCTATACCTATCTTCCTTCCCCCTGGCTCTTTCTCTTTTTAGTCATTCCTCCTCTTTCCTTTACACCGGCCATTGGTCACAAGGCTGCTGTGGGAACGACAGTCAGCACTGGGCCCTTTTTTGTTCATGGAACCTGTACTGCTACTATTAACACTAATAGTACGTTATCAGTATTTTTGTGATACTGCATTTATTGTTATTTATGAAGTAGTTGGCTAAGGCAATGGTAGCAGCATTGGATATTACAATATATCATGCATATATCTCACTTGCAATATATCAGTGTGTTCACTATCACACTACCCTCTGTTTCTTTCAGTTCAGTTATTTGGCTATAGATATATTGTGCTGCTTTCCTAGTTTAGTCCACTCAAACTAAAACTTTGCTCTTTGTGTCACAGGTAGAATCTACAGTGATTGCTGCTCTGTGTCTTGTAAGCAGGAGGCAGTGTTCAATGGAGCCATGAACTTTCCTTGGAATTGAAAAGCCTTTGCTGTATTATGCGCTGGACCACGAGTGTGAAGAGGAAAATGTCATGGATTTCTGCAGAGGTGAGCCATCGCGGCGAATCCACCAGCGCGAAAGACAGGGACGAGAAAGGAGACAAGACAGGTGCTGACTCGCGACTAAAGTTTATTGGCGTGAACAGGGAATATATAAAAAGCCAAGCAATACCATAAACCACGCAGTTACAGATAAGCATACAGGACAACATGAGTCAAAAATCGCCCTCAACTTTTCCCTGATCGAGATAGTCCAACTCATTGCGTGTTAACACGATAGACAAAACACACATTCTTCACGGAGTCATAGGATGTGTCGCCTCGATAATCTCCCATTTAATCTCTCTGAATTTACTGCCAAAATGCGCGTTGCCAAAAGGAAAGGGTGGCAGACTTCACATCCCGTGCAGTGTACAGCAGAGTTACCCCAACCACCTAGCCAAGCCCCTACCCACTTGTGTTCCTGTAGTCTTGCATTCATACACCTTCCAGTTGCACCTACATAAACCAGACCACAAGATAATAATATCTGATACCACATTCATTTTACAAGGTACATATACATTTCACTCTACACCTGTACTTTTCTCGAGCCATATTCACAGAATTATTCTTAAAATTTTACATACTTTAGACAACTTATTAGGGGCCGAGAAAGCCACTTCTACATCATACCTTCTGGCCACATTTTTGAAATTGTGCGACAATTTATGTATATACGGTAACACAACTGGTCTTTTGGCATCTCGCTGGCTGGCCCCAGCCTGTTTGTGCCGGTCACCGCGAAACTGTCTCAGCTTCTTTAACAATTTATCATATGCTCTTGAAGTAACAAGGTTGGGAAATCCTGCGTTCGTTAACCTTAAAATCTGCTCTTGGAAACTAGTCGTCATGCTGTGAAAGCATAATTTCATCAATTCTGAGCCCGCGCTAGAAAGTGCAATGCTATCTTTCACTAGCTTGGAATGGTCGACATGTAGCCAGGTAGCAGCTTAACACTCGCCAGCACACATGAAGTGTGCTGAACATCAAGGTAAGGTCCAGAAACCACAGCTCTTTTTCTTGGCACATTTGCTCCAAGGTAAACCTGAGATAAAGGCCTTGCTCCTTAAACAACTTGAGAAGATGTACAGGTCCCGAACTATCACAGCCGTTATAAAAGACCAGAAAAGCATCGACATAGCAAGATTTTTCCCCCAGCCCATGCACATTCTGGAAAATTATTCTATCCACCCTACTCAAGGAAATATCGCTTAGCACAAGGTCAACCTTCGAACGACTACATATTCGAGACTTTAGAACACATACCGCACTGCACTACTCTACAATCATGCTCTTCAAATAAATGCTATTCAATAACATGCTCTTCAGATAAATTTCAGAAAAGGATTCATGCAAAATTATCTCTGGTTATTTGCAAAAGCATCTGTCTATTTCGCATCTTGAAGATCCATTTGTTGTACTCAATTCGCAGTGTGGTTGAGTGTCTTAAGAATGACAATCGAGCGGATTGTCTTGTGATTAGTGTCGATGTAGAACTATTTTATTCTATCCCGTATGAAGATCTTGTGAAAAGTTTATGAATGTGTATATCGGAGCACAACGATGAGCTTGTTTTTAAGTCTTTTTTGGCACTTGCCTCCTTTTATTTGAAGTGAAGAGCATGTTTGTGGAGTATGGCAGTGCGGCATATGTTCAAATGTCTGCTAAATGTATCGATTCGAAGGTTGCCCCTGTGCTAAGCAATATTCTCTTAAGCAGGATGGATGGAATGATTGCCAGGAAATTGCATGGGCTGGGGAGGAAATCTTTCGCTACGTCTATGATTTTCTGGTCTTTTACAAAGGTTGTGATAGTGTGAACCTGTGAACTTGGGACCTGTGGGACCTATGACCTGTGACTGTGAACATATTGTGAACTTGTTTAAGGAGCAAGGCCTTTGTCTTAAGTTTACCTTGGAGAAAATGTCCCAACAAAAAGAGCTGCGATTTCTGAACCTTACCTTGATGTTCTGCACACGCCATGTGTGCTAGCGATATTCACCCAGGAGTGTTAAGCAGCTACTTGACTCTTGGTCGAACGATTCTAAGCTAGTGAAAGAGAGCATTGCGTCGTCAAGTCTAGGCTCGGTATTGGTGAAGCCATGCTTTTACAGCTTGACAACTGGTTTCCAAGAGAAGATTTTAAGGCTAATGAAAGCATGATTTCCCAACCATGCTATTGCAGGAGCGTGCGATAAATTGTTAAACCTGAGCATATAAGATTGGGCAAGTTGGTCTGACATGCTAAAGATAAGAATGACGCAGCATTAAGCAACGAGGACAACAGGAGAGCACACCCACGCACAAGTGCCATCCTTGGAGCGGATGCAGAATCTAAGAGCGCGTACTTAACATTCAGCGTTGACAGCAAGGATCGGGATCGTTCAATCTTTAGCGTTCAAATCCGTGTTTCCTCGTTTCCTTGACTGTCAACGCTGAATGTCAAGCACGCGCTCTTGGATTTTGTATCTGCTCTAGGGTTGCACTTGTGCGTGGGTGTGCTGTCCTGTTTTCCTCGTTACTTGATGCTGCGCCATTCTTCCCTTTAGCATGTTAAAAGCTGAAACCCTTTGCAGGGACTGGCATGATCAGGCCGGGGCCAGCCAGTGAGATTCCAAAAGACTGACTGTGCTACTGTACATACATTGATTGTTGCAAAATTTGAAAACTGTGGCCAAAAGGTATGACGTAAAAATGGTGTGTTCGGCCCCTAATAAATTGTCTACAATCTGTAAAATTGTTAATAATTTTGTGAATTTCGTTAGGGAAAAGCACATGTGTCGAGTGAAACGTGGCAACATATATGTGCCTTGCAAAATGTATGTGGTGTGTCGGATACCATTATCATGTGGTTGAGTTTATGTTGGTGAAACTGGAATGTGTATCAATGTAAGACTACAGGAGCACGAGAGGTATTTGGAAATTGGTAGGGGTTGTAACTTATCTGCATATTACAAAGGATGTGAAGGCTGCTAGCCATTCCTTTCGGCAACACGCATTTTGGCGCTACGTTCACAGCAGATTAACCAGAAAATTATCGAGGCTAGACACATCTTATGACTCGGTGACGAATGTGTGAGTATGCTGCCCATAGCGTTAACATGCAACGGGTTGGACTGTCTAGATGAGAGGAATGTTAAGGACAATCTTTTACTTATGTTGTGATGTAGCTTATGTGTAATTGTGTAGTTTGTGGTGTGTGGCTTTTCTGTATACTCTCTGTTCACTTCAATAAACTTCAGTTGCGAGTCAGTGCCTGTTTTGTTTCTTTTCTCGTCCCTGTCTCGTGCTGATAGATTCAAGTACTTGTAGAGTAGATTCACTGAATTGTGTACTGGCAGAGGCTTGTGAAAAAAAATAGAGGAATTTTCTTCCCTTTATGCGGAATGGAAGGTTGAAATTTTTTGCTTAAATGTTTGCAGCATTAAATTCTATTCGGAAAGGTAAAACCCACTTTATTGTACATTTTGTGTGCAATGGTGCCGATGGCTACATGCCACTGAAAACATTCGTCCAGGTTATCTAGCTAGCGTCCTTCTTCCTTGTGCCACATTTTCTGAAATAATATTTTGTCAGATTTATTTCAATCAGAATTTCTAAGAACATATTAATTACACCAAATTTGGTGATCATATATGACATAATTCAAAGCGTGATCAATGCTATTTTTTAGTCGGGGGCAGTACAATGAGAAGTACATAGTATATAGTAAAATTAAATATGACCAGTCTAACATAAACAAAACTACTCTTTTTTTAAAGGAAAATTTTGCTACCGAAGTGCTGGAGTGACATGGCATGATGAAGACGTGGACAGTGTGCTGTATTCATGATGGCACGAGAACTTGCGTACAGTGCTTCAGGCAATTGGTGAGTACCTTGGTGCTGTGCTTCTGCTAATGTAGCCAAATTATGTTTTTAATCTGAGAGTGTATATGAAAACTTAAGCAACAATTGAGTAGTATTTAGGTATTCTTGCACCAGATACCACTGTGAGAATTAGTTATTAATGATGTGTCTCACATGTACCCTTGTCTGCTGAATATAGTAAGCATGGCTTTCGAGCTGAGTGCCTCCGACGTATGAAAAAAAGGCCACTGGGCTGCTCCACGACGCGTGGAGCAGCCCATTGTAGCACATTCAGGCTTCATGGAGTGGAGAATAAAAGCAGTAAATAATTTAAGAGTAGAAAACACAGCACAAACCGCACGACCAGGAAACTGACAGAACACACTGACCCTGATGACACTCTTTGCATGAAGGGTGTTATGAAGTTGCCTGTCATGTAATGCAAGATGGAGGTCGCACAGGACGGGTGTAAAATATGAGTTGGTGCAGACACCTTCTGTCTTTACGTAGTACTCACTGTAGAACTCAAGCAAGAAACAAAGGTAACAGCTGAGCATGGCCACTCTTGTGCTTTCCTCCGCAAGCAATCTGGAATTGCACTTAGAAATCTTTTATCCTTTCGCTTGACATATACATCATTGCTGCATGTGGCGAGGAAAAGTACATACCTTTGATGTCAAGTGACAGTGCACTCACAGGGCTGGTAACAGCTCACTGAGGTGTTGTGATATATCTACAGGGCACCTCATGAGAAATTCTTGGGCATCAGAACATAGAGCCCTTGCAGGAATTCTCTCATAGTTTGTTGCCACATGGACCTCTTCGTAATCAATGACCCTAAAAGGCGAGCCTTCCTTTAGTGTCACAAAAAAAGGCCTAATACATGGGTCTTTTTGCTTCTCCATTAGTGCCAAAATGTTTGCTAGCGAGATCTTTCGCAGATATATAATTATTTCACAAAATGTCAAGAAGGAGACTGAAGCTGCGCCAAGCAGTACCAGTAAAAAACGTATCACGGCTGTTCAAAAAGCAGAAAGACTCATGCCTTCATCCTTTTGCATCAGACACATGAGGACACTTCGTCTTTCTGGGTCATCATTTTGAAAAGGTTCACAAGGCAACGGCCTTTAGTAAAATTTCTGCCAAGAGCCCTTTTTTGAAACTTGAGCATCCGTTCCTCGTGAGGCACACTGCAGAGATATTGGAATGCCTTAGTGAGCTGCTTCCGGTACGTGTGACTGCATTTTCACTGACATCAGATATTAGTACATTTTCTTGCACATGCTGAGATAATGGAAACTATGAGTGAAAACATGCGGTTTGGGGGAAGTGTGCTTCCTGGGGCCGTATTCAAAGTTTGTGTCATAATAAAAAGCGTCATAATCTGCCGCAACGGGCATGCCCGGGAACGGGATATAAACTGAGTGCGAGACTTTCGCTTTGTCTTGTCTTGCCTATAACAAATTGGATGGACGATAAATTTAGCAAGCGTCCCGCCTTTTTCAGATGTTACCAATGTTCCTTGCTCGCTATGTTGTGCATTTAGTACAATGTACAGAAAGGCACTTGCATTGAATTGCATCTGGCCCTCATCCTGAGCTACTTTCTATTTGCAGAAAATGATAAACAACTGTAAAGGCTTTCATGCGCACAGTGCCGCCCGGGAAAGAACATTTTGTCTGCTTCTTTCTGGACCTGTGGTTTTTACTGTTTACTGTTATGAGAAATGAATTTTAGGCAATAAATTATAACGGGTTGGTTCTCAGTGAATGGCTTTTGAAAGCTTCTACGAAAGCCGATTGTTCAATAGCGGATGTTTGAAATGTATTTGTGAAATTTATATTTCGTGTTGTGTGACCACTAAATGAGGATTGTTTTTATGCTTTTCAGATGGATCTGACAGCAATGTGCAGATGTACAATGTGTGTACTTTGCCATGAAAATAAAACGTATGTACTTGTACTCACCCAAACACTTACCACTCTTTCATTCTAAGCTGCATTCTTTGTACGTATGCAATACATATTATGCGTAAAGGAAAGCCTTGTACATAATACTCATTTCTTCGTCACCTGGGCGGCTATATCTGCAGTGAACATTGCGGGCAGAAGCTGTATGAAGACGCATGTTCATGTACTACAGAAAGTACATAATTACAATACAGATAATTTCCGCTCTAGATGAAATGACTTCCGAGTGAACGGAGGACGTATGCATACACATTGCGGAAACTTCAATAAGAACAAAACAGAAGCATTCGTTGTGAAAAAACGATTTCGGTCTCGTGCATAGCATGGCGTAACTTTCCGTTACCAAGAATGTGACAGTCGTCATACGGAGTCTCTGTTTCTCACATTTAGTCCGTACCTCATGTTGCGGAAAACCCTCCGGCAACGCATTACCAGCGGGTTTCTCTGTACTGCGGAGCATTATTTTTTACAGTGTACCGCCGGACTTGGCAAGCTTGTCAAGTGCCGCCCTGCCCAGCACCATGGCATCTGTCATGATAGAAACGCACCAAGCAACAAGTTTTCCAGCGCACATACTTTCGTTCTCTTGCACGCCGAACCATTTCATCTTTGAAGGCACACTCCTACACATTGCCAACAAATACAGCAAAAAAAATGCAGGAAGTGATCCGAAAGAGCCGGGTTCTTAGGGAGGAGATCGTCTAAAATACAACAGGTGAGTAAAATTGCAAAAGATAAGATGAGTGTACCAAAGCAATGAACATCATCATCATCATATAAGCTATTTATTCACTCCTAATATATCCTTATTTTTGACCACTTCAAGAAGAATAGAAATATTTAAGGTCTGACATACGAGTGGCAAAATTAAGGTATTACGATAACTACTTCGCAGATACATATAATCGCCCTGATAAACACTGCCGTAAAATGCGGTCGCTTGACTCTGGCGTTTCACATGCTGACAAACCCGATAAATTTTCTAACAATGGCATATAATACATAGGTAACCGTCTGGCAGAAGACTTTAATAAGTATTTTACTCCCGCATTGAACCCCTCTGCTGATACATCTCACGTATCCATTGACAGGCGCCCCCTTCTTTGTTCCTTGAACCTGTCTCTACCTGAGAAATTTTGTCAATTTTTAGTGACCTAAAGAACAGTACCTCGTGTCATGCGGATAATATTCAGATGCGTCCAGTAAAATAAGTCGCCGACATTATCGGCGCGCTATTGGAGCACATATGCAAACCTGTGCATACAAACTTCCACCTTCCCTGCAAGAATGCAGATTTCTAGAGTATCAGTCATATACAAAAAAGGAAACAAAAACAGTTTTGGATACTATAAACCAATTATTATTTTGCCCGGCTTCTCCAAAGCATTCGAGAAACTGATTCTTAAACGAGTTGAAAGGTTTTTAAATGAACACGCCATAATTACCGACTGCCAGTATGCCTTCAGAAAAAAGCGGTCAACAGAACTTGCTATTTTACACCTGAAGTAATATATATTGAAGAATTTTGAAAATAGAAACCTGGACTTGGGAATTTCCTTAGATAGAGCAAAGCATTTGACTGGGTAAACCATAGCATCTTGTTGGAAACACTTGAATGTTATGGAATTAGAGGCACAGCGTTACTCTTACTTAAATCTCACTTGGCCAATAGAAAACAGTATGTCAAAATAAATGAATACAAGTCAACTCTTCAAACAGTCACCGGTGGAGTGCCCAAGGAAGTATCCTTGCACAATTGCTATTCAATCTGTATATTAACCACATCATTAGTGTGGATAATAACGCTTGGTTTATAAATTACACTGATGACACCAGTTTGTTTTTATCCGACGGCTCTGGTAGTAAGTTACTGGAAAATGCAAACATACTCATGGAAAAATTAAAGACATGGTCCGATAACAATCTTCTTTCAGTTAATGCAACAAAATATAAGGCAGTACTCTTTCATCTAAAAGACAAAACATGCAGCGAATTCGGTGAGCTACGTTACAATCGAGATCAGATTGAGTTAGTAAAGTCATTCAAATCTCTTGGTGTAATATTCACTGAAGATATGCAATGGGACGATTACACAAATCATACAGCATGAAATACATCTCGAGCCATAGGATTTATGACACGTTTGAAATGTTGTCTCCTGCAAAAGGTAAAACTTCTGTTGTATTGTGCATTATTTCGCTCACCTCTAAACTACTGCTTATTAGTCTGGGGTACTGCTACACAAACGAGTCTGAAACAACTTGCTGTCCTTGAAAGTAGGGCCCTCAAAATTGTTCATATCCTGCGAATTAGATACTCAACTAAATACGTATTTTGCAGGCACAATATTAACGTTTTCATCCTGTATGCTTATAAACTATTGCGCACCTATAAAATAGAAGAAAGATGGTCAACAAATACATCTGACTTAGTCCCGATTCAGTTATTTCAGTGCACGTACCCACGCCATCGCAAACCGTATTGTTAGTAAGCGCTTGTCCTGTCTACCTCGTTTCTTTTGTGTCGTGTCTTTTGCGCAAAAAACCCAGAACGCATTGTGTAGTACCTGTAGCGAGAACCAACTATGGACGCCAAATGGTAACATTCCAACTTCCCTCACTCCTGAATAGATGAATTGCTGCAAAGACCGACATAGGAAACATTAGCTGTTCTGACCTCTTCGCCTACTTTATTTCTGAAGCCACATTTTCCTAGTAGTTCTACTTTAAAGATTTTTGTTTCTTGTATTGATTGCTGTTGTTATAATCAATATAACAGCGTTTTTCTGTTGCTTTTATTGTTATTGCTTCAACCCGTAATTATTTTTTACACACACTGGTTATTGTGTATTTGTCTGTTCACAGAAGTGCCGCCGCATGCCAATGCCCACTTGCTGTACAGGGGGTGGGAACCTTTTCAAGCGATAACCGCTTTTATTCCCATTCCCTCCAATACTGTATGGTGATGGAAATAAATTATTATTATTAATATTATTATTATTAATATTATTATTATTATTATTATTATTATTATTATTATTATTATTATTATTATTATTATTATTATTATTATTATTATTATTATTATTATTATTATTATTATTATTATTATTATTATTATTAATAATAATATTATTATCCTAACTGCACCCACTGCAGGGAAAAGGCCTCTCCAATGTCTCTCCAATTAAGCCGGTCCTTTGCCAGGTGCATGCACCTTTTGCCTGCGAACTTCTTAATGTCAACCGCCCACCTAACTTTCTGCCGGCCCCTGCTAAGCTTGCCTTCTCTTGGAATCCACTCCGTTACCGCTAAGGTCCAGCGATTGCCTTGCCTTCGTATCAAATGCCGTGCCCAAGGCGATTTCTTCCTCGTAATTTCGACTAGAATGTCATTAACTCGAGTTTGTTCCTCAACCACTTTTCCCGCTTCTGGTTTCTTAACGTTACACCTATTATTTTTCTTTTCATGACCGGCTTTGTTGTCCTTAACTTAAGCTGAACCCTTTTTTGCCTCCACGTTACTGCCCCGTAGGTGACGACCGGCAAGATACAGATGTAGCATGAACAATATAAAAAAAATATATGTATGATTATTAAATATAAGAAAGTATAATATTAAAGTATAGCTGTTACAAATAAATAATGGTTACCTGAGCGAACACTTTCTCTCAAAATAGGAAGTTTGAAGCAGAAAAGAAATTTTCAGAAACATGCTGGCAGCTGTTGTGTATGTCGGTTATAAAAATGTTCTGATCTCCTAGGTAATTAACTGCCGAGTACGAAGCCATGGACAAAAAGATGCCATTTCAGTTTTGGTAACGAAGAAAATGCATTTTCTACTGCACTAAAGCGCGAACAACCTGCCACTTTTTCCTCCGAAGACAAACAAATAAGAAGCGCGCAGGAAGCTCGCTGCAAATGCAATGACCGCTGATGTGCTGCAGTGCCTGCAGCATCCAATTCAAACTGCCTCTTCGATTATGCCACTCTAGGCATGTTCTTTTGCTTCGGAACTTGGTGAAAAGAAAGGGATAGTCATCACCAACTCCAATGTAGCTTTTTTTTAGAGAACAAAATCGAAATAAATACGCATGGGATGGTACAGAGGAGCCGACACTAAGGTCACTGAAGGCACGCAACTGCAGAAGCATGGTGACGTGAGCTGCTCGCCAAGCGTAGGTGCCCAGTGCGGTATCTCGTTGACGACCTACGCAGAAGCAGCACTCCACGTGGGTTGCAACGCAACTTGCGAGGTTCAGGCGGCAAACCCAGCGCCTAGCAGCGGTGCCCACGAGTCAGTATCGGAGCCAGCTAGAAGAGGAGATCCTAGGATGGACAAATAAGTTGACGCCACGCTGTATTCAGGAAAACTGAGAATGACTCGTGATGATCTGGGCTATTTGCCATGCACACCTCCCCAAAGCAACCAATCGTATCCAAACGAAACGGAAACAGTTGGACGCGTAGTTTGTAGCATAACAGTTGTGGTTCAGACAGCAACACCAGCTGTAGCAGTGGCGTGCCACAAGTCAGAGGACTCGGGTTTGGACAGGTGGGCAGCACGAGTATCGCCAGGCGAATCAAAATTCTCTTGTAGTGACAGAGAAACAGTATTACCAATAGAGGTGTCTGATGTATTCCACCAAAACGCCACGCGCAAGTGCGTGATAACCAGCAGGTTATCATGGATATCTGGAGATGACCAGAACATGCATGACGATGCCTATTGCGCGCTCGAATGCTACATCCACCATGACAGCGCGCGACTTCAGTGCGCAGCAAGCCAGCAGAAGTGTCGAAGTAGATAATGTGCGATTTAAGTGCGCTCTGCGCAGGCTGCTTTGTACGCACGTCGTGCGATGAGCGATCTTACTTCGTAAGCGCGTTTTCGACCAAAGAGAACACCGCTAAAGTGTAAGCCAAACGGAGTACGCCCACTCCACCCCTGGCTGCCTTGCTCGGACAGCGATGTGCTGGAATTGTATGTAACCCAGCCAGCTTTCGCAACAACAGCAGAGGTGTGCATGAAAGGCTCAAGTACATGTGGGGGCAGGCTGTGGGAGTGAGGGAACTCTGACAATTAAGAGTTAAGACACCCTTATTACGGAAAGATTGAACATGAACTGACTGAATGTGCGCGCAAGAACATGTTATTGAACTAAATTTTGTCATAGGTTATGCGTGCGCGCGATATGGCTTCCATGTCATTACATTGAAACATCAGCGCATTATCAAAACTGCTTAAGTATCCATGCTTTTGCTTGTCTCGTTTTTCAGTTGTGGCAACTCTTCTTTTGTGTGATGTAGTGTTGATCCGCACCAGCGCAGCTTTATAGTAATGTCCACTATTTCAGCATTTAAACTTGGTGAAGAGTATTGCTTTCAGTAATAAGAACTTTGCCTTTTCAATACGTGATTATTTGTGTACGGTTGAGGTGCTGGCTAGATGCGGTGTCAGAATTATTGTTAGGATACATTTTGTCATCTCTTTTCTACTCCCACCTCCGAGGTGGCTTCCTCTATGTGAAGGATTTTGAGGCGGGCTAGTTGGTGGATTTCGTTCATGATTGAACTGCGCGAAAGAAACGTGGACCAAGAAGAAACACGTACACACACACACAGCGCACTCACACACTGCGCTGTGTGGGTGTACGTGTTTCTTCTTGGTCCCCGTTTCTTTCGCGCAGTTCAATCATGATCCTCTATGTGAGCCAAGCAGACAGCTGTCCATGCAAGCGTACACACATCATTCTTCGGTTGGCAGGTGCTAAGTTAGACTACACTAAGAAGCATGCTATGCCCCGAGTAAATGCTTCTTGTAGATGGCTGTTCAAGCAATTAAAATAAAGACACTGTTGTCCTGCTCGGGTATACAGCGTGCGCATCACGCGCTTTGGTTCGTGCTATTTTTAGGGTGTCCTCATTCTGAGTGCGTTTGTAATCAAAGTTGTTGGAGATGGCTGCTGGTGAACACATGCTGGGAATACATGCAAGTGCTCGCGTAATGCTGAAAAACAAGGCAATGAGCTGCTTTCAGAGCTCGATTGAGCGACTGGGCTCGAGGGCTGGCAAGACAGACGCATCACCTACGTGTGGTGATTTGTTATCTTAACTTTAATTACTGTGTGTAGCGCCTCCGCTGTTGGTATATTTCCATGTTTTGTAACGTTTAATTTCCACAGAAAAGGCAGGAAAGGCATTGATAGGCAAACAAACATAAAGCGCAAAAATGACAACGTGCATGGCCGAGACCGTTTCTGCAGTCTAGTTGGTGCATACTTATGGGGTTTACAGCGCAAACAGACAAATGTAAGCCTAAATGTAAGCCAGAGAGCGTTAATATCTGCATCTGTATTGGGTGAAAGCAAGGAATAGGGGAAATTCATGTTCAACATAGGTGAGTTTGCTTACTCCGTCAGCCATGTCAAACTTACGCACAGTTGTTAACACAGTTCGAGGTGTTATTAAGATTCCCAGGGGTAGTACGCAAATGGGAATGTTGTGGTCAGACATCCCTCTGATGATGTCGCCTGTGTCTGGTCCAGTAGAAAAAAACTCTCCAGTCTAGTAACCCTAAAGATTACATATTTAGGGGGACATTTCGGAGTAAGTGATGTCCACCACGAATGACAATTTTTCCTCGAAGGATTTTACAGCGAAAAGCTGTTTTAGGGCACTCACCGACAACAGAATGGAGGTGACATCACAGGAGCGCTGGTCCTGCCGTTCCTCCTCTTACGCACCGAACAGGCTAGTGTGAAAGAGAAGGGACGGATGTCTCAGTAACGTTCACGTGCCCCGACACAGGCTTTCACCATAAATTAGCCGCATTCGTGACATCGGCCAGGCCGGCGTGTCTCCGCACCTCCGTCCCCAGATATTTTTAAATTGTTTTTTTTCGGAAACATCCGGTATGCAATAGGGAGAAAAACACTTCATAAAAGGAAATTAAATAATAATGAATGAAAAGGTCAGTTCGGGTGTCAACCACCGATGGGCGTCAAGCTTGCAGCGAGTCCTTCAAATACCATTCTGCGTTCTTATGAAATGATTCACATGTGAAGAATTTGTTCAATTCCACAAGATATGTAATTTCTGACACCCCTGTCACAGGGGCAGTTTGAATGCCCATTGGGTCAATGGACATCGCACTCGAAATTACTTCGCTGGCGCCGCACGTCAGTGTAGATGTCGATTGACTCAAGGGAGGTTCGCAAATGGCCACTGAAATTTCAAGGGCCATTACGGGTCTCGCACGAATTGAATGCTCAAGTGCCTCGCACGAATTGAATGTTCAAAAATTGAATGCAAAGGAGACAACGGGCATTGGTTCAGCGGCATAGTTATTGCTGCGTGTGTACCTATGCTCGAACTGTCTGCCCTTGGATTTCCTTCACCGCTGCTCCATTTCTCAGAATAAACCCCCAGCTTACACTTGGAGGAGATGCGGCAATCGTATACTTACCCTGGCGCTCTGCAGTCGCGTACTACCGACGCTATGGATGCCCGCGGACACGAGCTATTAAGCCGTCCAGGTTAGACCGGCAGTCATTTCTGCACACTTCTGCCGCTAGCGAGACGGATGAGAGCGATGTAGAGGAGTGGCTCACGTCCTACGAACACGTCAGAACCTATACTAAATGGGTGTACAAGGTGAAGTTGACTATGTAACTTTTACCTGAGTGGCGTGGCAAACTTCTGATACTGCAACCGTAAGGCTGAATGTTTTTAAAACAGGCTTCACTGTAGCCTTCGGTCGCCCTGCCGCCCGAAAGCTGTACGCAGAACAGTGCCTATACGTGAGGTCGCAGCCAGCTAGTGATAACTGCATCAGTTATATCGAGGACGTGGTCTACCTATGCAAGTGGGCGAACGCGCAGACGTCGGCCACCGACAAGAACAGACACAGTTTAAAAGGTGTTGATGATGTGTTTCGGAGGCTCTGAGCGCACGAGGACCTGTGCATCGTTGCAGAGTGCGCAAAAATAGTGTCCCAACTTGCCAACACTCAGCACAGGCTGAGCCGCTTGCCAGCCTGAGAGCCGCCGCAGAGTGCTCCTCACTGCTCCCGCAAGTAAAGGAGATCGTTCGAGAAGTCGTTGCACGCAAGCTATCCCTCCTGTCGACGAGTCAAGCGCCATCATCTTCTCTGCCTCCAGCCCTCCCTTCAGGAACAGATGAACGAGGCTATCCCACTACTGTGTCAGCCCGGGCCTGCCGATTCTCTGCTCACATACGTGTATGCTGACACAAGTCCTCCGTTGTGGGTGATGCGAGACGCCTTTGCCGTCATCGCCTGCTCATCTATCGATCCCCTCAACGCACGCGCGCTTACTGGCCAACCCAGACTCCGCGAACCGCGCTTTCCGAGCTGCAACAAAGCCGTCCCTTGTCCTCGAACTTCTCCGTCTAACAATAATTAATAATTGGTTTTTGGGGAAAGGAAATGGCGCAGTATCTGTCTCATATATCGTTGGACACCTGAACCGCGCAGTAAGGGAAGGGACAAGGGAGGGAGTGAAAGAAGAAGGGAAGAAGGAGGTGCCGTAGTGGAGGGCTCCGGAAAAATTTCGACCACCTGGGGATCTTTAACGTGCACTGACATCGCACAGCACACGGGCGCCTTAGCGTTTTTACTCCATAAAAACGCAGCCGCCGCGGTCGGGTTCGAACCCGGAAACTCCGGATCAGTAACTCCGTCTATTGTATTCGCCGTTTTCCTTTAAAACGTCGACGCTCCCTGTATCTGATTCGACGTAGCTCTACTCATGCTAAAAAAGGAAATCCTGAACCCGCAGTTCCCGAGGCAAAGAACAGCGCTTCCATAGAAATGTAAAACGCCTCACACATCTCCCACTAATCTTAAAGAAGTTGGTTTAGAGGGTGTTTCTGCGATGGCGCCTGTGCAAACCACAGCTGTGGTTTCTGCTATGGACGCCAAGGTTTAAAGAGAGACTGAAACATTCTTTTTGCTAATCGGGCTCACATCTGCGTCCTGCAGTTCTTCATGCTGCTTACTTGAATATCTAACCGATATCAGGCAAATAAAAGCGCGAGTTGTTATTTAAACAAAAATATGCAGCCGTTGGCGTGAGGCACGCCGTGGGTCGTGCCGCCGCCTGTGATTGGTCAAGAGGCTGAGACGAAAGATTAAGGAGCGGAGATGCTGCCGCTATGGACCCGGCGCTGCGTTGAGTGCCTATCACAGCTTTCCGCAGTGTTGTAAAAGGTTTATGACGAATATTTTTTCGCTCACCACTAAAGAAAATAATACCCCCGTTCGTTCATTCGACGTATCACCTGAAACAGTAGTTTCTAGGAAATGGTTAATAATTAAAGGATATTTGCACAACGAGACAACAACTGGGTCCACTGCGGACCAGAGTTCCAAGCATCTTGCGGTTCTTCACATATGAACCGAAATATCCGCAAAAGCACGGCCACGTTACTTTGGTAGTTCGTGATTCACATTCAGAAAAAAAAACACGGCAGATACGCTTTTTATTCACTGAACAAGGATTTTGTGTCAAGCTAGACAACTCACTCATTCTTGCCGTTCATAGCTCGTAGCTCGTATGCGACATCACCTTTGATAGCTCACTGCTACGACGGCCATGTTTATTAACAGGTTACAGTGTATGCATTCTTCGAATTGCATCCACTTGCGAATGCGCACCCTGTTACTGAAAGCTGTAACTCATAGCTGATCCGTTCAGCGCTTGTTCAGTGCGGGGAATGTTTCAGCAGATCAAAAGCATCAACCTCTCTCAAGGCAGCGTAATCGCGAAACGCCACGGACAAGAATGTTGCGTTTTTTTATTTGTTTGTACATACTGCGAGCCATAAATTCGGCTCAAGCAGGAGGGGCTCAGAAGTGAAATATAAAGCCCACAAAACTAGCAGCCGGAACAGCCGCAGGGTTATATACAAGATATCAGATGCAGCAGTCATCACAAGAAAAATACTAGGAGCCATACAAAATATTCTCAAACTCCTTCACGAAGTACTTCGATTTGCATAAACCCGAAGGGAGGCGATTCCACTCCGCGATAGTATTAAGGAAAAAGCGAAACTTAAACCCATTGGTTTATGCGAAAAATTATCATGTTCGTAGTTCGTACGTTTATCGTGCGCCTTAAGCAAGCCCCGTCGTTGTGGGCTAAGCATCGTCAATTAAATCTTTGCCGCCACGGTGGCTGAGTGGTTATGGCGCTCGGCTGCTGGCCCGAAAGACGCGGGTTCGATGCCGGCCGCGGCGGTCGAATTTCGATGGACGCGAAATTCTAGAGGCCCGTGTACTGTGCGATGTAATTGCACGTTAAAGAACCCCAGGTGGTCGAAATTCCCGGAGCCCTTCACTACGGCGTCTCTCATAGCCTGAGTCGCTTTGGGACGTTAAACCCCTCTAAACCATAAGCATCGTCGTTTTCTTTCATTGGGCCTCTAAAATCTTCTTGATAGAGAATTAGTTGGATAATATCGTGACGTACCTTCCACAGTTGTTGCTGCACTTGGCGCAAACAAATGTCACGAATACAACGAACATAGCTGCACTCAAATGAAACACCCTGCAAACTTAAGGAGTCGATGATTCATTAACATGGAGAATGCACACCACAAGATTAATTTCACTGGCGTAGATGCCAACTGTGCATATCTTTCCGTGAGCTGCAAATGGCAGCTCTCAAGGGTTGCGACAGCTTGAGTTTTTTTATCACTATCAAATCAAATAATGCAAACGATACCACGGACCACTGGCACTTAAGTCATCAAATGCAATGACTGTAAGCACAGCAAAATTCGACGTAAAACTCGAACTGGCTTCCAAAGTGTCCATTCTGACACTTAAAAGGAGTAGGTAAACATATAAATCCTAGGTTATTTCAAGTGCTCCAAACAGCAGTTTTCTGAGAAAGGGCAAAGTAAAGATTGCGACAATAGAATCTAACATTTAACGTGGGCCGTAGAAACAAGCGCTATAGCAGCAACTTATAATGCACTATGTTGATTCAATACGGTGGCGATAAAACTAATGGGCTCCGATTCTAATGAAGGCAGACGTATTACCTGCAGACATCCATTTACGATAAGCAATAATATACAACCGCAAAGAAGTCGATAGACGCACCCAAACACTGGCTTTGGCATGAAAAAATATTGCAAAATAAATTGTTCAAGACATGGGTTCCTGCAACAAACAATTGGGTGCGTGATACAGCCATCCCCCTATGATAACAAGAAACTTTTCAGAAACTCTTCAAATATCATAGCAAAGAAAAATAACAAACACAGCATGATCATGTGGCACTGTGGCTAGCCAGCGTCTGCGTGGTGTTGTAAAAGAGAAAAAAAAGACGCTCACATGAACCAAGCTTAACTCAGAAACGACGTGGCGCAGAGAAATCTACTACGACGCACAGGTTGTAAGAGTTGAGCTCCCGAAACTGTGCGAGCACCACGATGCTCGAAAGTTGTGCACATAGGGACCGTTAAAAAGAGCAGAGTGCACTCAATGCTTGGGCCCCTTTTTGTGGTCTGCATAAAGGCGTTTTACGCGACACCGTATACAGCTCGTTCGGCCGAAAAGCCGTCCGCCTAGTTGCAGCTGGCAGTGCGCACCGGAAATAGTCGGGGGCTGCGTAAAAAAAATCATATCATGGCTTCAGTGATTGATAACTGGTGTGATAGGCGATGGCCAGTTAATGAAATCATTGTAATTCATTCAAAAACTTATTAGTTAAAAATGAAAAAACTCGAAACATGGAGTTCAAAGGGTTCAGAATGCACAGAATGAAAAAGTCAATGCTTAACGATGCCAATTAAGAAATTTTACAGTGGTAATTAATAAATTAAATAATCGAAACAATTAAAAGAGAAAAACGCGTTCAAAGGTGTTTCCAACTGGCAAGGCGTCATGACCAACGGGTGATGGCTCTCCGTGGACCCCCTGGCAGCGCTGCATCACGCTAGCTGTCTCGTTCCACTGTTAAAGGCGACGCTGAAGCGTCCCCCAATTTTGCACTGAATGCCTCCTGGTTGAACTAAGAACAAATGCGGGGGTGCAATATGTGTTTTCAATAGCGCAGACGACGAAATTTTCGAAGCGCAAGTTCCTGATTTTAGAGATTTTAGTCCAATGCCTTATATTTTCTCCGGCCATCATCAAAAGCGCACTCCTATATGCTATTACAGAACGCTTGCCTTCGACACATTTGCCCATTTCTTTTTTTAACTTTACCGCAGTCTGCCCCACCGTCAACAAATGAACTGAAACCAAGTATGCATCACTGTGGTCATAAAAAATGGCACATCTCCGTGAGATTCAACACAAAAGTGTCCGAGTCACGGCAGGCGCGCAGTTCCTGACACCGGCCGGCTTGGCCGGCATGCTCAGCATAAACTGCTTGCAGTGCAGCGTAGTTTGACAACAAAAAACATTTCTCACCTTGCAGTTGTGCCTCTGGTGGTGCAGGCCGGGCATTTTTCTTTCAGTTCTTTTAAACTATTTTTTCTACTCTGTCGGAAACCGCAGGAGTGACACGAACCGCGCTGCAACAGCCGGCAGGCCACAAAACGCGTGCACCCTATCACGAACTGCGAAATTAAGACACCGGCCGGCGTGACCAGCTTGCACTGCTTGAAATGCAGCGTAGTACGGCAAATAAAACACTTCTCACCTTGGCGTTGTCGGAAACCCCACGAATTCCGTGTCGAAGAACAACAGCGACGAAAATACACGCAGCGGGCATGGCAGCAGCAGAGGCAACGTGCTAAGCAATCCTTTTTCCTTTGCGATTCAGGTCCTTCTCGCTCTGCTGGCGCCGCATGAATGGCATCAAGCGACACGCGCAGAAAGTGTCAAAGCAGCTCAGTACAGTTAGGAACCAGAGAGACGATTTAGAAAACGGAGACGGGAGATATAACCCTAACATTTACGGTATAAAGGAGTCTAGCGAGGGAATGGAAAAGGAAGTAACTGAAGGAAGAGCTAGGTTTTCTGGAAGAGCTAGGTTTAACAGTGAGTGGTGTCGACAGATGCCACAGGATGGGTAAAAATTTAAAAAGAAACGGAGTGCAACCGGTCATTTCGAAACTCCTCGGCTTCCGTGAAAAAAATGTCAACACTACGATTACGCCATAGCCTCAAAAACACCAGCACATCAGTAGCTGAGGACTTTTCTATACGAGTAAGGTAAGTGTGAAAACAATTGTGCAAAAGCTCTTAAGAAGACAGAAAAGAGGACGCCAAGGCAAAGCTAATCTATGACAAGCTATATATATAAGCGTTGATAGCGTTCTGAGAGTGTTTTGATGAAACAAAAGCTTCTCGCTTGAGGCTTACAACGAAATCAAACTTTCTCCAGACTAACAGATCTCAGACCCTGAAAACACTAAGTGTTAATTGCAGAAGTGTCCGAAACCAGAAAACCTAGGTGCAGGCTCTTCTGCTTTTGAATAGCCCTGAAATAGAGGTTTTGACAGATACTTGGCTTAAGAATAGAGTGTATGACAGTGGGTTTAGCTACTACTGGCTACAGTTCATACCGAAAGGATCGTGAAGGTAGAGGTGTAGGTGTCAGCATTCGGTTTAAATCATCCCTGCGACTTTTTCCAGTGCCTGATGTTCCTAATATGGTGTATTTTTTGTACAGCGTACTACGGAAAAGCTCGATATATTATCAAAGCAATGTACAGGCCCATCAACTCCACCTTTACCATTTTAGGCGAACTGAAGCAATATTTGCGCGCAAACGTTAAACCCGATAATCGCATGATATTTTCAAGAGATATTAATTTACCTGAACGGGCTGCTCTAATTGCAAGTTTAAAAGCATGACTCTCAAGTTGAAGCTATGTTGGACATTGCTTTTGCCTTCGACCTACTGCGAACTGTAGAAGAAATACCAGATTTCAGGGCAATTTTCAATCCGTTGATTCTCTACCCGTTTTTATTAGCTGAATAATTGCTGCCAAAACAAATTACCTGATAGTACATAAAATATCGGACCACAAAGTTGTAGTGCTCACCATTGCAGACGCCGTTTTAGATAACAAACCTAAACATTCATCCTATCTTTACTTTTCTCGCGCTGATGATGTGTCGATTACTGACACTCTTTCGCTTACCTGCAATGTCTTTTGAAGATGCACAGGTGATGCGCATTCGATTTTCTGCAGGTTTAAAGAAGAAGAGGGGACTGAAAATCTTGTCCCTCAGATAACGAAAAAGAAAATAAAAAGGCAAGAACCTTTTGATTTCATGCGATACATTACGGCTCCAAAGGCTATTGAAACGGCTAAAAACAGAAACTAAATATGCAAGGAGCGCAGTCAATTAAAAAAAATCACGACGTCTCCTCACAGCTCAGAAATCAATTACGAGCTGATAAATAACGTTATTATGGAGAATAACTGCCTAGTTTTATTACCGCAGCTACTGAAAAATTTTGGAGCTGTATATATCCGAAATCCAGGCAATGTATTGCATTTAAGGCTAATGGTCAGACAGTTCAAGACGGTAGAAAAATCGCAAATGCATTTAATAAACATTTCAAGTCTGCATTTACTAATGATGTCGGCGTAAAGCCACCTTTTGAACTCTTGGTTCCTCTTATACACTAGTTCGAATAAGTGAATTAGGTATATTAAACATGCTTTTAAATTTGAACTATAAAAAGACTCCTGAACTTGACAACATTCCGAACGTATTTTTAATACGGCATACGGAGTAGACGTCAAAGGTTCCCGCAGTGTTCACAAGATCTTTGTGCGAGGAACAAGCGCCGAGTGACTGAAGGACCGCTAGAATGAAACCACTACATAAAACAGAAAAAAACAACTGCATTCAAAACTACAGCCCAATTTGTTTCAGATCTACCACGTGCAAACTTGCGACCTGGAGCAATATAATAGTTTAAGAAAGAATCAACATGGTTTTAGAAAAGGCTACTCTACTTGCACTCAATTGGTTCTAACACTGCAGGACACTCCTAAAGCAATTAACGATGGGAAACAAATAGAAGCTTTTTTTGGAGTTTTCGAGGGCTTTCGACGAAGTATCGCACAGAAAACTGTTCACAAACTGAGCAAGATACTAAAGAATTCTCGACTAATAAAGCGGCTAACAGCCCCAGCACATCTTAAGAACCGGGAACAATTTGTTGCTTTCAATGATCACCATAGAGACCGATTTTCAGTAGACTGTGGGGTTTCCCAGAACTCGGTACTTGGGCCTCTTCGGTTCCTTTTTTTTATCAATGATGTGCTGAATGATATTTCCTTTAAGGCTGAAGATCTATGCTGACAACTGTGTATTGTACTCTGAAATAGAGAACACCGCAGATCAGGAGCTGCTGAATCATGCGTTGAGACAAGTCGGGATATGGCTTGCCAAATGTCCATTGACTTTCAGAAACCTGTTTTTATGTCCATTACACGCCAGAAGCATAAATTGAAGTTTACATATGCTACTAATAACATATATCTCTCTCAAGTAACACATTGTATCTCGGACTGTTGTTTTATTTTAGACAGAACAGCCCGCAGTTTGAAAGAGACAACGCTCGTCTGTGTCGTGTCTCCCTCGTTGTCCCTGTCAAACTGCGTGCTGTTCTGTCTATAATGACTTAACAACTCGCCCAAGCATCCGTTTTAACGAATCAGACTCTTGATCCCACCTCACTTGGACGAAGCACGTCGACTATGTAATAGCTAACGCTAATGACAAGTTCTTCTTTCTGAGGAGAGCTTTGAGACTTTCCAGTCCTTCTGTCCGCCAACTCGCATACACAACTGTATTCCTGCCGATACTAGATTATGCATGAATTTTTTGTGAACTTTTCACTAAAACTTGGACTAACAAGACAGAAATGGTGTAAAGAAAAGCACCTAGGTTCAATTATAATAGGTTTGGAAATACTTCAGTGAAAGAACACTTAAGCCGACTTGCCACCATTCACGCAGAGATACCGTGTATCACGAATAAAATTCCTTTTTAAAATCAGTAACGGCCACTATAAGACAGATCTCACGGGAATAATCTAATTTTCATTGGGATATGCCACCAGGCAAAGACATAACCCTACAATAACTCCTTTAATCACGCGTAATAACTGTCTTAAGTATTCTTTGTATCCGCGAACAGTAAGGTAATGGAATTTGCTAACCAATGACCATGTTTCGAAATCGTCTATGTCGACATTTCTTTTGCAGTATTGTGTGAAAATGCGTAGTCTGTGCTTGTTTTCCAAAATGTTTAAGCTGCGTTGATATAATTCGTTCCTGTGCACATTTTCTGTGTTACTATGTTGTCTTTACTTATATGTATCCGGAGGCGAAATTCTAAAGACCCGTGTACTGTGCGATGTCAGTGCGCGTCCCCAGGTGGTCGAAATTTCCGAAACCCTTCACTACGGCGTATCTTATAGCCTGCGTCACTTTTGGGGGAATTTAAACCCCATAAACCAAACTTATATGTATCCCACCCAGTTGAAATTATCATTAGGAATTGCAGCATATGCACAATAAATGAATAAGGATCTGCGCGCAATAACGAAAGATTCTGCACGCTCGCATGCGCGGACAACCGTCTCCCAGCTTCATTGTGCCTTAGTGTGCTCGATCACCCAAGTTTCCCGCGATCACGCCCATGGTGGTGGCGCCGCTAAACGGAGGGAAGAGATCCTCAGCCATAACGCAATCCCTGCGAAAAGTTTTCGCCCAGTGGGCGATGTTTATAAAATTTCTCTATGTTATACGGGTGGCCACCTGGCAACAGAGAATTAGTTGTTTCAATTTCATCGGAGGCGTAGCAGAAACAAATTTCTTTAAAGCATGTATCCGGCCGCATCGGTGTCCACAGAAGTCACTGCGATTATCACCACTTGTCTTTCGCGGACCGCGCTCATTGATCAACAGTCGGGTGCTTGGAGTGTGCATTCTTAATATTGCGCTATTCGTTCGCATCAATTTCGGTCGATTACCGTTTTTATGAGCCAATGTTTATATTTTCAGCGGTTGCGGCACTAGGCAGAGTAACGACTTTCACAGCGGAATACGAATAGTGCGATGCATTTGCAGAAAACTAGCAACGTCATAGTGGCAGTTGCGCATCTAATTAGCAGCCAGACAGACAATGTGGCAGCGTTGAAACAAATCCGGAATCCGATCTACGTTGTGCGCGGCAGTCTCTGCACGGGTGAATAAAATGCACTCTTTAGCAACTTTCATGTGGCAAATTAAACGACGTTACCGTTCACATTCTCGGTTGCCCTCTGACCCGGAAAGCGCGTCGGTTTTAGCGATAACCATATCAGTTCGAATAGAAAGAGTACAAAATGTTAAATGTGTCCAAACACGTCGGCCAGGTACTTCTGTACGTGCACGCTGTCAAAATGATCAATAGATGCGGCCATCGTCGCCGTACATGCATCGCCCGGAATTTCGCAGACGTACTCTAAAAAGAGGTTTAACTGCGGCAGTGTATAACCTTAAGTGCGATTGGCATTGCTATCGTAATTAAGATTGTGCAGCAACAAGTAATGAATAACAGTTAATTGTTACTTAAAACCGTATTACAGGTCAAAGACTAGTACATAGCTAATATGTCGCCATGTTGTTAATTTCTGAATGTACGCGAGAAAATTATATATTAACTCTTCCCCTACCCTGTAAAAAACGGCATACTATGCGAGGTGTTCGTTAAGCTTTTCCGGTTCAAAAACTTTAAAATTCAAAATTTTGCTTCAGTGCATAAATATTACGGCAATTAAACATACTATTTAATATTATGACCTTCGTTTATGTGTTTTGATGTCTTACTACCAAATTTCATTCCCGGAATCAAGGTTCTTAGATAACACTGGAACAAAACCTGCAGAGATATGCTTCTAACACAACAGAAAAATATTGAAGGAAGCTTTCCAGTGTACTAAATATCGACCTGCCCATTCAATAGCAAATACGTGCGCAGAAAACAAAATTAAACTTACACTATAATTCAAGTGCGCGCAGTTTTCCGGCTAGCAAAAAATCACTTTGTGCCCTATATAGTTGAACACGCCGTTGGGTGAAACAGTCGGGCAAACCCTTTGCAGCGCAGGCGGCTTCAAATCGTGCCCAAATGGTTTGCAAGCCCAACAAATTCATCAAATGACATTAGTAAAGTGCTACTTTTTCTAAACGGGACCGAGTCGAGCAAGAACTAACAGAGCCATTTGCTGGGCTCCTTCCTCGGGCATTCTTCGTCCCTCGGTCTAAAGTCCGATGATGAGGCAGCATCACTGTTCGCTGCAGCATCAGCATCACTGGCAGCATCACTAAGAAAAATTGCTACCTCGATCTTCGGCAAAACAACCGTGGTCGAAGCTGATAGAGTCCCGGGTTTCAGGGCACGCGCACGGTGTCAGAGGCAGCCATTTTAAACTTGTACACGCGGCTGCGCTCACAAGCGGTTGAATAATTGCCGCTGTGCTAAAGAGACGAACTGAAGAGAAAAGTTAAGTGCAATTTCTTAGCTTCCAGGCACGTGGCGCAGCATGTTCATGAAAAGCGCAGAAGTGTTTCAAATTGGCGTTCGAAATGTGTGCTTGCGAAACAGTCAATCTTGACAGGCCCACCTTGAACCTGTACAAGTAGCCCAAGTTAGTCCCGCTCAAGCCTGAATGAAGCAGGAAGTTCACGCCAGACCTGTTTAAACCAGTTCGCCACAATAGTAATCCTAGAGGACCTATACATAAATATTTGCCTATGAGACGGCTCCTACGGCAACTAGTCGATACCTGTATGCCCGCCGAATGGCGCCTATGTGCACCTGCACGTACCTCTGCGCCTTCCAGACGCCACTTATAAGGAGTCGAAGAGGCCAGTTGGCTCCTATACGGATCCTTTAAATACCCCTTATATGCTTTAATGAAAGCATACCGGTTTTAAAATAGGGCATAGCTATTTTCAGCCTCGGTTTCACCGCGTGCGTGCCGCGTTCCTCCATCAGTCCTTGGAAAGTCGTGGTGTGGCTATTTTATAGCGTCGGCTTCCTACGTCATGCCTCGTTCACCGTAACCATGCCGCCACTAAATTTCCCACACCCTTGCCGCTCAGCGCGACAGCAGTCATGCAGAAACCCCGTGCTATGCTTACAGAGCGAAGCGGAGGTCATCTGCATGCCGGCGACACAGATGGCCGTGACGAAGCGCAGGCTGTTGTACCATGTCGCCGTGGTAGACGCCGACGAGACCGACGCGAACAGGATGAAGGCGAATGTCGAGGCGAAGAATATGAGGCGGCGACCGAACCTGCGAGGTGTGGAACGTTAAAAAGGAAAGGAATGAGGTTGAGCCCGAAAGAACGGCCATTCTCGATAGTGACCAGCACTCGCTTTGATTCTATGCCGGCCAGACGATCCGGTTTCGTCAAATTTTCTTCTTCTTCTTCGTCTTTACCCCAGTAAAGATGGCACATACCCACGCGGGGGGATTGGCGAAGGTGCAGTGGCATAAACAAAGAACTTTCCATAGGAGATTACGACAAAATTTCAGCACCAAGCGTGAACTTTGAAAAATGTAGCAATAAAAACGACAGAAGAATATTTAAAGTTAAATAACAGACAGACATTAAGTGAAAAAAAGAAGAGCTCGAAGAATGTTAAAAGAATGAGCAAATCTACCTACCAGTTGCATTTGTGTAATCATGGATAATCCCACAAATCAAACCTTCACATTATTATTATTATTATTATTATTATTATTATTATTATTATTATTATTATTATTATTATTATTATTATTATTATTATTATTATTATTATTATTATTATTCACGTCAGTAAATATGGCACATGCCCACGCGGGGGGATTGGCCAAGCTACAGTGGAGAAAACCTTTACCTGCTGCAACTTCTTCCACTTTTTCATTTGTTCCCGTTCGGCTTGTGCAGTGACAGGCGTGCGCCGAATACTAGCAATACTAGCTATTTTTTGTCGCGAGGCGGCGCCTTATTCGGTCGTTCCAGAGACGATGGCGGCGCCACGCGGGCTCTTCCTGAAGCGGCGAGCCGGTGATTGCTCTGCGCGGGGCGTGCAATCGCAGTGGATTGGAGCTCAAGATACGCGTCAAAAATGAGCATAATCTGTTTTTCTACGATGTGCGAACACTCAAAACAGCAAACATGCAGTTTCTGCAAACATGTAAAGAGTTCAAAAAGCAGTGATTAAGTGCATTCTGCAGGTTGATAACGTGTTTGAGCCCAATGACCCGTCTGTTCCTCAGCGATATACTGTGTTAAGTGTCGTCAATGCATTTGTATTTGAAGTGCTCATGCGACCAACGTAGAGTATGACAGCTGCATGAAAGCAGTGCAGTGCTTAAACACTGAGCTGATATGAAGTATATTGGCAATATTTTAAGGTGGACGGTTGCAGAAAACTGATTTTTCTTCATGCTTCAGTCCATTCTGGCTTAGATTAAACACGGCTTTCTGGCCACAACATGACTGCTAAATAGCTATATTAACGGCAGTAACTTCACAATTGCACATTCAGTTCTCAGATATATTGCGCTGAGTGGATGAATAACCAACCGCAAACGCTTCTTGGCAACTGTCGTCTGCTCACTCAATCACAGCGTTTTCTCCCGCTAGTCAAAAACACATTTTGAGCGCTCATTTCGAATGTATTCTAAAGCTCGAATGACCTCCTGGCTGCCGCTTCAAACAGCTACACTACCTCTTCTATTACCGCATATGTGACCAACGTACGCGGAAGATCGATGACCTATAGTCGGATACAATTGAATCTGCAATAAAGCTCCGCCCACATTCAGGACCACCGAACAGAAATCCTCCGTGAGAAAATGTAGACAGCTGGTCCAACTCTTCTGCTCACCTGAAGAAGCAGCCAATCACGAGTCGAAATTGTAGGCTCAATGATTTTGGTGTTCCTGGCTGGTTTGGTAAACAGCCCAACATTATAAAGTTCATTTTGATTACTGTTGTGATTGTTAAGGGCAATTATACTACGCCGTGAACCGTGGCCAGTATTACCAACTGCTGATTTTTTTTCAGTTCTGTCCGTATAAGGTGAGCGCACAATAAATACACATACCATATTTATGAGGTAAGGGCTGCACTCGTGTAGGCACGAACTAGTGCATCAGACTGTCTGGGTCATTAAAGTAGTTTATTTCCGCTTTCGGGTGAGTGCCCAAAGAACAAGAAAGTGGACGCGCCAAAAAACAGTTGAAAGTGTTTGTCGCACTTAAGAATTCGCAAGCTTCGGAGTTATTGCGGCACTTGCTAACTAGCGATTCCATGTTCATATCGACAAAAATTTATTTCAAGCCTGTAATGCAGCCAAATATAAGTATAGGAACATATTAACAACCGACAATCATTTATTGCTGGTTATCTAGACTCCAAAAATCGCACCAAAAGTGCCACAACGTCAAGAAGCCGCTTTGCTCCCATAGAGACGCTCGCTATAGCATCGGCGCCATCCCCTCCTCGTCCGTCATGTCGTACTGCCGCCGCGCCACTTATAGGAGCTGGAATGACCGAATAGGGGGTCGTTCCCAACCCTCCCTATAAATCAAATTTATTTTAAGAGACTTAAAGCGTACGGCACTCATGCCAACAGCTTGAGCAACCGATGAATGGATCGAAGGAAGGTAGGAGCGTCCCCATTGAAACGGTGCAGTGGTAGTTGCCACCATGCTCAGTTTATTTTCCTTTATATTTGTTTAACTCTGCTGTAAGTTGTTAATAAAATTCGCCATTTTCTTTAAAATACGTCTTCCTACAATTTAAAACTCATGTCATCTCTCTGCCTTTGAGCCGCCAAATCTCCAATCGCTTTTTCCTAATTTCCACCGCAGATTTATTTGCGTGACTATTGTTAGCTCTAAACACTAAGGCCTCAGGAAGAGTGGCTGTGCCTGCATCGACATCGGGATGGATACCATCACATTTTAGAATGAGGTGTTCTATTGTTTGTACCGATTTACCACACACAGCACATGTGTCATCTTCTTCGTCAAATTTCTTTTTGTAGCTGCGCGTTCTAAGACACCCTGACCTAACTTCAAAGAGGAGGGCACTGCCTTTTGAGTTATCATAAAACGTTTCCTCTCTGATCTGCCTTTTCCAGCATCGATATAGTTCTACACTATGCTTCTTTTTCATTGAATCTATCCAACTTTTACCTTCGACGTTTTTAACCTGTCGTTTAATGCTCTTTCTTTCTCCTTCCTCGTCTCTGACAAACTTACTGACCAGCTTTCTAGTTCGTTTCCGCCACTGTGGGTCAACGCTCTTTCTGTACAGGTATTTACCTCAGCTGCCCGTCTGTTATCGTCCAATTTCCTCAGGCGTTCTTCGTATAGTACTTTAATCTGACCTTCCCGTGCTTCGAACGTTGCCCAGCCCATATCCTCCCCCTGTACTGCCTCGTTTGTGGTTTTCCAGTGGGAACCTAGTGGTAATCTTCCAACAGTTCTCTGATTTACTTCTAATCTCGACTGAACTTCAGCCCTTAAGCATAGAACCGCATTCCCGAAAGTAAGCCCCGGCGCCATTATTCCTTTCCAAATACCTCTGAGGACTTCATACCGGTTGTACCCCCACAATGCCCTATGTTTCATTATCCCTGCATCTCTTCGCCATTTTGCTATGAGAGATTGTTCGTGCTTTTCCGTGTACATATGCCCTTAGTTTACCCATACCCCGAGATATTTGTATTCGGCCACTCGGGGTATTTCATGGCCTTGTATTGTAAGCTCCTGATCAGTTGTACCGTTGAAAACCATCACACCTGACTTAGTTGCGCTAAAACTGAAACCTAGACTGTCTCCTTCGTATTCACAGCAATTCATTAAAGTTTGCAAATATTCCTGGCTTTCTGCTAACAGTACAATATCGTCCGCATATATTAAACACAGTAGTCGTTGCTCAACAACCTTTCCGCCTAATGTGTACGACAGATCATAACCTAGATTGTTTCCTTGTAGCCTTCTTTCCATGCTTAACATCTAAAGCATGAACAGCACGCGGTGATAGAGGACAACCTTGCCTTAATCCTTTGTGTACCGGACAGTTGTTGTACTCTTAATTCCTTCCCATGTTATTTCAACTTCATTTTCTTGATCTATTTCCTGTAGAAAATTAATTACCTCATGACCGACACCTTCACCTTTTAATATGTTACACAGGAGTTCCCTGTTCACGTTGTCGTATGCACCGTTTATGTCCAGGAAGGCTAAATACAGAGGTCTGTTTTCCGCCTTAGCTCTCTCTATGCACAGGGTAAGCACGAACAGGCAATCATCTAAGCGCCTACCACTTCTGAACCCGTTCTGAAGTTCTCCGAGTATTCTATTACTTTCTACACATGACTGCATTTTTATTTTCACCGCCTCCATCGCCAGCTTGTATGTAATTGATGTTATCATGATCGGTCGGAAGGATTTTATGCTCGTCTTATTGTTTTTCACTTTATAAATCAAATTTATTTTACTCTGTTTCCAGCTGTGCAGAATTTGCTGATTTGTTATGACTGCCTCCAATACTTTTATCAGCGTTTACTTGCCTCTTGGGCAAAGTTCATTAATTAGCTTGATTGGAATTTCGTCGATCCTTGCGACGTACATCTTGTAATATTTGCTTCCGCCTTTTTCCAGTTAAGATTCGTCAGTTCCACGCTGTTTTCTATTGTGCGGTCCTGTGTTGCTCCCTCATTTGGGGTGATTACTCTATCGTCTTTCTTAAATGACTCAGCTATAATTGATTAAATGTAGTTCACAGCGTCATCTCCCACTAAACATTTTCCCTCGGCATCGTGATTCTGTTCCTGTTTTCTGTGATTCGCTTTGCCCAGCCCGCTTATATGGTTCCAGAATTTTCTTGGCCCCCTTTAGTTGCATCGCGAACTTCAGCCAGCCAGCGATCAGAGGACTGTTTTATTTTAGCCTGGACGATGACCTGCACTTGCTGTTTCTTTTGTCGATAAGATACCAATTTTCGGCCTATTTCCTCTCCAGATAACTGCGCCCTCTTTGCTTCTCTGTGTTCCCGTGATGCCAACCGTCGTTGGTCGATGGCCTCCCTAATTTCCTTATTCCACCAACTTCGTGGCTTTCTCTTTCCTCTCTAGTGGTTTACTCCTTTTACTTGTTTTATTTTTGTACTAATGAGTAGTTCTAATTTAATAAAATTGCACTTTTTCATGGGACGTGTCTCTATTGCGTCCTCTATGCAGGCCGCTATTTGCGCTATTTGTTCGTCGTTTAATTTTGCGTACTCTTTTTGACTTCCCTTCATTTCTCTTTTCACCAGCGCTCCAAACTATAGACTAACACGCTTATGATCACTACCGAGGCTGTACTTCCCCTCTTCGACTATTTCCATTATTCCGAGCTTGCTATACATTCCCTGCGAGATTAAGCAGTAGTCAATGGTCGTTTGCCTGCTACGGAATTCCCACGTGATTTTTCCCTCACCCTTAGTTTCTCTATTTACAATAACTAGGTTGTGTCGCTCACGGAAGTCTAGCATCATCTTCCCGTTACAATGTGTGTATCCATTGAGATCCTCGATGTGGCCATTTATGTCCCCCAACCGAATAATATCGGCGCCTTCTCCAAGTTGCTTTATATCGTCATTGAGACACTTAACTAGATCCGTGTTCTCTTGCCTGCATTTGTTCCCTGTCCCCAAATAAACTACTCCTAGTCATGTCCTTTTACCGGCAATTGTACCCGATACCAAGACATGTTCTTTGCAAGTTGACTTTATTCTTTGCCAATTTGTTCCTTGATGTATAAGCATACCTACTCCTCCTCCTTTCCTCTCCGTTGTTGTTCTGTTGCTCCCTTCCCAGACGTAGCCATCAATAAATTGTGGGTCTTTTAGATCCCTGAGATGTGTCTCGCATAGCGCGTATACACCTACTTCTTCGTCCTTCAACTGCTGTTCTATCTCTAACCACTTCGCTCTCTTTCTACCGCCTTGCATGTTTATGTACCTGATCCTGGTGTTAAATTTCTTTTTCGTAATTTTCTTCCTGAACCTCCTAGTGGCCGTTTTATTGGCGTCAGCCTCCATTGCTACACTTTCTACTTTGCTTCTACCTACCCTATGCCCTGAGCCGCAGTGGAGCCCCTAAAAATGCTACTGCCCGGCCTGGCAGGCGGCACCCGATCTCGGCTCCTAGCCTTCCATTAAAGTGGATACCATCTCGTGTAAATCCTCCGCCAAAGCCTGCTCTATGGACTTCCCTGTTTATGTCTGCCACTTCAAAGCCTTTTTCCTGGCTTAACTTCCTTATATCCCGATTAACAGCCACAACGTCCTTGGCAATTTCTCCGTCCCGTCCTTGCACTTCCGGCACTGTGCACGCACACAACGATCTGGACTTGCTGTGCTATCGCCTGGCTTAACTTCCTTATATCCCGATTAACAGCCACAACGTCCTTGGCAATTTCTCCGTTCCGTCCTTGCACTTCCGGCACTGTGCACACACACAACGATCTGGACTTGCAGTGCTATCGCCCTTAAATCGTGAACTCCCTCTGCTAATCTTTCCACTACTTTTGCGGCTTCACCATTCAAGACATCATTTAGCCCCGCCGCTATCACTACCAAATTGCGCTCTACAACATTCTTAGAAAGTTCGTTTTTTGTCTCTCAGTACTGCGTCCATTTTCCTGCCTGGGAATGCTCCGACTGCTACCCGCTTATCACCCTTTACACGCTCCATTATAGTTTTTGTGTACGTACTCATATTTGAGTCACCACCGATAAGCACTTGGCTATTCCCTTCCTCCATCCTAACTTCCGGAATATTATGCCGCCTCTTATCTGTGACTGCGACCTCATTCCTGGAAGTTAGCTTGTTCCCCTTCTCTCCATCTCCTCCAGACGTCCTAGCTGCCACGTGTGCGTAGCTGTTTTTGTCTGAAACTGAAGCTGCCTGACCTGATTCCTTATCGCTGTCCATGCCAGCGCAGGTCCCATCCACGTGGCTGGCGCTGTAATGTCCGCCAATGTGGCTTCGCTTGGCGGTGTCAGCCTTTTTTGCCTCCAACACTTGACTAAGCTGGTCTTGAAGTTTCCGCTTCTCTGTCCTCTCTACCTGCAGCTCTTTTTCTAGGGCATCCATACGTAGCGCTAAGCTGGTGTTCGCTTCGTCAGCCCTGCCCAGGCATGCGCTTAATACGCAGCATTTGCACATAAACTCCGTGCCTTCGGCCTCCTCTACAGATTCGAACCGCGTGTCCTTCAAATTCACCGACGCCTCACACTCCTTGCATTTAACCTTCAGTTGCTTGACCATCCTAGTAGCACTCTAGTATTACTACCACAAAATGCTAGAAAATAAAAAAAACCACTTGCAACCACGTGCTCAAATAAAATTCTACCTACCGCAAAAGCCAATCATCTAGAAAGGAATACTAACTACCTGTTTAAGCCAGTTAACTCACAAATTAGCCCTGCAAATCTATAGCTGCCGGCCGGAAAAGGCCCGGTCGTTAGGTCACTGACCTGCTCTTTCGCGAGCCCTTTAACGAATTAGCCTTGATCTAAAACTAGCCTAAATCTAAACGGGCTCATTCCTAAGCGAGCGATTCTTAGTACTGACAGTACTAAGCACCCATACAGCCTTTAGAGTAGAGCTAGATCGGTCGGACAAAATTATTCGCACCAAGTTTGAGCTCATCCTACATATAGATGACTGTGCCATACGCTCGAGGCGATGCACTTGCAACGAATTGATAGCGAAAGTTGCACTTTAGCCCATCCTTTGCTGGCACTGCAGTGGTGTGAGCAAGGCAGGCATTCCACTATAAATATTGGCCTCTCGTTGACCATGCCTTTATGATGCCGGGTTCCAGTAGCAACAGAAGTCACATTCGCCACATAGACACAAGCCATTTTTGAGCGCCAGAGGTATGTTCGGCAATTGGCTTGAGCGTGCGATCTGTAGTGTGATCCGGGAGAAAAGTCTCCCATTATGTGAGAAAAATTTATGCCCACCTGTCGGACAGGCGACCCAAGGCGAGAGCGCCTACCAGGGATCCAACGAACACGACGCTCTGCATCAGCGATCGTTGCCAGTCGTTGGAGCAGACCAGGTCCCACTGCGATTACAAAGCAACTTGTCAGCGACTGCGGACAGAAGCAGTTCCAGGAGGCTGGCAGGTTGACCTGGCAAGCTAAGAGGGGGGTTAGTTTTTTTATTACTCTGCGGCAATTGCTCGAGCGTAGCGGCGTTTAAATGTTAATAACGGGCGGTAGCTTTGTGCGTATGCTTTATTTGTGTGCGTTCCGCTCGATGGAGTGGCAACAACTAACCTCTTGTGTTTGGCTGCGCGGCAGGAATTACAATTTAGATAGCGGCCACTGTGAGCGCTCATTCTGTGCACGCTGAGTGAAGCGCAGATTGGTTTCGTTTCACTAGGACGTCCAAAAAAATCTAGCTACCCGTTTACTTCTTTCTCGACTGTGAACTGGATGTCCTTTTCGGTGCTGCTCAGATCCGTTAAAAGATCCGATAATGTGTTCCAGCCATTCCAGTGTCGGTTTGCAGGAGTTACTGAAACAGAAGTGGCTATGGCTGCGCCGTGAGCTTGTTTTTAAACGCCTGCTGGAATGTAAAATAGGTAATGCTCAGGCTTAAAAACAGGGTTCTCTGTCACACAAAGTGGCATCATATTCTAACGCAGACACGCAAACCTGAACTTCTAACCCAATTGCAACGCTCGTAGAGTCAAAGGAAGTCACCATGCCCCATGCAATGAAATGAGGTAGCAGTCACTGATCGTAGTCGAAAAGAAGGAGAGACGCTTCCAAACCCATGCAGGTTACTTGCTCAGAGTGAGCAGAAAGAGAGCACTGGCGAATTTAATACCAAAGAATGCAACGTAAAGATCGGGAATAGATGCTTGGCATGGGGCCAGCGTTCTTGTTTAAAGTTGCTTGCGTCGCATGGATGAATATTGATTGTAGCAGAAACCGCGTCGTCAGGTTCCTTTTTTCCGGATACGATAGATGCATTGCCTCAGCCAATCTGGTGGCCAGTGTCGTGTGCATGGCCTGCGAGCGCATTTTGGGCATGCTTCACTTTGGGCATGTCACATCACGTTGATTCTATTTTATGCTTCTTGAGAACTTTTCAGTCACCGATGTAGGCATGTTTACAGCTCAAGCATGGTATCTTGTAGCTATACCTCCTGGAAACTGTTCATTTGGTAGTGGGTCTTGTAAGTTCATTGGTTTATTCCGCAGCTTGCTGACAGGCATGCGAGCAGGCATTCCGTACGTGCGTGGCAGAAGCGAAGTGCTCTCTCGTGTGTCTTCAAAATACGGCTTGTGCGTGGCCAACATCCCTGTCAGCAAGCTGCGGAATCAACTAATGAACGTAAAAGACCGACTACCAAATGACCAGTTTCTAGGAGTGATCCACAAAGTACCTTGCCTGAACTGTAATCATGCCTACATCGCTGAGACAGCAAAGCCGTGAAGACGCATAAAGGAGCATCAACGTGATGTGACAAACGACAAGCATGCCCCAAATGCGCTCGCGTGCCATGCACACGACAATGACCACCAGATTGTCTGAAGCAATGCTTCTATCGTATCCAGAAAAAAAAATTGCTGATGGCCTAGCTCTGTTAGGCCAGCATATACGTAGCGAAAGGGCGAAGACTTCTGCATGGGAAGAGTGCCTACACTAGATGCGCCTTTATTCATGGTTAAAGCTGGAGGCAGCTTCTCCGCCTCAAACGCCAAAGGCCCTGGTTAGATTCCGAGCCTTGGCACAGTTTCTTTTTTATTCAGTGAGTTTACGGGGGGCTTCAGTGGCTCCCAAAGATGCCGCCACCGAATACGTTGGTTAGCGGTTAACCGCACTCTCTGTTAAGGCGCGTTTATACTCCGTCGTAAAACGCGCGAACGTGCTGTACGGCAACGTCACCTGAATATTTGCCTCTCCACGAGGAGACTCTGATATTCCGGAAAAGTTGCACATCAGTTCAAGAAAGAAGAGGCCTGTACCTCAAAAACTGATACAGCAGAATAAAATTTTGAAGAAAAAAAAATTCACAAAGGATTGGAAAAAAAATTAAACACCACAGAATATCTACCGCATTCGAGTCAATACAAAAGCACGGATTTGTGCTACGAAGAATACGACGATGACCGGGTAGTGCCACCGGATGGAGCAGATGCAGGTTGATGAAGATGACGCTCTGCAGTGCACCGCGCAAGAGTGGTACAGTGTAACACGAGGCATGTTGGGAAAAAAGAAAGCTGCCAGGAAGAACCCACGGATAGTGGTTTCTCCATGGCGCAATGTCAAATTAAGATTTTAGCCTATGCAGCCATGTTTTGTTATCGCAAAGAGAGGGTGCTTGAGGCATTACATTTGACTGAACAGTTTTGTGAGATATCAGGTGCGGCTCTTAATTTAGATATATCCAAGAGGTATTACATCATTTCGGTACAACGCTAAGTGATTTGCGGTGGCATAAGCTGGGACTACGGGACCCTTCAGTACATAGGGGTTCCTCTTCAACAAATTCGCAACAATGAAGCCAACTGGGATTCACATATAATCTTCATGAGGCGACGAACCCAGGCTTGGATCAATAGGGACCTGTCAGTGTTTGCTCGCGCTCAAGTCTGCAACATTTTAGTTCGCAAAACTTGCCTATGCGCTGCAGGTTCTCCACTGTGCAAGGAAGAAAGTGCAGCTGATGCACGGAATATTTGCTGCCATCGTATGGCGTTCCCAATGGGAACACATGCGTCGCGATAACCTGTTTCTCTAAATTCTGGCGGAATAGTCCTTGTTCACTTATTCGTGCGTCAGCTTGTATCGCGTGTTTTTTCTTTTTCAAATTGGTAAACCACCCTTTTTTAGTAGTTTTGCTAATCAGGCGTCTCAGTGCTCATTTTCCTTTCGTATTCGCATCGAATGGACACACTCGTGAGGGGCCTTAAGGGGATTTCTTAAGGAAGTTGCAGATGACTTCGATTTCCTCACTGTGCACTTTTCTTTAGACTACCTGTAAAGCCTCTCCAGCAGGCAGATGACTCAGGCACTTACAGAATATTTGTTACCTGTACCGTTGTATCGGCAATTTTGTCTGGAGTTCCTTGACAGCGGTGTTTTAAAACTTGTTAGGCGAATGTGCATTTCTACTCGCGCCAAGACACTGATTTTTAAGCTGCACACATCCACGCTGCCTGTGAAGGCATGGCTACATGCTGAGGAGATGCTCGCGCCATGGACGGTGAAATGCCGCCTGTGCAATACACCAGAGACAGTTGACCGTTGTTTTCTTCTTTGAAATTGATGCTATGTATTTCTGGGATATATTACAACGAACAATTAAGATGGACATTGACATCACATCCAACAGTATCCGTTCCTTGCCTGTGAATAAAAACTGTGTCGTGCCATATGATTTTTTTTTTGTCGCTAGGACTATTTATTCTCTGGAAAAGCCGCGTGATGGACCGCACGCCGAGTCATCATGGTCGTCGAAATCTTTGTTTCGTGAGCAATGCGCTTTCGTGCGGGGAGTATATGCTGCCCTGCAAGAGCCGCCAAGCTGGCTCCCCTATCTGGATGCATATTTTTGTGCCTCCCAGACTTTTGCAAGGTGGCGTCGTGCAGGGGTATGGTGGCCTGGTCTGTTGTTGCGTATGCATGCCTATTTTTTTTTTCGGCACTATTTCCAAGCAATTAAAAAAACTAAAGTACGGCGATGGCTTAGTTTAATAAAGAAAAAAGCGGCGATGGCTTCGTGCTCTCGCGCAGCGAACTCTGAGGCTGATCTGATTGCATCGCCGTGGATTCAACTCCCACTCATAGCGGCACATTGACGTGATTCACTGTTCCGCCTCTTTTTTTTTAGGCAGACAGATATCGGCAATAGACAGTTTTGATAGGCTCTGAACCTCCGGATCAGTGTTCCGAATTATAAAATCGTAGCATCGAATTCCTTAAGCAGAGTTTGCAACAGAGTCATCCTGTTCGCGCTCGCATGGGAGTATTTTTCCCCTCTAGTCATCGTCTTTTACTTGTTCGTTTTTTTTTCTGTGTGCTCCTACTTCACTAGTTTTGCTCTGCTCAATTTTTATTTTATTTTAAATTCAGACGCGACAAACAAGAAGAGCTGCAATGAACCGAAATCATTATACGAATTCTGGTTTATATGCAGCACCAAAACAACGCAATAATTTTTCCAACTGAATTAACTACAGTCAATCTGTCGCTACTGAAACCAAATGGGGTTTTAAGATTACTGCTTTAAGCCGTCACCACACAGTTTTCCTTCAGAACTTGTGAATCGGCCTAAAGAGAATATACAGGCTACAGGACCCACATTTAGTCAGGTTTGGTACGTAAATTTGCAGTGCTTATTTTTGTTTTTGGTTCTTTCACAATCAAGCACAAAATAGTGCGTACCTGCAACACGATGATTTCTCAGGTGAGTTTTCGCGGAATCAGGTTATCATGTACTTTTATTTCGAATATACAGTCTTCATCAAAATTTTTCAGGCCTCACGGTCTCGTTTTCAAATACATATAGTGGCAGACTAAGGACACTCTGAAAGCGTAAAGGCTGTTGAAAGTCTAGGACACAGGTTATTTTTCAATTTAGAGCCGATTCCAGCTTGTAGGCTGCTTGAACGCTCCACTGCACTGCCAAAAAGCATGCCCTGTGGCCTTTATGTTTTTAAGTTGCATGACGCTAGAAACGCAGAAAAAGAAATATTGCGTGTGAGTAAATCTGTTTACACGAATGTGTCGAAAAGTGCGTTTCCAATTTATGCGAAATACTAGTCAGAAAGACGAGGGACAGGAAGGAGGAATGCAGAAAACGAAGACTGGACTAGCAACAGTGCTTTATTTAACAGGACACCTTCCCAGTGGGGCTCACAGAAAAAAGACAATGCGAGGCTGCTTAATGTCGTTGACGCAAAACAAAAAAGATTTGAAGTTATGCCCTATGTGCACTGGCTAGCCTACCACATTAATAAAGTTGCCGTTAAGCAGGGCGTTAACGTTGTATTTTTTGCGCTCTCTGCAAGCTATCAGACCTGTGCTCGCGTATATCAGGAAATTCTATAATTCCTAGTTGTACAATGTACCAAGAAAATGATTTCACGAAATGTTTCACAGGTCTGCTATATACGTTTCCCCCCACATGCGAAAAGGTTTATATCGGCAAAGAGGCTGATGTATCAATGACCGGTTGCGCGAACAAAAAAACTCATTGGGCTCTACAGATGAACAAAACTTGCCCCGCCACTGTCGCGTGTGTGGCTGCTACCCGCTCTTTGGCCACATTACCTGTCTTGGAAGAGGAAGGGGAAAAAAGAACGCTATAGTTTAGAAGCCTACTACATCAGGTTGCATGATGAAGATTGCATTAGCACAAGATTGGTAGGCCTGCTTGAAAAAGGCTTTTTTGGCGCACGGGCGATAGTTGCGCTACTGATCTGTCTGATGTCTTTGTCTGGTGATGGGTTTGGTTTTACTGCGCATGCCCTCTGAGCCTTGCTAGGAAGGTGCCCTGTTCAATAAAGCACAGTTGCTGGTCAATCATCGTCGTGTGCATTCCTCCTTCTTGTCCCTGGCCTCTTTAGTGGTTTTTCGCCTAACTATGTACCAACTGGCCCCGATCTCAACTGTTCTGCAATGCGTTTCCAAGCTCACCACTCGGAGAAATTCTGTTTACTGTCTTTTCTAGCGAACACGAAAAAGCACCCGAGTTATGGCATAAAGGGCGATAAAACTATCTGAAATGAAGAAATGCACACCTATGGAGTTAGAACATTTTTTCAAAAAGTTGTGAATTCATTTACACAGTTCAGTTTGCAGCGCTTGAAATAGTTAAGCGGTCATATCTGGGCTCTGTTCTTAGCTGTCCAAAACGTCGTTTTGCCCAGTCTGCGAGGAATATTAAGACCGGTTTCTCAATCGATGTTAAGGATCTTTTCTATTCTATTCCACACCAGCCCCTGTTCACCGCGGTGCGTGATTGTATAGATAGAAATGCTATCACCGCGTTTCAAAATGCCACTGGTTTGAACGTGGACAACTTCATGTCATTACTAGAGCTTTACCTGAATGCCACTTTTATTGAATTTAATGATTGTACCTATCTTCAAAAGCAAGGTATTTGCATTGGCTCTTGCGTAGCCCCGGTTCTTTCTACTATTTTTTTATCGCAAGTTCACCGCTCTTTGAGTGAAACTTTTGACTCAGACCGTATAGCTCATGTCTTCAGATATGTCGATGACTACCTGGTTCTGTTGAAGGAAAGTGATTTTAGTGTTGACGAGGCCGTAGCTGATGTTTTAGATACGTTTGGTAGGAAAGGCATGGGACTCACCTTTACCCACGAAAAGCCAAGCAGTGATAACCAACTGCAGTTTTTAGATATCACCTTAACATTTAACCCTTCACATGTTTGCTGGCGGTATTGTCCGCGCGCCAAGAAACATTTGCTACCATTTCATTCTAATCATTCTAAGACGGTCAAAAGGGCTATCGCTTTACAATGTCTTTCATCGGCACTAACGAAGTCCTGTCACCACGCTGTGTACGCTGGCTTCTTGTCACAGGTCTCAAGGCTGGAAAAGGCAGGCTTCCCTGATTCCCTCATTCTTGCTGTGACGCAGTCCTTGGTCAAAAAATTGAAGGGCAGCAAGCAGAGCAACGCGAAAGACCCAACGAAGTGTTCAAGGCCGGAGGTGGTACCATACGTACACAGAACTTCCCACAACATCAAGAAGGTGGCCAAGAAGTACGGAGTAGAAGTTGTTTTTTTCTGCTCCGCGAAAGTTGTCCGGTCTGTGCGCACGCATAAGAAGAAAAGAAAAACGGCAAGAGTGTGGCGTAAAACACCGTAAGCCCCACGTAACCTGCAAAAAGGGAGTTGTGTATGAGTTCCCGCTCACTTGCGGGAAGGTTTACGTTGGGCAAACTGGACGCTGCCTCAACCAGCGCCTTCTGGAGCACAAAAATTCTTTAAAGAAGACAGGCGCCCATCTACCGGACCATTGCCAAGAATGCACTAAGAAGACTAAGGTCGCCTGTTTTCCCCGATTATCGGACTGTAGAGTATTGTTGAGAAGCCGCGATCAGATTGAACGGGAACTGGTGGAAGCCTATTACATCAGAAAAAAAGGAGATAACTGCATCAGTGATTCGTCTGTAATGCTTCGCCGATCTGAAACGGTTTTCTTAGATAGATTTCTGTAATCGCCTACCTTTCGATTTCTTTTGCTGTTTTCTGTTACCCACGTGCTTGTGATTCGCACAGTGGCGCTTGGGTAGGCGAAAGTATATTACCGGTCTACGTCAAATAAAGCCTGTTGATAGTAAGCGCTCGTCCCTGTCTACTTCTATGTCCGTGTGTTTTTGTTGCGCCCCTGTGTCCTCCTGAAAAGATATGAACCAACACGCCCAAATACAAGTACTTCTGTATTTAACCAAGCCAGTTATTTGAGGTCCAAATATATAAGACAGTTATTAAAGTGTCTGTATGTTTGACGTATACCTCCCCTCTCTGCTATAATCTTATACTAGAGCATAGCAGTATAAATATATAAATATCTATGTGGAATCGCGAACAAATGCAAGGCGAAGTGGCCTACCACTCATCTAGGAATAGAACACAGCGCAACTTAAGACACGGACGAAGGATAGACGGGAGAACGCCAGCCCGGTGATGTCCCGCATTTCTTTTTCCGTGTGTTAAGATGCGCTGCGTTCTATTCTACCTGTCATTAATTGCCAACTAGGCCGATCAGCCTCGCTCGCAATGAGCTAGCAGTGGTTAACGGATGCACGTGCTCGGCACCTGAAGTGCAATGAGCAATGAGATAGAACTACCAGATAAGTTGCGGTGACTAGTCTCTTGAGCTCTTATCTCCTTCCTCGCGCCACGTCTTCCACCGCGGACGGCACCGCAGCTAATACCTCGGCGAACGCTTCCCACCTGCATCTCGCGCTTTCCAGCGTTGCATAGCTGCAGCCATTCCGAGTGCAGCCACAGAAGCCTTCGCCACCATGAAGTGCATTTTTGTTGCTATCATTGTGTTGGATATGTTCTCACTGCGAGGAAATAAGTGCTACAATCTTTGTGAAAGTGACACTTGGATTAATGGGAGTTGGCCAGTAGGATTCGATTACCGCATTCCAGTTACTTTTGCAAACTGAAATGGGCTAAAAAAAGAGGCCACCAACATTTCACAATTGCGGTGACGTCACTTTTGGTCGTTGCGCTTCTTTGAGGCTGGACCGTATGTCAAGGACGCGAAGATTTCCTTCAGTCTTGATTCTCCAATTCTGAAGCCAGCGTCTGAACGCTGCCGGGCTGAAATTCCTTTACAGATGCCGGCAATCCCCCGCGATGCGCTATTACATTAAGTGTGGGTCGCTGCAGTGAGCTTTCCTGTGTCCGACATTCAAGCGGCCGCGGCTAGAGTGGACGGTGAACAGCGTCTGCAGAAAGTTGATCCCAGTCCGGGGCTGTTTGAGGAAAACAATAAGAGTTAACCCGCCCAACTGTAGTGTGCGTATGGTGGGCACACCAATTTACTATCACAGGTTTGAGGTCAGAGTTTAGAAGCGGCGAACAGTACAACAGACATAAAGAAAGCGCCTTGCACTGATTCGTCAGGATCGACGAAGAGTAATCCCAGGCATCGGAATTAGGCTACCGGACACCAAAAACGCGGAATGGAAGCCCAGCAACAGTGCGAAATGTGCCCGTGCACGTACCCCATCGGGTGAAATTTTACCCGGAACCCTTCAACACGGCGTCTCTCATAACCAATGTGAAGCACAACATATTATTGTGATCGTTATTGACTGCTGCCACTAGTTTGGCCCATAACAGAGGCCTGTGGGCAAGCATATTGGCCATCTACGGTCAAAGGACGCAGCCCAGGTCAGGCGCTGCGGCAATGCATCGCCTAAAGCAGTGAGCACAAGCGTAACCTTCCGCGATTACAAATTTGTGAGGAGGAATGCCCTCCTGGCGTTGGAGCTCACCTCGGGCACTGCAGACGATCCGGGGACTGTCTCCTTGTAGCTCCACGCGTCGCAGGTCACCAGTGTCTCGTGATCAATGGTGCCGTTCTCCCAGACGGCTCGGTGGCGGCAGCGTTCAAACTTGGGTTGTCGGATGTATTCAGCGCCGATGTTCCCGGTGGCGCCATCCGTGTGCACCACCTGAAGAAAGATGGGTAGCGGCCATGGAGCAGTCAGCTCGCGAATGCTTCTCGCACAGAAAGCACGTTAGAGACCGGCTGTTTGTCCTTTTTGATGCCAAGGTAGAATTTATTTGCATTGTATATATCTCTTGTTGATCGTCAAAGTTGCACACACCGTTGGCTTCTATAGAAAATTGCCAGCGCCTTTAAGTCTGCTTAAGTCGGGGAATGCGAACGCAAGGAACTTTCTAGAACGCGGGTTTTTTCCGCGACGGAAGTACGCGCTCTAGTTTTAACATTATCTTTAGTGTTATTTATTTTATTTTTATTATCTTATTTTCTATTTTTATTTTCATTTCTTGTTATTTTAATTTTCACGTCCAGGTGTTATGTCGACGTCCGTGGCTATTGTGTCGTCGAAGTGTAATTAATTATCTAATTGCAATTCAACAACTAAAAGTTTCCCACAGCAAGATGTCATGACACACTAACACGATCAAAATTTTGCTCATTTATCTTCAAAGAACGACCTAATCGTGCGGAGAATGTCTTGCCGAGTGGAAGCACGGGGCATAAACACGGGCAATTTTGTGACGTCATATTGTAGTTTACGCGTTTAGTTAATTAATTAGAATTCATTAACAAAAATTTTCTCACCACGAGATCTCATCACGCACTATCTAAAAGAATCAAACTTTTGCACATTTATCTTTACAAAATGACCCAATAGTGCGGAGATGCTATGTCAACGCCCACGCCTATTGTGACGTCTAAGAGTAATATCCGTGCTTAATTAATTAACTACTAATACCACATCGAGCAAATTTTGCCCACACCAAGACATCATCACACTATCTAACGCAACCAAAGTTTTACACGTTTGTCATCAAAGAACGACGTAATCTTGCGGATGAGATTTTGCTGACACGAAACTCTAGACATAGCCGTCTAATGCTTTCGCATTAATGAAAGAGGAATTCCTCCATGGGGTCACGTTTTCTGAAAAAGCAGAGTCTCAGCATTTACTTCAAAAATAATGTTCGACTTGAAGGTGGCACGTGTAGGATCGGCAGCCATTCTGCGCGGTGCGTTCGAAAATACTTTCGACGGTAAAATATAGTCATGTCTAACAAAAACAATTTTTTTTCTATACGCATTCCGAATTAGGTGAACTTCGGAGAATATAACATGCGAGAAGAAACAGCTCATGTCATAATGAGACAATGCGCCTTATGGTGGAAGCAACGCATCATCTCGTAGCTGCACAAACGACCTCCACAGTTCAGGCAAAGTGCTCAACCACATTTGCACTTCCTATCCGCAGCCTTAGCTCATCAAAGGTAGCTCGTCGACAGCGGGGCAAAATGCGTTTTATCAATGGATTTCGTAGACAGGTACCCGCTGGCCAGTGGTAAGATGTTGAGACGAACCGGCGCGCTTCCATATTGGCGCATTACAATTGGCAATCGGGAACAAGTTATTCTGCTCAGAAAAACCAAAGGGCATGTTTTAATAGCTGATCGGGATTCGGATCCTGAGTTTTGATTGAACCAGGACGGATATTTTGCTCCTTCTTTGAATTCAGAGAGCGGCTCCGGATCGCCGATTTGAGTGCCCAATAAGAAGCTGGCACTACTTCTGGTACACCCGATACGCCTGTCTTTTTTATTGTATAGCTTACTGTGGTGTTCACAGCCTATTTCTATCCTTTTTTTTTTGCTACCCAGAGGTTAATATTCTCCCCCATACCGGTTATTGAAAATTAGTTCGTCACAATTAAAAAAAAACAGCGTTAGATATCACTGCGGCGAACCGCATTGGGAGAATGGGAAAGCAAACGCGTAAACGCGCACACAGTCATGCAACCAGATACCTTACCGTTCGACGCATCAGAAAGGAACCCGCGCACTCGACGGTGGCGAGGCAACGACATACGCAAGACGGAAGCGCCGAATAGAGCTCTCGACCACCCCATAGCCACGTCCAAGCAACGTCTCCTCGGTGTGGGGATGACGAACACCTATGAGGAGCTGCGCGAGGTTCATCTCAGCAACCAATATTTGCAGATTAGCAAAACACTCGCGCGTAGCCGCCTTCTGACCCGCCTTCCCATCACTTACATAGCCCAACAGGAAAAGCGGGTGTCCCTGCCCGATGCCTGGCGCTTCGCCCTGCAGTTTCGCCCCCTCCCGTATAACATGACAAAGGATGCCCATGATGGCCACCGCCACGAGGGAGCGGAGGCCATTTCCGAGCAGTATTGAGCTCGTCGAGGGATATTTTACACGGACGAGACCGGCGGCGGCCGTCGTCCACCAAAACACTCCAGTTCAGTTCCTCACCTCCTGTGCCCCCAACATTAGATTCCAGGAGGAAGTTGCTATCGCACTTGCATCCGCGCATCCAGCGTCCCGAGTCATTATCAACGACTCAAGGGCAGCTGGCCGCAATTTCGAAGAGGGACGACTTCCAGGTCGTGCCATCAGAAATTTACATAGATGTCAGTACCCGGGTTTCCCAACCCAGGGCACCATCACATGCGGGGATAGAAGGGAATAAGGTAGCGGATGCTACAACCACCGGGCATCGCCTCTCCCGCTGCCTGATTCGGCTCCTGATTTCAATCCGGTTATTACTTTTCGGGAAATCTCTACCATATCAAATTTCTCACGGCTGATACCCAGCTCCCTGTAAAGGCCTCAAGGAGGCGGAAGAGCGCTGCCTTCTCCGCCTCTACACCAACATGGTACTGTGCCCGGCAGTGCTTAAACATTTCAATTCGGCCTTTTTGGGCGAGTGTCCACACTGTGGGGGAGTGTTTGCGGACACGAACCACATGGTGTGGGCGTGCTCTCCCAATCGTGCTTTCCCACCCCACCTCTACCCCACCCGAGAAGACTGGGAGGCTGCCCTGCTCGGCTACTCAACTCTCCAGGACCAACGAGCCCTGGACTGACAAGAGCCTAGGCCTCCGCTGACGCCACAGGGGTTCCCCACTATGGACCCCTGCTAGTGATTCTGAGGGCCCGGCCCTTCAGGGCAGGTGGAATACCTTTTTCTAAACAGCACAAATAAATGTTCTACACTACCACCGAAGCAGGGCCAACGCGCACGTACGTTTTAGAAGGTACGTGGAAAACCAGCGGAAAGGACGCGTTCACAGGCAGGAGAAGTACACAAGACAAAACCGGAAACACAACTGAAATTTTCTTTGCTTGGTGAAAATGCCAACAAAAAAACAATGCGCACATGCGCGAGAGCAACCACACAAGTTATCAAACCAACAGGAACAAAATATGTATTGAGCGGGAGAATATAACTTGTGTCAAACTATGGGCCATTGATGAACTTGTACTCTTTTGCCGTGAACCTGACAGAGCTCTCGCTGACGCAGTCAATGCCTAACTGCTTGATTTTAAATGCTTCTGAGATTTCTCGATCCATCTGCGTTTTCCTGAGGCCGATAATTCTGACATTGTGGAACAGAGGGGTGTAGTTTTTACAGTGGTTGCAATGTTTTGGCAGATTTGCTGTGTTGCCTGACTGGAGCGAAGAGCGGTGTTACCTTATATTCCCGTTAATGCACTCAGCAGGTTAGCCTATGGTGGCCCTTCCACAGGACAGTGGAAGCGAGTAAACAACATCGGTTTTGCAATTGGTGAAAATGCTCTGCTGCATAACATTACACTTCTTTTTTGGGCTGCTACATTTAGAGATCCGGGAAGAAAGTGACGACAGTTTTGTGGGTGCAGAAAAAGCAACCTTAACGCCCCATTTCATGGTTACCTTTTTAACATTATGCGAGACTTGATGCAAGTATGGCATTAGAGCAGATATAATTTTTTCACAAGGCGTTTCATCTTTTTTTAAGTAAGTACTGTGACTTAAACTTATTGGACAAAGTCCCAGCAATAGAAACCAGGACGCCCTAAGGGTAGCCCACTGACTGCAAGCGGTCACGCCGCCATAAGAAACTCTTCTGCATACTGTGTCAAGAAGATCTCTGCAGGGCATTACAGAGGCGAAAGTAAGGCAGCTTCCCCGCTTGCGGTCAGCGGACTACCCTGAGCACGTCCTGTTTTAGATTGCTGAGACTTTTTCCAGTAAGTTTAAGTCACAGTACTTACCTAAAAACATGATACGCCTTGTGAAGAAACTAAACCAGCAGTAATGCTATTCTTCTATAGTCTCGCATAACGTTAAAAAGGTAGAATGGAAGCTTGGGCGATTTGACGACGGTTCACTTGCCGCAGAGCGCTAAACAGACACAGACGGCGCCCGTCCTGTTTGTCTGCCTGCGTCCGTGTCTCTTTAACGCTATGCGGCAAGTTAAAAAAGGTAGCCATGAAATACGTTGTTAAAGTTGCCTTTTCTGCACCCACTAAACTCCCGTCACATTGTTCCCGTATCCCTAAAAAGCAGCACAAAAAAATTGAAGTCCAGCGGTATGGTGTGTATGCCTCCTTTTTCTTGTCCTGCGACTGTTTCGCTGGTTCCACCATTGCAGATTATGGACCATCTAGCCCAGAAATTTACTCTATTGAACCATATTTACCAAATTCACAAGCGATATGTTGTTTACTCGCTTCCACGGTCCTGTGGAAAGGCCTACATGGGTAAAACTGGTCACAGCATTAACGGGCGTATAAGGCAACACCGCTCTTTACTCCAGCCAGGCAACACAGCAAATCTTCCAGAACGCTGCAACCACGATAAAAACTGCTCCCCTCTGTTGAGCAATTTCAGAATCATTGGCCGCAGGAAAACGCAGATAGATCGAGAAATCTTAGAAGCCTTTAGAATCAAGCAGTTAGGGAGTTAGCGACAGCTCTCTCAGGTTCACGGCAAAACAGTACAGGTTCATGAATGGCACATAGTGGGACACAGGTTATCTGCTCCCGCTCAATCAATATTTTGTTCCTGTTGGTTTGCCAGCGTGTGTTGTTTCTCTCGCGCATCTGCGCCCTGTTCTGTTGTTGGCATTTTCACCAAGCAAAGAAAATTTCAGTTGTGTTAATAGCGTGGTCCTGTGTAGTTCACCTGCGGGTGAACGCCTCCTTTCCGCTGGTTTTTCACGTACCATGCACCACCTGGCCCAACAAGCTACGCTTCTTCAATGCGTTGTAGAAGGTTCTTTCCATCGCGCCACCGTTCACTGCACCTTGGCGCCGCCCTCTTCTCTGACGTCACGGTGACAACACTTGTTGAGGTGACATGACGTCACGCATTACCTTAGCAAAACTGTTGGCGACATCTCCTGTCACTCCAATCACATATTCGTTTTCAAATGTGGCGGTAGTCTGCTTTCCCGTCGGCGAACTATATCACCGTTCAGCCTATTCAACCGTCTAACGCAATCTGCGCGTAATTAATTGACTACTTATTCTATGTCACTGAAACTTTTTTCACTTAATTATCACTCATTAAACCCAATTCAATTAATTTCAAACTCATTTCTGCTCCTTTGCCTATTTTTCCACTATTTTGGCATACACGCTTGTTTTCCCGTCTAATCACTATATCGAGGTCCGCACTATTTCGACGGTTTTTCGACATTTTTGGCTCTAATGTACTAGTCACCCTGTCAACATAATTTCTTTGCGCAGAATTCTGAGAAAATACTGCATCGATTACAACTATTCCTTTGATCCTAACTCTTCTAAGTACGTCACATCTGTTCTCCACACGTATTGATGGCACGACCCCGCCGATGTAGTCGAGTAATGCTTGCGCGTTAATAATCGATGACAAGTACGCTATAGCTGTTTATATACGTACAGTTGCGGACAAAAGCAAAGGGAGCATGCTATTGCCTTCCTTACATTTTTCACGCATTTCCTAACTAAAAATTGCAACTTTGCTATGTGCAGGCTGGTAGTGGATGGGAGTGCGCGTTCTTATAAAGAAATAACTTTCCTTTTTGCCCGATACGAAAGGCGTGATTGCAATTAGAACAAGATAGCGTTCTCCGTTTACTTCTTTCCGCACATGTACGTTATGCGACTAGACAGACACGGAAACTGACCACATCTTCGCCGTCATTATCGTAATTAGGTAAAACAGAATTTTAACAGTTTTAGACACTGCATAAATATTTAAATGCGCCCAGAAATACTTTCCCAACAATGTACGCGTGTTATTAATCCATGCTGAAAGCTAATAATCGACTGCTTCATGAATCTCGCCCAGCAAATGTTTATAGAATGCGTTTTGAATAAGTGGATCTATTGGGAATTGAGATTTATCCTTTGCGCCTTTCCTTCTGCCCTCGTGAGTCCTGGAACGCTCATGGCTAACGCACGTTAAAGCCCACATACCACTTCAATACAAGGAGTCCCTCGTACGAGGCTGCGTCCAATGGAACGTCATCGCTGACGTATCAGGTCATGCTTTGGTTTTAGCTCCTTATTTATCTCCCGAATCACGTATTTAGAGTCGTGGCACATGTGACTTAGCCGGCTGCGGACGTGGCCAGGGGCGGCGCTTCGCCCACAGCTGAAGGGATTGCGTTTCTTATTCTTACCAGTGTTGCGCTCATGTGAGATATCAAAGCATCTGAAGGATAGCCAATTTGAAGTTTTTACGCGTAGACATGTAACAGGAAGGAGGCGCCAACTTTGAAATGTCCAAGGAAATTGCAAGCGAATTACTAAGAATTCTACTTTCGCTGCTGCGTGTGTGGAGATTTGATATCTAGATGGGATGTTCATGGCGATACAATCTAACGATGGGCAGTTTATTTAAGATGCCGAAAAGTTTTGCAGGGCCTCTTTAAATGCTGCAGGCTCAAGAAGAGAAATAGGTGCGAAGCGGCTACAAGTGCACTCCTAATCGCTCACTGGTACGGCGAGCTCCCTCCACTCCTCTTCCGTCCAGTTGTTGGCAAGCCAGGAAGGCTTGGCGCACCAGTGTTCAACGTCTGGTACGATAAAGGGGGCGATGAGCAGCGTCCATGACGTCGGGAACGCCCGAAGCACAGTGATGGCTCCCACGGCCAAGTGGTACCAGCCCAGCTGGCCTACCACGTCCGAAACATCCAGCATGGTGGGACTCAGAACAGCGCGCTTACTGCCTCCAAGCTGTCAAGGCTTTGTACTGAGACTCCTCCTGGGGCGGCCGCCGCTTACATGCGGCTTTCCTGGAAAATTGTCGAATAGAGCGGAAATAAAGAGGCACGTCTGTTATTTGCAAAGTCAGAAATGTACAGCCGGGGACAAAAGTCTCTGGACCACGCGTTTTGTAATCGAAGTCCATAGCTCTGTTATTAACCTGGCGGCTGGAGACCACACTTCCGGCGGTGAAAGAAGAAAGTTTTGATTTTTACCACTACAAGTGTGGGCTACAGCCGCGAGATAGTAGTAGAAGTATCGGCTTCGTTTGTCGTACGCCTGGACCAGAGACTGTTTTTCTCTATTGTACAGTCATGGACAAAAGTTTGAGGGATGCAGATTCACGGGAAATAATTTACTTCTGTGCCGTTGGGCAAAGAAAGTTGATGAAAAGTACTGAAAACGAGGGAACCTGCATAATCCATTAAGAGGAAAAATATCAGCTGACTGACTGATGAGGCAACGCGAAAAAAAAGTTCCGCGAACTCGCATCTCTCGAACTTTTGTCCATGGCTGTATTTTCAGTCCTTTTGGTACCGGTGATATTTACAGAAACACTAGGAAAAACTTTTTCTGGCTGGGAAGTAATTGCCCACAAGCTTCTCCTGCGAGAAATATCAATTTGGCTGCGTTGAGCCTCTACGAAATTAGCCACAGTTTAATCTTCTCAGACTGAAACTGCGCCCTCATAATCTTGAGTCAAAGAGCGCACACTGCGCTCCATGGTGGGGCTGTTACGTTTGGTGACATTGCAGAGCTTTTCTTTTAAGGAATTCTTAGGCAACCGAGATTCCTCTTGCACCATGTGGTGAAGAGCATACGATAATTGGGAATTTCGGTAGGTTAAGGACGAATGGTGTCATGGTCTCGTGTTTTGAGGCCCTGGCTTTAATATTCATGGCCTAAAAGCTTACCCAGTGGCCAGAATCTTTGCAACGGATGACACACATGGTTTTCGTCTGCGAAGAACGGAACGCAACTGACAGTAATATGGAATGGACGAATACAGAGGTAGGTTCACTTGTCCGTTTTGAAATATTAGGCCATATATTGTTACCATCACACGTCTATTTCCCGAAGCATAAAAATAATAACAGCAGGCGCTCATAAATAAAAAGGTAAATATACAGTGTATTCTCGTGCAACAAGTAAAGATCTGCCCTCTAGAGCTTTCAACATTACTGCCACGCTGCTTGCGTAGATGTGTCTTTCCGGTGAACTTACCACTTTTGAACATTGCAATCACTGAAATCTTTTTTAATAAATCAGGCATTGTCAAAAAGTATGTTCTTGAATATGGTGTATTGATCACATTCATAGTCAAAAGCTCCGAGCCACGAAGACTGAATACTATTTCATCCGTTTTGTGCTGGACGTCACTCCAGTTGTTTTGTTTTTTTAATCATTGTGTTCAGCCAGGGTACGCTCCTGCTTAAGAAATGAAAACCCATTTATGTCTACGCTAGGAACTGTCTCTCACATGGCGACTATAAAATCTCTGCAACAAAGACTCTAGCAGATGTACCGAACAGAATTCTTTAGACCACCCAGAACGAATGTCTCGGAACCAAAAGTTTTCACGGTTTTATGACACGGAAGAAGTTGAACACCATCGACGTGTGGCTGCAAACGCTCCAGAGTATTTCGATTACAGATGGAGACTTGGTGCCTGTCCACTTGTATCTGGCCGAAATATAGGAGCTGCAACGTTGCGCTGTCTGCAACGTCGACATTAACGAGGACAAGGCCGCTCTTCAGTGTGAGCTCTACTGTCCCACTTACCGTGTTATCAAGTGCAGTGTGTCGGAAAGGGCTGCTCTTGCGTCGCCACCCAGCAAGACCCGTGTACACCCCAAGCCTGCCTGTATTATTATGGATGTACGCTACTGCATCGGCCATACAAGCCCACCCCTTGTGTACTGCTACAGTTGTTTTTGACCTGGCCCCTTAAGCAGATCCGGCACTCTCACAACCCAGGATGGCTGAAGGCACAGTAACTCACGCATCCGGTCTTAGCAAACTTCACGAAGAAGCATTACATCGCCAACCTGCGACACAAAACAAAAGGCAAATATAAAGGCTCTTCGTGGGCACCACACACCAAAACCTGTGAACATATCACCCGTGCAAGCCACCGCGGTTGCTCAGTAGTTACGGCGGTCGGCTGCTGATCCGACTTGGGCGAGTGCAATCCCGGCCATGGCGATGGAATTTCGATGGAGGCGAAATTCTAGACGCTCGTGTACTATGCGATGTCAGCGCACGTTAAAGACCCCCGGGTGGTCGAAATTTCCGGAGCCCTTCACTACGGCCTTCCTCATAGCCTGACTCACTTTGGTACGTTAAACCCCCATAAACCAAACCACGAACTACCAAACCACAAACCACATCACCCGTGCAGACCACCAACCGGTTTACTGCTTGCTAGTGGGATGATAACTATACTCGCCGGAGCTTCCCAAGCCTGAATCGCACATAATCCCTGCCCAACCGAATTACAGCAATAAAATGCGTAAGCGACGTCGCCAGCAGCAGGCTACAAAACAGCATAACATCCCGGAACTTCCACGTGATGGCATGCAGCAGTTGAGGGCCAAATTGCGCGCCTTTTACTGGACGTATCTAAGCTCCAACGACTATGCGAATCGCTAGCTTGCCAGAGACGGGCACCCTGATATACAAGGTGCCTCAACTAAGAATTTCCACAATTTTCAAAAGTAGGTTTTTTGAGTTACCAGGGTGCTGTTTTCGGCATAGCAGTGCCAGTGGTGTACCAGATCGGTATATAGCTAAGACTTGCGAACTAGAAGCGTTGTTTACTAATACTGAATAGTTAACTCTTCAACTATTATTGTTAGGATCTTTAATTACTGAGAGGCGTGTAGCCCACCGTAAGTAATGTCAATATTGTCACCGAGAAACGGTTGACGGAAGCATTGCTGGTTTACTTGCGTTAATTATACGCGCAGGACGTTGAGACGAGCAAGGCAACAGGCAGCACGAGAGATGAAGACGGCAAAGCATCTAGCCCCGAGATATCTCAAGGCTTGCCAACTGCCAGGAAATGCAGTTTATCCGCGCAATGCGCCACTAGAGGAGTTAGTAGTGTGGCAATATTAGATTTTACAATTTCGAATACGTGGTTACTCTCGGCGCTATGGCCCAGCACATTTTGGCTATTTGGACGAGTTACCTGCAATGGCGTGACGTGCACTAACAGTAATAATTGCAAAGTTACGTATTCATTTTCAGTTAACCGTCCTGCTAGTTATCACGTCTAAGCTGTACTCTGATGTACTGCACCGCTTACATTTCAATGACGAAAACGCCGATCTTCGAAATAAGAGTGTTTTTTAAAAGTTACGGAAAGTTTTAGGTGAAACAACCTGTATAATTACTCCTATCAATACGGCCGCACCATCGGCCACGTGCCACCCACCAGTATTATTGATTGATTTTTCCGCGGTGGTCTGCACTGTTAAATAAATGTACTTCAACGTTACAACAGTTCATGGTGACCAAGCTATTTTACATTACACCTGTTCATTTGCGACGCTTAGACTCGCAAGCGTCCAATGACTTATACCAGTATTTTTTGCCTCTCCTACAAGCTGCGAGAGCTCAAAACCCGCCTTCGTATAAGCAAACTTCCGTTGTGGGGCCTGCAGGACAAAAATGCCAAAATTGTGAAAACCCGCCTTCGTATAAGCAAATTTCTGTTGTGGGGCCTGCAGGAGAAAAATGCCAAAATTAGCTGCAATGTCGAATTGTCTACAGCTAAAATTCTCAGTTTGGCGATCCACCAGTTCGGGACTACTAGGCTGGCTCAAGCTAAAAGGTGCAGACACAGACATTAAGTCTGATTGGACGTACTGCGCCCAGAAGTTACGTAGCCTGCGCACATTTCGCACTACATATTCCGAGACAGTGGCTATGCAACTGCGACTCATTCATCAAGCCCACTTTAAGCCAGGGCTCAAGCGGATCGTTTCGAAGACGTCAGCCAAGGGGTTACGAAGGCTATAACTTGCCTTCCACGAGTCACCTTAAGATAGTTCATCTACATATTCCTACCACACGTCGAGATATGTTTGGAACTAATTGGCTCTTCAAAATATGTGCTCTTCTGTGCTACCCGAGAGAATTGCTATGAAGTTATTACAAAACTAACAAGATCAGCGGAAATCTGGGTCGAAAATCAGGACAGGAGTTTTTCGGAAAGCCCGACGCGGAGAGATGGCAACCAATGGAAGACTAGGGAGCCAGGGGGAAGGAGACCATAAGATGGTGGCGGTCTTAGTAGTACTGCTGTGAGGGCGCCAGGCTAGTAGTCTGGATGGCGGGGGTGGTCTGCATGGTCAATTGCGCCAGTGCGCATTCAGAAGGCGGAGAAGTAGGGTTAGGAAGCAGCGCGTCCAGAAGTAATTGGGGCTCGCGGCAGTACAAAAGGTATAACGGAGAGTAACCGGCAGGGCCATGACGGGAGTTGTGTGAGAATGTCACGTGTGGGAGGGCGGTATCCCAGTAGCGATGGTCCAGTGAAATGTACTTTGCGAGCATGTCGGTGAGAGTGCGGTTGAGGCGCTCTGTGAGGTCGTTTCTTTGGGGGTGATAGATGGTGGTCAGTTTATGTTCAGTCGAGCAGAAGCAGAGAATGTCCTCGAAAAACATTAGCCAGGAAGCAGCTCCGCGGTCGGTGAGAAGCTGGCTAGGGGCACCATGGTGGAGGATGAGTTCGTACAGGAGAAAGTTGGCAACGTCAGTAGCAGTGTTGGTGGGGAGGGCCCTAATTATTGCGTGGCGAGAGGCGCAATCTCTGGCGACAGCAGCCCGTTTGTTTCCGGAGGTGTTCTCATGAAACGGGCCCAAAAGGTCTAAGCCGACACGACAGAAATGTTCGGGAGGCACGTTGAGGAATGCCCGGTGAGAGAGTGGAAGAGCGTTTCCGGCGCTGGGCGCTGGTCGCAGGCATGAACATAGCGGCGTACAGACGGGTAGAGGCGGAGTCAAAAGAAGCGACGACGCACGCGGGCATAAGTACGCGAGACACACAGATGTCCAGTACTGAGGAGGTTATGGAGCTCTTGGAGGACATCGGTGGTAATATGCTTGGGCACAACGAGCAGGAGGTCGGGGCTGGCGGGCCTTATGTTTTATGTGTTATAAAGTGTCATTATGCAGCAGAAACCGGCGCATAGCCAGGTCATATGGGGAGGAGTAGAGGTGATCAGTAATAGAGCGCAGCTCGGTATCCCATCGCTGTACATCGTCAATGTGAGCAACGCCAGAGAGCGAGAACAGGTCGGCGTCGCAGTCAGTGCGAGATTGGTCAGAAGGTTCAACGGGATATCGAGGGAGGAAGTCGGCATCTATGTGTAGCCGACCGGTCTTGGATACCACGGTGCAATCAGTCGTGTAGGCGTAAAGCCCCACGACCTAGCTGGCCCGTGGGATTTTTCAGAGAGGAGAGCCCGCAGAGTGCATGGTGGCCTGTGACAACCGTAAAATGGCAGCCGTATAAATAAGGGCGAAATTTCCCAACGACTCACACGAAGGCCAAGCACTCGCGTTCCGTGATAGAGTAATTGTGCTCTGATGCATAGAAGAGTCGACTAGCGCAGGCGATGACACGGTCAGACCCAAATTGCCGCTGAGAAATAAGAACGCAAGTCCAATGACCGCTGGCGTCATTGCGGACTTCACTGGGAGTTGTAGGTTGAATATTGTGGGCGGAAGTTAACCGCTTGAACTGCATATGCTTAGTTGCATGCTAAATCAAATAAAATATTAAACACTGGCAGCCTCAACGAGTATATTTGCAATACGGGTGCGTGAAACTGCCACTGACGATAACAGTGTTGATGAATGTCAACGAATGTCTAATTTGGCTCTGCACTACAGAGACTGCGAACTTAACAATTCGAGCCGTTGCACAAAAATTCATGTGTACCTCTGCTCAATAGAACAAACATTCTCTATAAGCATTCCAATCAGCTAACAATGGGTTTATCTGAGGCATATCATATTCACAAAAACTCCATGTGCGTGAGCACACCATCTGTTGTAATCCATGATTGTGAAATTTGGTATCTTGGTTCAACACAGTGATTCGTTTTGTCATTTCGGGGTATGCGCACGCGCGGCTGACTGCCTTGTGTGAGCTATTTAGCCTTGTGTTTTTTCCAATAAACTTCAATTGATAGTAGCGCTTGTCCTTCGTGTCTTTCTCTTCGTGTCCCCTGTCGCAGCGCTTTCGAAAGTTTTCTTGTAATTTTTGAGCATATCACGGAGGGGACGGGCGATGTCCGCAAAGCCTGGCACAAATCGACGGAAGTAGGAGGAGAGCCCAAGGAAGCTTCGCACTTCGTTGCAGAAACGCGACACCGGGAAGTGTTTCACAGCTGGAATGTTGAATGGGTCAGGGTGAACACCCGTAGCGTCGACCACATGACCGAGGATTGTGATCCGACGACATGCGAAACGGAATTTCGAGGAGTTCAGCCGGCATGACGGAAAAGGTAAAGAATACTGGAAAGGTCACGGAGGTGGGAAGAAAATCTGGGCGAGAATGCAATGAAATCGAGGAGATAGCAGACACGTGGGCCACTTGAAGCCGTGGAGAAGGACGTCCATCATGTTCTTGAAGGTGGCCGGCGCGGTGCACAGCCGAAACATTGAGTAAAGCTGAGATTCGGGCGAGTTGGTAAGCATTCATGGTGGGAGAGCAGAGCAAGAAAGCGCTTCTCTTGCCTTTGTCCCGCCTGTGTTGCGCTGTTCTCCCACCATGCACAGCCAAAAGGCATAACTCTGAACTGATAGAGCCCAACAGGTGTCGCAAACACAGTCTTCACTGTCCTGGCCACCCATCTGCCACTGCTATCTGCCAATAGCTGGAGGGAACATTTATGAAGGAGAAGAAATTCGAACCGTAGAGGCAAACAAGGGCGTCTTGTTTAGGGTGCGATAACAAACGCAAAAACGCCTTGAGGCATCTTTTTCCTCACAAGGACGACTGGCGGGGCCCAGGGGCTGTGGAAGGGTTCGATAATGTTCTTAGCGAGCATTTTCGTAACCTCTTAGTTTATGACCTGTTGCTCAGCGTGGGAGATTTGAGATGGAGGACGGCGGATAGGAGAAGGCAAGCGTAGCAGGGGGTGGCAGAAGGTTAGGTGGGCGGATGAGATTAGGAAATTTCCGGGCATACCGTGGGCGCAGCTGGCTTAAGACAGGGTTAATTGGAGGGACATGGGAGAGGCCTTTGCCCTGCAGTGGGCGTAGTCAAGCTGATGATGGATAGGAGAACCATTCCCGTTGTCCATGCGGTGCGTCACAGAAAGTGCTTGTCCCAGCGGGATATAACTGAGAGATAGAAAATGTCCAAAGAAGAATCTAGAGTGTCTCGAAGCTTGCAGTTTGGGCAGGATAGAGATCATAGGGAGCCACTGTCGATGAGGCGTCCGTCGAAAGAGAGGGAAGAGAGTGATGGGCAGTGAGATCATCAAAAGGACCGTTGTCTAATGCAGCGACTTAGCACGGAGCGAGGGGAGAGAGCTCAGCAAAGGAAATACCGGACGGTAGAGCTTGGGGAGAGAAGCCGAAGTTTAGGAATGGCAGAGACAGTGAGTTCGCCTGGACAAAAGCGATGGTATATAGCAGGGCAACGTTGCGGGTCAGCAGGAGATCAGTGGTTAGCACAACGAGGTAGTTTCATCGGGAACAGGGGGGGGGGGGAGGGCAGATGACCACAGTCTCCATTTAACAAGCTGAGAGAGAGATCGAGGAGCTCGGAACCGAGTTGTGAAAGCTCGAGTTGGAAGACGCGCTGCGCGCAGTCGATCAGTGTGAATTATCGTAGAGGAAATCCGTGCTGAGAATGATGGCGTGGGAGCAGGTAGCCAAAGGGATAACTGCACTGTGTCCGGCAACAGTGGTGCGAGCTGTCCGTCAACACTAGGTGTGCCCACATCCGCGACGCGCACATTGCAAGCGTGAGAACTTTGTGAAGAAGACAGCGAAGGTCGGTACTCATCACGTATACATGCGCAGCAGTGTCAATTTATTTTTATTTTATTTATTTAAAGATACCGCAATCCACAAGAAATTTTAACAGAGTGGGAATATAACAAATCACAAAAATAATCGCAGGCAAAAGAACAAAGTGAAGAAGTACACTGCCTGGTCACTACAACAAACGCCATTTTTCAACGCAATGAACTGAAAATTAGGCAAAATATGAACTGCAAAAAAGCAAAATAGGCATATATGCGCTATTGCGCCGTCAGCAGATTCTGGCGGTAAACAAGGAAAGGGAAGGTTGAGTCACTGCCGTATTATTTAAGTTATTTCAGTCAGTGTCCTTGCGAAAAAAAAAGAATATTTAAAACAATTATTTTTTACATGGAATGGTGTCACAATTAGTTGATGCCTCCACCTTGTGGCATATCCGGAAGAAACTGTAATTATATCAGAGATATTAACGTTTCAGTGTCTAGTTAGAATGTGATACATAAATTTTAGTCGGGAAACTCGATTACGCTGGGTCAGTTGCGGCAAGTTGGCTCGTTTTAAATTTGCTATGACTGATGTACGGGAGAAATTGTTGTAGATAAAGCGAACCGCCTTTTTCTGCACCCGTTCAAGTTTTCTTTAAGTTAGTTTGTGTATAAGGGTCCCAGATAGTTGCAGCGTAATCGAGTACCGGAAGTATAATTGTGTTATATGCAAGTAAATGGACATTGATTGTGGACAGTTCTAAGGGTCTTCTGATAAAAAAACAATTTACGGCAGGTGTTAGCGGTTACTTTATCAATGTGACGATTCCATTTGAGGTTGTTAGTTATCCACAGGCCAATGTATTTGTATTCTGTTTCTGTAGAAAGAAAAATATTGTGAGCTGAGTAATTGAAATTAAGCTTATTCTTTTTATTAGTAATACACATATAAACAGTTTTCTCAGAAATTTACGAACGTCTGCCAATGCTCACACCAGGGAACAAGCTTCTGAAGTGCATTATTTAACAACATTTCAATGAGGAAGCGAACAGGAACACTGTCGACTGCGACGTCCAGTAAGGTAGTGGTCGTATACATCAGCATATGCATCGAATAATAAGGGTCCCAGTATGGTGCCCTGGGGTACACCAGACTGAAGCTGCTCAGGGTCGGTATCAGTGTGATTGTGAGCAACTGTTTGTTAGCAATGTGTTAACTATGACTGTAGCAGAGTTAAAATGTCTGCTCTAATTCCGTAATGTTCAAATTTTTGTAAGAGCAAGTTGTGGTTATGGAAGTCAAGCGCGTGTGAAAAGCCGGCATAAAAGCCACGGACAAAATGCTTCTTCTCAAAGGCAGTAATTATTACATTTCTGTTACTCAACGCTGTTTCCGTCGTTATTTTTAGGTATACAGCCGAACTGGGTTTGCGACACAATAATGTGTACCTAGAAATTTGGTTATTCTCGAGCACAAAATATTTTCCAATCCCTTCGATAACTCTTGCAGGAGAGAAATTAACTGATAATTTGGCAACTCGGATGCTGCGCCTCCTTTATGGACGGCAAAAAATTTTGGAAATTCAGATATCGTTCGAAAAAAAAAATGGATAGCGAGTACAAGGTCATCGATGAGAGTTAACGGGAGACAGGTCAGGCAACAAAATTAAGGGATCACTGCAGCACCCGCACTGGAGGAATGCGTTAGCATTGACGCCTCCTCGCCCCTCTTTGCCTCTATTTACTCTTTACTCACGCTTCGCACCATCCACATTTCCGCTTTTTCAAATTTTGGCGCCACGGTTTAGCTTCATCTACTTCCGTTGTCTTCAAATTTGACGCCACTTTTTCTGTGGCCCCGCCCACTTTTTGAGCATTTTTGGCTCTAATTAATTAACTATTTTGCCCAGATGCACCTAATGAATTCCCCTGCGAGATTTTTTGAGGCTCTATCTTATACAATTCTTTTTTTCTTATAATTCAATTCGTTCGAACGTTATCGTGATGACACAAAAGCGCAAACATAGCCATGAAATTATTCCGGAGCCCTCCACTACGGCACCTCTCACTTCCTTTCTTCTTTCACTCCCTCCTTTATGCCTTCCCTTACGGCGCGCGTCAGGTGTCCAACGATATATGAGACAGATGCTGCGCCATTTTCTTTTCCAAAAACCTATTATTATTAATATTATTATTATTATTATTATTATTATTATTATTAGCCATAGAAAGCTTACGCAGTAATAAACTTAACGCGTTTTATCCGAAAGCCATCTCTGGTCTCGATTCAACTGGACTGAAGGTTGCTAGATATAGTTAAGACTTCAGTTTCACTAGAGGCGAAGACAAAAATATGGTCATGGGCAGTTGCAGTTAGAAAGCGTAAGCTTCATGCGCGTCGCTGAAACAGTTCTTGCGGTGCTCAAATCTACAGACCTTTCCCGCTGATAACTATGCCGTCTTTCATTATTGAAGTGACAGGAGTTTCGGGATTGCGATTTCGGTGTTTTAAAACGACAGCGTTAAGCCCCCCCCCCTCTCCCCCTTACTAAAAATTCCGGTGTCAGGGTATTCGGCGTCCGCGTTTTCAGCGAAAAATCACGCCTATGGCTCTAAGAGGTGGACCCCAGAGAGCAACCTAGGAGGCAAGGTGTGCCACCTAGGTCAAGTGACTTTGCGGCGTCATCACAACCTTCCCACCGGATAGGGAGCAAACTGCACTTAGTGGAAAATCCAGTTAAATTACTAATTGGTAGATCGGAAAGAGCAACCTGGGCCGCACAAGGCTGGCAGCCCCTGTCATCGGAGGGCGGTGGCGCACCGCCTAACCGCTGAGGACACCAGGGGTTTATGAATGTTAAGCAGATAATGACCTTCTGCGTGTATGGGAATTAACCCGCTACGCTAACGCTATCACGTCATACCCTTAAGACTAAGGTTGAGTGTCCGTTCCAATTTTATTACGTTGATATTATCCTGCGGTAGCATTTTTGCCATACGTCGACGAGAAAGTATAGTAGTAGTTAAACTTCCCGACTTAAGCTATCCGTTAAGCTGATTACGATACTCTTTTTACACTTCTCAAGTTTGAGCAGTCAATACATTTGATAAACACGGCAAGCAGTTTTCGTCCGCTAGCACTAGCTGGGTCACTAGCGAAGAAGCGGTAATTCGTTATGTTGAAGCTTCGGAGGGACGCGGGTAAGTTGGGCGCAGCGTCGCACCAGCTGCACCCGAGTGGAGACGGGGTGTGAAGGGGTAGAGTGATTAACGGGGCTGCGTGCACATGGAGATACCAGAAAGAAGGGGCGAAGGATGAAGTCGCCGAAGGAACGTGCAGTGGCAGCAATTGGTAAATCGTGGATGAAGGCGGTCCATGCAGGAATATTTTGCCCGTCAGAGATTAAGGTGTGGCCATTGGTTTTTCGAGTAGATGCCTTTAACTCTCGGCCCCTTCAGTGTCAAAACTGCTGGCGATTTGGCCACAGCGGCAAAGCCTGCAAATCGGCCTTACGCTGCTGTGCCTGTGGGGAACGTCATTGCAGAGAGGAATGTCCTGAACAGCAAGAGAAATGTTGTTTATGTAGCGGTACTCACCCTGCTGATTCGCCTGACTGTCCTGCACGAGCACAAGAAGTTCAGGTGCTCGAGCTTATAGACAAGCGCAGATGCACGCGGAGAGAGGCTTTTGCCGCAGTCAAGGAGAGAGCCTCAGCCTACTCTAGTGTGACCGCCAAATGCCCACCCATATTGGATTCTAGTTGGTCCCAGGCTATTACAGCGGCAGTTGAGAAAGCTGTGGCAAATTCAATGAATCGCATTATGGAAACCGTGTCCACGTGCATTTCGCAGGTCATAGCTGCTCAGATGATCAATCTTCTGCAGGCGTCCACAGCTCCGCTCTTGTCTTCTTCGGCTTCGGAAGCTACCCCTCCTTCTGTATTAATCGATTCCGCTCCACAGGGCCAAAAACAATGTGAGCAACAAAAGACCTCTCAGGCCTCTCCTTCGCATAGCGTTATGGACGCATCCTCTATGGATTGTATGGATATGGAGTCTGATCTCCGCGCCCAGAAACGAAGTGGGTCTCTTCTGAATATTGCAGGTCCATCTTGCCCCCAGTCAAAGACAAACAAAAGTAACGCAAGTCAAAACGCTAAGACCAGGATTCTAGAAAAGGCAGTCGCGGCTGCGGCACTTTCGCCGAGATAGGGTTCTTAAGTGTACTCCAGTGGAATTGTCGATCTATATTATCAGCTTCAACAGATTTAAATTGCCTACGCAATCAGCTTCTACCAGATTTAGTTGCTTTACAGGAAACATGGCTAACTTCAAATTTCAATTGTCATCTCAAGGATTACCATCCGTTCCGGCTTGACCGGTCATCACGAGGGGAAGGGTTGTTAGTGCCCATATCTACAAAGTTTTGCCACAGGGCATGCATTTCTTTTCAATATGCGGACAATGAATCTGAAATCCTTGCGGTTGACCTCAGTGTCCCAGGTCAACAGCCCTTTACGGTAGCTAATGCATATTTCCCGTCTGGTGTGCGTGACACTCGGCCCCTTGACTCACTCATGTCTAGTAGCCGATCTCAGGTTCTATTACTTGGCGACTTCAATTCGCACCATGTGACTTGGGGGTTTAAAACAGACAGCGTTGGTTCTAGACTATTTGATTGGGCTTCTGGCAACAACTTGATCTGCAACAATTCCGGATTGCCTACGTTTGTTCGCAGTCAATGCCGCTCTGCCTTGGATTTAACTTTTTCCTCCCCAGGAGTCTCTGTTATGTCTTGGGCGCCTGCTGACTGTGCAACAAACAGTGATCATCTACCGATTATTTTCAAGTTTGCGTGTAAATTAACTCTTCCTGAGCGACATCAGCGCACGTTAATAAATTACAATTGCTTTAAATACACGCTAAAATTAGCCCTCCAAATCACTTCAGACACTCGCGCTCAGAGAAGTGCCGAAAGCAAGGCTGCACATCTATGCTCAGTACTGGACCATGCAAGGCAAAAGTCTGAATTTTTGCTTAAGAGAACAAAGGGTGCAATCGCGAACAATTGGTGGAATGCTGAGTGCACGCGTGCATATAGACGACGGAAAGCAGCTTGGAAGAAACTTCTCATCAATCAATGCCCAAAAAATTGGCTGGATTATAAGTATGTTGCAGCAACAATTAAGCGCACTGTCGCCTGTGCAAAGGAGGAGTATAATACAAATCATTATGATTTCCTTTCCCAATCAGGAAATAAACGAGCTTTGTTTATTTTATGAGGCGCAACAAGGTGATTCCTCCGACTGCCAACATTGAATCCCTCGTTCAGTCCCCTGCTGACATCGCAAAGGCCTTAGAGGATATTGCGTGTGGCCTAGAGCTTCGCTTTACATCTGCTTTACCTTCTCCTACTATATTCACATGCACCTCAAGTGATTTCACTGAGGTCCCTATGCCTGAGCTGTCGCAAATTGTTCTGCGCTTATCCCCAGCGGCTCCTGGCCCCGATAAGGTCACTTCATCTATGATCAAAATTTTGTTCAATGAATCTCCTGCAGACCTGTTGGCTCTAATTAACCATTCTATTAAAGGTCCTTGGATACCGCATGAGCGGCGTCTTGCTGAAATAGTTCCATTGCTTAAAAGGCAAGGGGAGGGCTTAACTTTAGACAATATACGCCTTATTTCGTTAACATCGAACCTAGTGAAATTGGTGGAAAGGGTCCTTCTCAGCCGTGTCATGTCATTCATTTCAGAAAATGCTGTATTGAATTCATGTCAAATTGGTTTCAGGCCAGGTTGTTCAATTTGGTGTGCTCATACTGACCTTGAGAGTCGTATTAAATTAGCTCGCAATAGAAAAAAGTTTGCTGCGCTTGTCACCTTGGATGTCAGTAAAGCATACGACAGCTTGGAGCACTCGACTCTATTACTAAGATTACAGGAACTGAACTTCCCAAGCTATTTTGTAGCCTGGATTTCTGTTTTTTTTTGGACAAAAGAGAATTTTACTGCTGCCAAAATGGTGTTTCCTCAAGGAGATTTCCACAGACAAGAGGTGTTCCGCAAGGATCAGTTCTCTCACCTGTTCTTTTTAACATTTTTCTAAGCTCAATTTCATGCATTCAAAATGTGAAAACTTATGTGTACGCTGACGATATATCATTTTTTGCATCAGCAGGTGACATTCACACTCTTTATCGAACCCTGCCAAATTACCTCAATGTTCTTGACAACTGGCTAGGAAGAATTCATCTGTCTCTTAATGTGAAGAAATGCGCATTGTTAGTATTTCCAGTTTCTGTTCCTGTAAATATCTGCCTGGTCTATAGAAATAACATAGCTCAAGTTCAGACGGTGAAGTATCTCGGTGTAATATACGACTCTACTCTCTCCTGGCGGCCACACATTGAGCAAGTTTCTGCAAAAGGAGTTCGGGCCATTGGCATCCTGCGCAGGCTTTGTAGTGCTAGGTCAGGCATGAGAAGGCATACGCTTCTGATGATTTATAAAATGTACGTCCGCCCTATTTTGGAGTTCGGGTGTGTCTTATTCTCAGGAGCTCCTGCCTATAAACTTCGCCCTCTTGTGCTTTTGGAGCGTGAGGCGTTGCGCCTTTGTCTGGGGCTTCCAAAATATGTCGCCAATGCTGTTCTGCACCTTGAGGCGCGAATGCCTTCGTTATCAGCTAGGTTTTGCCTTTTAACAGTTCAAACATTTTTAAAATTGTGCGACTCACCTCTTCACGCTTCCAGTATAATATTTCTTAGTCAACCTTCCGCCTTTGTAGTGCTGCCTGGTCTCGATTTCATACCCCGCAGATATGTTACGTGCAGTCCCTCCTTGATCGCATAAATATTCATTTCACAGATGTCCGCCAAATATATAACAACTCCTCATCTGTCCAGATTCAATTCGATGACATCTTCCCATCGAATGCAAAGCTGCAGTCCTTCCCGCTTCTTCAGGTTCTATTGCAGGACCACCTAAGGTCCTTTCCCTCTCATGTTCTTATTGCTACTGATGCCTCGCAGGATCGCGAAAAGGCAGGTGTAGAAATTTCATCGCCTTCACTGCATTGGTATTTTTCTCTCCGTCTTCCTGACTTCACTCCAATTTTTCTGGCTGAATTATTAGCAGTAATCTTAGCCTTACGAAAATTAGAATCTACCGTTTCCCAGGTCGTGGTTATGACAGACTCTCTGTCCATTTGCTCTTCCTTATCCTCACCCACTGACTCTCGGCCATTACGCCTCTTTAAGTTCCTGATTCCGCTCCATCTAAATTCGGTAATGTTGCTTTGCGTACCCTGTCACATGGGCTTTCACTTAAATGAGGTTGCATATTGCTTAGCAAGAACCTCTCTCAGCGGCCCAATTGTTGCTGTCCTGCCATCGTGTGTATATACAGCTGCGGCGAGGTTTCGCAGCTACACAATATTTCAGGAATTTGCTGCCTCGGCTCTTACATCATCTCCCGAATATCAGCATCTTCTGCATCCTTGGAGTAGCAAACACTGGCCCTCACGCAGACTAGTGGTCTCTTTCACGCGCTTGCGTTGCCGGGTTCCCCTTCTAAATTTCTACCTTCACAGATATGGCCTGGCAGCTTCCCCACTGTGCCCTTTTTGTGCCGAACCTGAGACAATAGATCACTTCCTTCTGTTCTGTCGCCGTTTCTCTCATTTGAGGAAGCGTCTTTTGCAAATTCCATTTCATCAACTGAGCTTGCCTGTGTCATCCGCGGTTGTTCTTTCCATTGGCACTTCTTTGCTTGGATGAAGCGACAGGAGTGTTCGCTGTGCTGTGCAAAATTTTCTTCAAGAAACGCAGCGACTCCCATTCTAATTTTTTTTCCCGCTCTCAGTCAGTACGACATTGAAACATTACAGGCATTGTATACTATTATGCACTTTAAGAAATTGTCCCGTCCTCGATCTCCAAGTTAACAGGACCCTCTCCTTCCGTCTTCCAATCTATCAGACTACATCCTTTTACCACTCATTTTCCCGTCAAAACTTTCCTGTATCCAGCAATTAACCGCCTGTGTCTTGCCCACTCCCCCGTAGTGGGTATGTGCCAGCAACGTCTAAGGCCTTCCTGCATTCCTTACAGCGAGGCGGCTAGCCGAAACAGAGCGGCGAAGACGGTATAACTTCGCTAAACGGTGTGCAGAAACAAATGAAGAGCGATAAGCGTGAAGGAGCATAACTATTAATTCTGGACAAAAACAGTTTTCAACGGCAAACAGTTTTGAAAAAAGACGATGGGCGAAACAAACAAAACAGGAGGAAAACAGTCGAAACAAGCGCAACTCGCAATTCTTTATTAGCTTAGGAAGCGAGGGAAATAAGCGGAATATAGTATCGAATAAAGTTTACAAAAAGTGAAGTGTTTTTTGAAATATGTGCTGAGAAAAGTTTTTCTATAGGAAATTGTTGTCTTTTTGTTTCCAGTCGTGCGCATGTGTGGGTCCGCTTCTCTGTTGTTGCCTATATATTCACTCGCGTCCTAAGTGAATGAACAGTTGCAAGATGCGCATGTTTCGTCTGTCTTCCACCGGTGTTGTCTGTTTGACGCATCGTCGTTTTTCAAAACCATGCACCAACTAGCCACCCCCCCCCCCCCCCGAGTGTGTTACTAGGCAAAGAGTTTATGAAGGCATTTTTGTATATATTGTAGCAATAAATATATCCGCAGACCTCCCCTCGGAAGCCTTGCATTTCTTCGCTATTATCGTTTTTGCTGTTGTGAAAAAATTCCCTATTGGTTATCTAAGGCAGTCTTAACTACTCAATGCGAGCGATGAAAAAACTTCAAAAAAGGATTTTGGCACGCATCGAGATATTGGATCATTAACTACAATATTACCATAACAGTACCTTACAATATTCAGCTATTCGAAATTTGTGTCCAAGAATGCTTGACTCACATGAGAAAGTAGAGGCGAATGATGGAGTAGCCGGAGGAACGTGGAATCGATCGGAGGCTGCAAGTGCCTCCAGAGATATGGGAACGGAGGAAACGGCGACTCGAATCGCAACTAGCAGCTTAATGCACGAGGAAAGCCGCGGAACGGCTCCAAGACCTTTTGGGCCAACTCGACTTTTCAGCGTCGTAAAAGGGCGAGCAAAGATGAACAACGATGAGCAAGGGCAAACGCGCTAGCGCACGTATAAATCTCATTTAGCAAAGTCAGGTAAATCGTGGCAACTTTTCTGATAAGTGTTATCCTCAACGAAAACATCATGAAATCCCTCGAGAGAGGTTAGTTTCCGAATGAACTTCAACATTCCAAAATAATTTGGTAACCTTATCTGCGGGGCTAGTTCGTTCGTGGGACTGAAGAAGGGACCGAAGGACCGTGGGACCACTGAAGGGACCGAAGAAAAGACGCAGGAAAGGAGAAACGCAGATACACCGCAACCGGAAAAAATGCGATCGTTACTAAAGGCTTATAATATATTGTCTAACTGTACTTGCTGCTTGCAGCAGGCCTTACTAAGCTTACTACGTCGGTCAAAGTTTGTTTAGACTCTGTGTAGAGCAGCAGAGGACACAACCGCTCACAAAGGAGTGGACTATGGAGATTCTGCTGCCGTGAAAGTCTGATATACGCTGCATCCCATGTAATTTGAGCCAAGGCTTCTTAAAATGATAATGCATTGTCCGAGCATAGAACCAGCGCTACATTCCTGGCAGCCGCTGACGGCAAGAAGACGTAGTTTACGGTTTAGTCTGAACAGATCAGTTAGCTAAGACCCATTATTTACACTTCTGGACGCTGGAACCACCGCAGAAAACCCGCATTTAAAACAAACATAGTTCTGCTGGTTCGCGGCGAAAAGCATGCAATGGTGCGGTCTCAGTGAAATAACCTCGTAGGAGAGTATACAGCCAGGGGTTGTTGGCGCCTATACGAGCGAACGGATCTGCTACAGGCGTCAAATGAAATGCTAATAGCGAAGCGCTTTGAAAATCTCCAGCTTTGGCACCCAGCCTGTCGTCATCAGAAAATAGCGCGCTTATCCGATTTGCGAAAATTTTGCTTGTGTTTCCTGTGGCATTCGTTTTCGTTTTGCCATTGGAGCGCGTGAGTGAAGTGAGCATTCTTAGCTCGCTGGCCTGCGGCGCTTTGATTTTGCTTGCGTCATCGCCGTGTTTTCAGCGTCTCGCTGCGAAGCAAACGTTGAAAAAAATTGGCTGTGGTTCAGCCCCGGAGCACCGCGATAGCTACAGCTGGCCGAGTGGAACTCGCTCATTCAAATTGCAAAGTCAGCCTTTCGCCGCTGCGTTTCACCGGGCATTTCTTCTTGATCTTCGTCCCTGGACAAGGATTCACGCTCTCCCCCCTTTCTCTCCATTTCTCCTACACTCAGTTTCACCGGCGCGCCGCGCCGCCGGCAGCTGTCACGGTGGCCACAGCGGCGCCACACTGAAGGCTCGAAATGCTAGCGCAATGTAGGCGCGTGGCGCGCACACCAGCCGCGTCCTCTGACGTCACTCCGCGCATGCGCACAACTGACGAGGCGGGCGGTGTCTGCTCCGCCGTCAGCGCAGCGGCGAGGCGCGCACACCAGATGTGGGCTATGACTTTACTCCGCGCATTCGCACAGCTGTCGGAGCGGTGGTGCCACGGCTCAGCGCGCAGCCACGCTGACCTCGCAAAGTGGCTGGCGTAGTGTAGCTATCGCTACGAAACCTATCGGGTTGTGGTCGGTGCCCAGATTGGCATTTCCTGAATCATTTACTTCTTGTTATAAGTCCTTATGGAATCCACAGCGCTTGTACACGAAGGCAAAAATTGAGCCGACGCAGAGAAAGCGATCGAATAGTGAGCGGTAACACACCGAACATTGGTCTCCGGTTCGAATCCCTGCCTCAAGTTAGGCTCTAACATAACTAGTAAGCTTATGCGGCTCGAAACGCTGAATCGTATGACACCATCCGCAACATCCTGTGGCATACGGTTGGCCCATAAATTTTGCACGAATGTCGGGACTGAGTGGCCCGAGTTTGACGCCTGCCTGACGGAGATATATATATAATTCGGATCGATGTAGCGTAGCTTCGATTTGTGGCACCGGGGCGTCACGCTGCCGCGTGTTATTATTTTCAAGGGTAGGAAGTTGGGCGAGTCGTAAACGGAGATCCATGGTGTATGTGAGTGTAGCGCAAAACGGGACAGCAGACAAACACGCACATAACAGGCGCAACATAACGCCTGTGTTGTGTACGTCTTTCTTTGTCCGTTGCCCCGTTTTTCGCTACACTCACATAGTGAGTGTAGCGCAAAACGGGACAGCAGACAAACACGCACATAACAGGCGCAACATAACGCCTGTGTTGTGTACGTCTTTCTTTGTCCGTTGCCCCGGTTTTCGCTACACTCACATATCATGGTTATTATTTTAATCCATTATGTATCCAAATTGGTTATCATGGCAACCACTGGGTTAAGATTTGCTTTATAACGCTGGGACCCGAAACGCGCGGATAAGACCTTGAGGCTCTAAAAGACGAAAACGATACGCAGACTGCGCTATGTGTTGTTGTCGACTTTGTGCCTTCGTCTGCAAGCGTTATGGATCCCAACGTGACTGAAAGAAAGCAGCTTACCACGCAAGGAACGCTGTTCTGGTGGAGAGCGTAACTTGATCGCCACCAGAAACGCTGAAATACATTGGCAACCGAACATTTACGCACATTCACGCGTCATTTGAAACTGACAGTGCCAGGCGTAGGATTGGAAGAAAACTAGCGAATCATTTCTGTTTACTGTCACGCTGCGCAGCAGCGTTCCGCTGCAAAGGAAACGGCCAGAACAGGAGATTGTGCTTGTTCGTTTTTCATCCTGAATTAGCTGCACAGAACATGGATGGGAGCGCGAGCAAGAAGCGACACAAGAGCGGACTTTCCACAAAATCAGCGCTCATTGTGCCGCCTTCTGTCTCGTGCTCCCGTCTCCGTTCTGCGCTGCTACTTGAGAAAGGAAACGGGTCGTCCACTGTCTACAATTAACAATTTGCCAGGTATTCCGTGAAGAGGGACAGGTCGGAAGCTTGCCCTGTGGGCACAGACAGCGGGCTACAGGCAAGGATCAACACCTTATTGTAGCCTCTGCAGCAAACACACCCAACATTACGGCGCGTGAGATTATGGACACTTTTCAGTTCTGTTCCAGAACGTAAAATATTAGACGTCGTCTACACGAGGCTACTCTGTGAAACCGGGTACCGTCGCAGAAGCAAACAGGAACGTAATATTTGCGTTTCACAAGACCGCGTATCATCGACGGTGCATAACGAGATGCGTGATTTTATCTGACTGGTAAAAGTTTTCAACACGCTTGAACCAGAGTCAGCAAATTTCGGGAGCCGAAAACACAAGGGGTTTGTTTCCTGCCATATGTTCTTGTCTACCCTTCCATACCGAGGATAGAGTTTCTTTAAGGGCACAGGGTATGCCCTATACTTCCCATGCATTTTAGGCCATGTTGAGGTACAGGTTTCTCACTAACTAATAACAGTAGCCTAATAATACATATATCATTGTTTGCCAAATTTTGTGCTCTTTTTACTGAACTAGATAATTTGAAATGTGCTGAAAATTCGATTTTTAATAAAATTTTTTCCGGTAGTACACAAATCTGGCCTTTCTTTGCGCATTTCAAAATTCATAACAGAATAACTGCTCAGTGAAATTGCTTAATTCTAGTTCAGTAGTTGGCAACACCTATGTAGATGATTGCAAAAAAAAATCAGCCGTCTGTCTTGAAAGGCATTGGAAGTAATGGTACCTTTGTAAAAAAAACACTGTTTTGACATAATAGAGCGTAAAGAGGAAAAAGATGTGAAAAACCATTTTTTATTCGCAGAAACGCCTCCATAGTAATTGGTTTAATAGCCCTCTGCTTCGTAGTCACTGTCGCCGTCATTGTTTCGCTTTTCGGCTTGTTGTTTTGACTGTCGGGCCTCTTTTGTAAGCTGTCGTGTTGCTCGGTCCGCAAAGTACATGCGCTTATGGTCAGCTTCCCTCAGCCACTTGATGGTGTTCCTCCCTGGGTTCAATCCACACGCCTTCAAAACGTTGGCCCGAGCGATGCTACCATCATTAAATGAAAGAACAGCATCCAGTGTTGCCATCCGTAGGGTCCGAAGCCTAACAAGCACATTCTTTGGCGCGCGTTCCCAAACAACATGGTTGAACGGCTCATTTGCATTTTGAGTTCGCCCATGCAGGCACTTCTCTAGGAGCTCAGCCTTCGATAGCTCCCTATAAATGGGTTTGATAGCCTCCAAGACAGATGCAGGCAAACTCTCCTTGTGGAAAAATGGCTTGCCCTCTGACTGACCTCTGTTGAAGGCACACCACGTATCAGGTCCCTTCGGGCAAAGTCCATGGCATGGGTCATCGTCTGTGGCCGAAAAGTGGAAGAAGGTTGCCCAAACGGCCTTTCGCATTTCATCCAGGTTTCCTACATTTCTTCTGATGGCCAAACCATAGTACGTCTGGAGCTTGTCTATTACTGCATCAGTCAGTCGGCCTCGGCCCGAGAGGCTCTTTCCATCAGAGAGTTTTCCTGCTTTGTTTCCTTTTTTTAGCCTTTGTAACCTTGTGCCCATCCTTTTTTGCACGTGCCCTATGCACTCAACCTTGGATATTTCAACGGAATCCCCATATGGCATTTGTGCCTTCACAGCCATAAAAGCCTTGCTGTCACCATCCCCAAGGTATTTGACGTATCGAACGCCGTGAAGCTCCTCACTCCTGCCGAAAATTTTCAGTGCTCCCGCGGGTTCCACTCCACCGCTGGTGCCTTGGTAGTTGCTTTGGCACACCTCTCTATGAAGGGGGTCACTGTTTGTAACCTTGATGCTGCACTTTGGACAACGTTTAGACAAAACCTCCGCATCCAGCACTTTCCCAGAGTCTACACTGGTCGCAGAGACTATGCCGTTATTGGAAGTATGGCCTCGCTTCTGCCAGCTTCCATCAAGAGCAACTGCGATGTCTTTATCCCCCTCATTCAGTTGCACAGCTTCGTCAGCTGCCCTTTTCATCGACTCCTGAGCAGCAGCTTCGATGTGACCTAGAAGCTCTTGATTGTATTTCGCAAACTTTGTCGGCAGCTTAGGAAGGTTTAGCATAGCACAGAGTATATTTCCTGCAGCCATTCCCTTACCAATGGACCTCAAGGCATACACTAACCTGAGGTTGGCTTCATAGAGGCCAGAAGTAGTTTTCTTCGACGTCTCAAATCGTTGTGCGGCACTACACACTTCACAGTTCAAACTGTAAACGCTTGCAACACCTACCCGTTTTGTCACAATTTCGATGAGCTCAACACTTCCACCGCACTCTCTGCACACACAAATCTGTGTAATTGCGGCACAAATGCCGTCCATGTCCATTAAGGCATATTGGCTGCTGCTCTGTAGCACATCCTATTGGAAGCACAGAGAAAATCTTGAAAGCTTCGATGTCGAGGAGCTGGCGCGTTCGGCGTTCGGGATCTCATTCGGTCGTGGACATCCTTTTGCTTTTTCACGATGAGCGTAGCGGTTGCCGTGAAATTCACGCCTGACGAAGGCCTTCTTTGCCCTGGGCATCTCAACTTATCAGCAGCAACCAACACCGGCACAATTTACAATACTGATCGAAAGGGATAGCACTCGGACGCAGCTGCATGAAGGTTGCAGAAACGTGGAAAAAACGTGCAAAGCGTCTCAGGATTGTCTTGGCTAAAAACGAGGAGCTGTACAATAGTTGCCAGAGAGTTTTTTATATGTAGCTGATTTTAGACAAGTTTTGAAATCAGGTGGTGAACTTTTTGGTTGAAAAAATTGACGTTAATCCTGAAAGGGGGCGTGGCCGCTCACTACTTGGTTTCGGAAAAAGCGTTTTTCAGCCGTAAATATTGCTTTCTGAGGAAAGTGCGATCATGGAACATGTGTAGAAAGAATTGAACTTCTAAAATTCCAAAAGAAAAAAAACGATTTTTTTCTAATTTTACCTCACCCTGTGCCCTTAATACAATCTGCCATATTTAGTATTGCGAAGTGAAAAGACCCTCTCGTTTTATTATGTTTTCTATCCATATTTGGCCCGTATCTGTATATCTTTCGTGCAACGTATTCAGGAAGCATTTCGCCGTCTCAGGTGATAGTAAAATTATAACATAAGCCACACAATCCTCGGTTTTTGTTCAGGTTTTGAGCCCCCGAACCTTCAACGCATTGCAAGCAGCGGCCACTGCTCCGCCCGAGTATGGGGAGCGATCCCCAAGGATGGCCTTGGACCGTTGGTTCGCCTGTAGGGCAAGTTCAACGCTCTAGCTTACCGCGACGTCATCGAGAATGTCGTGGTGCCATATATGCTCCCAACGGCCCAATTCCACGAGAGCCTGTACTACTTCCAGCAGGACAGCAGCCCCATACACATGGCCTCCACAAGGCGTTGGCATGAACCTATGCGAAAACCTGTGGGGTGCTACGAAGAAGGCATTTTCGCGGCTGCTTCTCCAGTGCAGCTCCTATGATTACCATGCGGGCCGCTGCAGTACAAGGGGAGTGGGGGCACCTACGCGCTTTACACTTTGCGGCTGGGTTCTACGGCAAGATCCCTCGACGGCTGGCAGCTGTAGCGGCCACTGGAGGCGATTTGACCAAGAACTGAGACTCCGTCTGACAGCTTCGCATTTCTCCCCGAATTCCCTCTACCGACCTCTCGGAAACGCCTGCCTATGTCTCCCAAGCCTTTGCAGTTACCTTCAGTAATGTTTTTTTTTTCTGCGTACGGAGGAATTACGGTCTTCGGAGCATGTTTGGCTTGAAGTAAAAATAATGCAGAAGGTAGCAACTTAGAGTGATCGTAAGCGTCGTGAATCTCTGTTCTTAATTCCCGCTAACCGGCCGACCTATATTTGTTCACAGCGCAGCCAGACGCAGATAACACGACGATAAGGAAAGCCAAATGAAAGCCCTCCAGTCAAGGGTACTAGGAGCGCTCGCATCACCTACGGGGGCCACAGCCGCCGTCTCCAGTGAAACCGCAAGTGCAAGGAGTTTTGCGAATAGCAGGCGCAAGTTTGCCCAAAAACCGCGTGCAGTACGGCGTGCGGGGGCGCGGCTGTCTTTGTATCCCCTCTTTTACGGTATCCAGAGGATGCAGCTCGGCTGATCACGCTGTAGGACGCACCCGTTGTTTGGCAGTTTTCGACTGTGCTTTGTACTCTGGCAATGTGAAGTGAGACTTGTTTAGTGTGCAGAGATCATAATGAAACAGATGGAGTCACCTCATTGTGTGAAGCATAGTATATGACGCGACGGGGTCATTTTTGGTTGGTTCAGTGGCAACCACGTTACTCAAGTTCTTGCAAAGCTGGCGGCAATAGGGTTGCAAAGTGATTCACCGTTTGTGGCCATTAGACGGGTTATCTGCCAGAAACGCAGCAGTTTTTCACTGTTTGTGATCGGCACGTGCTTTGTGCCTCCCGGCAGCCGGTAATGGCGCAACCCAACCGCACGGAACAATTCATTTTCAAAACACCTGTGACATCAGCGTCGCCAGGTTCCTCGACCTGCTGCGGTTCTGCCTTCAGTCTTCCGCAGTCTGCTTTGAATAGACCCATTGCAGCCAAAAGGACGGCGTCTGCATACGGTCCCGCCTGGCACTGGTACTGAGCGACCTGTTGCTAGCCCAATATTACAGGAGAATTGTGCCATTCGTGAAAAACTGTGGGGCTGTCAAGATCATGCTGCATAATGATGACTATCTCGTCCTATTCAAAACGATCGCCGGCAACCAGTTCACAACACCTGAACGCGTCATAGGTCTGTTTAAGTCCAAGCTGGCAGGCCGCTCATTAACTTCAGAACTACCAGCAAGCGACGAACTTAGCTTCCTTGACATGGCCCTCCCAATAATGCCGGATCACAACTGCTGTAAGTACGCGTCATGCTCAATGAAGCGCCTCCTTTCCTACTCCTCAGCGCGCTCGACGCTGGTGAAGCGTGAAACGCAGCATTGCCATATAGGCTCCAAACAACTCACTTCAAAGAGTGTGCGCTTACTGTGTCCCGACCAGATTCCGGGTGCAAGTCGAACTGTTAACAAAAGCGGGTTTCCCCTTGTTGCTCCTCGGAAGCTTGGCGGAAAAAATGCTGCGAGAGCTGTGCCAAACCTATACCGCACTGAGTGCGACACGGATCGGCCCAGAGCAGCGGTTATTCCGTACATCCTTGAAGTGAGCCGTAGACTTAAGAAGATAACCGGGAAACTCGAAGTTCGCATAGCTTTTGCGGCACCCAGCAAATTACGCCTCTACAAAAAAGTTAACCCAGACGATCAGCCAAAAAATAAAAGCACGATAAAGCAAAGATTGCGATTTTTGAATCCATGCGTGTCCTCTGTTGGCTACAAGATACCGCTATCAACTCGAGCGCCCTACATTGGACAGACAAGCAGATGTATCAACGAGCATCTGCGGGAATATTCCAGCTTACTCAGCAGTTTACGTATTCATTCTTAGAAGTACTCTTGCATGCAAGCCTTCGACAGTACAAAGATGTTAAGACGATATCCCGAAAAACGCACACGAGATTTTTGGGGCATACTTGATTCCAAACCGTGGTGTCACGTGTGTCAGGTATCCGTACATTGACCAACTAACCAGCATGGTTTCCGATCATGCAGGCCAACATCTACTGCAGTTCATATACTAACCCAACAGATTACCAAAGCCTCGCATGACAATAAGATTGCTCTTGTTGTTTTTCTAGACACAAGGAAAGCCATCGATTCTGTTGATCACTATATTCTATTAACTAAGCTTCAGGACTATGGTTTCAGAGGCAAAATTCTCTATTTTCTTTAAACGCTACATTTTCCACCGGCGGCAACGAGTAGTGGTAGACGCTGTAGTGTCCTCAAAGCAGTCACTTCTCGCCGGGCTACCACAAGGCTCAGTTATCGGACACATTCTTTTCTCACTCTATGTTAACTATTTTCCCCCCATTTTACTATACTCCGATGCTTTATTGTACGCTGACGATACGGCACTAATCTTTGTCGGTGACAATTTAGGTGAGATGGAAGGTAAAATCAATTAGGAAATTCACCGTGTTATTTCATGGTTTAGAAGAAATCGCTTAAATTTTTCATACTAACAAAACTCAGTACATGGTTTTTCACTCCAGGAAGAAACAGCTAAATTTTGACAGGTTTAATTTATTTTTACAGACTGCTCTGCTACAGCGAGTAGCCTAGTTTAAATACCTAGGGGTCATGTTTGATTCAGATATGTACTGATCATCACATATAAGTTAGACTTGTTCGAAACTATATTATGGTTACCACATGTTACTTAAAGCCCGTGAATGTTTTGGCGCCATGGTCTTGCGTATTTTTTATTTCGTATTTATACGCAGTCATCTGAGTTACTTCCTAGCATCATGGGGCAACACATATAAAACGTACTTGAAATCTCTTATTCGCCTACAAAAGAAGGCAATAAGAATTATTACATTTACAAACGGCGGATACCACAAAACAACTGCTTCACCTGATGCGTATACTTCCGCTCGACTCTGTTCATGTATCAAGTGTCGCTGGCGTAATACATAAAATATTAATGCAGGATGACCTTCTCCCATTGAACACCTTGACGTTACCTGCATGCTGTAGAAGGGCTGCTGCGAACAATTGCTTTAACTTACTAATTCCAGAAATGCTTACGGTCGGAGGATGATACACTTTCATGGTGCTCTTATTTGGACGTTCATACATACCAACAGATGTGAAAGCAGCACGCTGTTTTTCCGTGTCCATGAAGCGTTTCATGCTAAGTGAACAAGCAGGTTGATTGGAACAATGGTAACCTTTCATTTGATGTCACCCTGTTGAGTATTGGTACGTGGGTGTCCTGTGCTTGTATTTAGAATTTGTTTCATTTTGTCACTGTTGGAACCGCTTGCTTAAATCTTTTTGGTACACTGAACAATTGGTCCCGCTGCTAGCCGGTCTGGCTTTGGGACCAAACAAGTTTTGTGAAGTTTTCTGTAATGTGAATATGGAAGCTCAACAAAAACAAATGGACAGCCTATCTGGAAAGCAAGCAATCTCGCCTACCTTAAATGCCTTTTTAGCCTATCAACTATTCTTTCAGCTACTTATCTTCTTTACCCCTTTTACCGCATCTACAAGCACTGAGATTCAGCGTCCATTTATCGCGACCTACCTTGTTGTTTCAACTTTTCAAAATCAAAATCAGCGATTAGAAACTTTAACGCGCGCTGCATTTCAGCTACAGCAGCACGAGTGTTGGCCGGCAGTCCACCACCGGCAGAACTGGTAGCGCTCATTTGGACACCCGTGCACCAAGGGTTGAGGGGAAACGAGAAAGCGCACGCACTGGCCCGAGGATTAGCTACTTTCCTGGATCCCAGTGGCGCCTTGTGCACAACCCAGTCCCACTCGCGCGATGAGGAGCTCCTACAGTTCGATGACGATCTTAACACGTATCAGGAAATCCTAAACAATTACAAATTAGGCCGAGCGGTACTTCCAAAAGCAAGTAAGCAGCTAACCAAAAACGAAGAGGTTGTGTGGCGCAAGCTCCAAACCGGAGTATTCCCTAACTCTCAGCTTTATAGCAAGTGGCACCCTGAGATTTTCAGCCTCAGGTGCAAACGTTGCGACGGCATAGCGGACATGATCCATATGGTATGGACATGTCCGAGCTTTTGACAACTTGACCGAACAGATGAGTCCTGGGAGGCATCGCTTCACAACGAGGACGAAACTAAACAACGTGAAGTCATCCGTCTTGCCCTTGCCGCTGCTGAGATCCAAGAGATCCCGGTCGACGGCTGAGGGGGAGGACATGGCTGGGACCGAGCGGCGCCTCGGATACCCATCATCCTTTTGACGGGTGCTAATAAATGTTATTTCTCTCTCTCTCTCTCTTCGACTTTTCATTTGCCCACAGTCTCAAACCATCGTCCCTTGTTGAGAATTTTATCGATTTTATTCGGCGCTTTACATCACCCCCGACATTGACGCCTCAAGACTACTTATTGTGGTGCAGCTTCGGATAAACTTCAGTCAGCGCCTGTGTCCTTCATGTGCACTTCGTCCTATGTTCCCATGCACATGAGAAGTAATGTGTACCTAATGAGAAAATCCAGCAGATCAGGCCTGAGAGGTAGAATCACATCTTGCTTGAGATGTGTTCAGAATTCTTCTACAGAATTCCCTTTCATCTGTTTCACTTTATTTTTGTTTCCCGTTCAGCTGTAGATCTCCATGAAAGTCCACATAAAATTCAAAAAGCTATGTTCCCCGTGTGCAACGCCGCTGAAGCTCATTCTCTATGACGAGCAAAGCGTCGTTGTTGACATTATGAATAAACAACCTCCTAAATTTTTCTACTAGATTGCAGAGAAATAATTTCAGGCCGCAACCGATAGAACGCGCGCAATGCTCGCGAGAACATGGCCCAAAATGGAGCATTTGCGCAACTATACTGGAAAGTTTTCATTCAAAGAACTCTAAGCGCCTGCCCGAAATCTTAGAAAAGTACAATATTTTCAGCCCTAAACACGTTCATGTTGTCGTGGAGGCACCAGGTCTGAAGAGCGACATGTTGAGGGCGGCGGAATTTGAAGGCACTCTTCTGGACAACAGCGTCAATGGAAAATCATCAAAACAAAGGCACAAACACACCACTTGTACCCGGCCTTATTTCTTCTTAAGAAGTATTTTGGTTTGGCCTAGTTGGTGCTAGCTTTCTGATGATGTCAGGACGGCGCGAAAATAACAAAGACAAAAGAGGCACACGGACACAACAGGACCGGCGCCAACTTGCAACTGAGGTTTATTCGCCCAAACCCTTACATTTTAGGAAGCACCCGAGCCGTATCGCAGAATCCTATCACAAAAGAATAAGAGATTGTAAAGAATAATCAGAATTCAGGAAGTAGGTGCTACTTCTAACAGACCGTAAGATACATTCATGCATTCAGCACTACACTCCTCATAAAAGCAAACTAGGTCCCAAGATTATCCGAGCGCAAAACCAACAGGAGAGCAATTCATCCTGACAACAAAGACCCACGCTTGGCCAAGGCAAACAGATCGCAATATCACAATTCTTGCTTTAATACATCGTGTGATGATGAATGAATGAGGAACAACAAATTCGAAAAAAATGATGGACATGGAAACTTAAAACCTTCGAGAAATCCTCTCAGCGTCAAAATACTAAAACAAAGTTTCAAAACTTAAAACCTTCGAGAAATCCTCTCATCGTCACAGAACTATAAGTATTGGATTCTACACAATTCTCGTTTGGCTGTTAAAACACATTCAGGAACAACAAATTATGCCGAGGAAACTTCAACACATTACAACCTAAAGACATCCTTCGAGAAAAGACACCTCAGCGTCACTGATTGAAATGAACGGTTTACTAACGAATGCGCTTCCCGCTTTCTTAATAAAATATGCCTCTACTACTTCTCGCTCAAACTTGTCTTTTCAGCTCTTCAAAAAAAAAATGTTTTGTCTTGTTCCGGACGACACTCTTTGCAGGTTTGGCAGTGGTCTGCAAGGAAGCTTCCATGTTGGTTGCGCAGATTCCGAAAGTGCTCACTGGCACGTTCATTGAAACATCGGCCGGTTTGCCCTATGTAAACGAGACCACAGCTTAGAGAAATCTGATACACGACTTGTGACCTGCATTCGGTGAACTCTTTTTGATGTTTAATAGTGCAAACCGGTCCTTTCTTCTCCAGTTTAGTCATAGTACAGATCTTTGACAGCTTTGATGGGGCCACAAACACAACTTGCACCTGATGTTTGCTTGCGACTTTTTTTATGCCATGGGAAACTTTGTGAACATAAGGAATGACGGGGACAGATGTATTTCGTAAGATAAGAGACTTCTGGAAGCACGAAAGACATCTGTCCCCGTCATTACTTACATTTACAAGGTTTCCCATGGCATAAAAAAGTCGCAAGCAAACATCAGGTGCAAGTTGTGTTTTCGGCCCCATCAAAGCTGTCAAAGATCTGTACTATGACTAAACTGGAGAAGAAACGACCGGTTTGCCCTATTAAACGTCAAAAACAGTTCACCAAGTGCAGATCACAAGTTGTGTATCAGATTCCTCTAAGCTGTGGTCTCGTTTACATAGGGCCAACCGGTTGATGTTTCAATGAACGTGCCAGTGAGCACTTGCGGAATGTGCGCAACCAATATGGAAGCTTCCTTGCAGACCACTGCAAAACCTGCAAAGAATGTCGTCCGGAACTAGACAAAACAATTTTTTTGAAGAGCGGAAAAGACAAGTTTGGGCGAGAAGTAGTAGAGGCATTATTTACTAAGAAATCGGGAAGCGCATGCGTTAGTAAACCGTTCATTTAAATCAGTGACGCTGAGGTGGCTTTTCTCGAAGGGTGTCTTTAGATTTTAATGTGTTGAAGTTTCCTCGGCATTGTTTGTTGTTCCTGAATGAGTTTAAACAGCCAAACGTGACTTGTGTGGAATCCAATACATTTAGTTCTTTGATGATGAGAGGATTTCTCGAAGGTTTTAAGTTTTGACACATCTGTTTTAGTACTTTGACGCTGAGACGATTTCTCGAAGGTTTTAGGTTTTCATGTCCATCAATTTTTCCGAGTTTTTTGTTGCTCATTCCCATACAAAAATGTCCAATGGCCGGCTATAGAATTTTGGCCCAAATAGCTACAGACCTTTCCTATTTCTTGTCTATAGCTGTCTATACAGGCTGATATATTTTTCAATAGAGAGCTTAAGACAATTGTATGGTTCCAAAGCTATAGCTTTAGTGGCATATATTTTTCAATAGCTGGCAATAAGCACCTCTATGGGCTCTTATAGACGTTCATAAAAGGCCATAGACGGATACAGCTTTTTCCACAGACGCCCATAGGACTTCTCATTCATTGTCACACGATGTATTAAAGCAAGAATTTTGATATTGCGATCTGTTTGCCTTGGCCAAGCGTGGATCTTTGTTGTGAGGATGAATTGCTCTCCTGTTGGTTTTGCGCTCGGATAATCTTGGGACCTAGTTTGCTTTTATCAGGAGTGTACGTACTAGTGCTGAATGCATGAATGTATCTTACGGACTGTTTGAAGTAGGAACCTACTTCCTGAATTCTGATTATTGCTTACAATCTCTTATTCTTGTGTGATAGGCTTCTGCGATACGGCTCGGGTGCTTCATAAAATGTAAGGGTTTGGGCGAATAAAACTCAGTTGCAAGTTGGCGCCGGTCCTGTTGTGTTCGTGTGCCTCTTTTGTCCTTGTTATTTTCGCGCCGTCCTGACATCATCAAAAAGTTATTTCTTCTTCTCTGTCCCTCACTCCTTGCTGCAGTGCGTACAAACACAGCCGTCAAGGCGAGTTGAGCGCACCGTGTATGCGTCACTCTACGTCACGTGCAACGGAAACGCGCATTTTATTCACCATTTCGTGAGACTGACGAAGAAGACTGAAATGCAAGGCTAGTCTTGAGCCGATCTGGTTCCCTTCAACAGAGCGGCCATTGCCGAAATTGAACAATTCGCGGACCGTAATCCTTGCCAATAGCCTACGCCTTTACGTAAGTTATAGAGAAGAGAGGCGCCTCGAGGAATTCTCGAAGGAGCTCGAGCGCACAGCAGCATGACCAAACAGCACAACTACCGGACGAGAGAAGAACCAGGAGCCGTACAATCATCATTGCTCTAATGTTCCTTTTCTTGTCCAGCAACTGCTCGCGCGCATGCAAACTTACACAATCGGAAAATATACAGGCTGTCCAGGCTAACTTTATCCAGGGGTTAAAAAATAAGAAATTTGAGGTAGGCCAGGAAAACTACTTAGATACACCTGCCGACCGGCTTGCGCATCATAGGCGATTGTTCTTGCAATTAATTATTTAGCTATTAAGGTAATTTTTTCAAATGCGTAAATATTGACTTTAGGCAGCAAATGTGAATAGCGAATTTGTAGAGCACCTTCAGAAACCCCCATTTCATTTATTTGCGATAATGAAAGCATCACGTGTATTCTTTTTTGCGAGGTCCAAAGAAAGCTCGCGAAATACAAAAAAGTCACGTGACTAGCGCATTCGCGCGACACGACTGTGCAGCTCTCAATCTTGGCTTGAATGAACGAAATCAGCTGCTGGCAAGGCGCAACGACCCCACTGCTCTGGCAGGCCGATATCTCGACGGTGGTTGCGGCTTGCAGACTGGCTCGCGCGGGCGTCGCAACCACCGTCGAGATATCAGCCTGCCGGAGCAATGGGGTCGCCGCGCCTTGCCAGCAGCTGATTTCCTTCACTCAAGCCAGGATTGAGAGCAGCACAATCGTGTCGCGCGAATGCGCTAGTCACGTGACTTTTTTGTATTTCGCGGGCTTTCTTTGGAGATCGCAAAAAAGATACACGTGATGCTTTCGTTATCGCAAATAAATGAAATGGGAGTTTCTGAAGGTGTTCTCCAACTTTGCTATTCACATTTGCTGCCTAAAGTCAATATTTACGCATTTAGAAAAATTATCTTAATTGCTAATTAATTCACTGCAAAACAAAAAAAATGCCTGTGATGCGCAAGCAGGTTGGTAGATGTAATTAACTGATTTCTCTGGCCTACCTCAAATATATATTTTTTTTAACCCCTGGCTAAAGTTATCCTGGACACCCTGTATAAGTGGTTAACTGGACACTCTTACAAGAATAAAGTCAGCGAAATGAGCACAGATGCACTGAAAAATGCAGCACGACGCTCGACTGTCAACCGACCGTAATTTAGTGATGATCGCATAGGTATACACCCTGCATAAAAGAAACAAGACGTATACAAAAAAGACAAAAATTCAACAATTGAGGAAAAATTGCCGTTGCACTGTGCACTCGATAGTCATCTATGACTGCTCTAAAGAGATTAAAGAAAGCACGTAAAACCGCAATACTTGGGCGTGTGAAAGACAAAAAGACAAAGCAAAATGTTAAAGGCACGTCACACCATGAAGTGAAGTAACGCTTCCTTGAGCCTGTTCGATAAGGAAATTGGATATCTAAACTGTTTAGCGCAGGCATAGGTTACTATCGAGTGGGCAGTGTGAAGGGCGTCCTTCCAATGTTAAATTTTTCTCTTTTTTTTCATTAGAACTATAGTGTGCGCGCTTGCCTGGTTTCATTGCTCAAAAGCAGACAAGGTTAAGAATATGATGGGCTCGTTATCACTTACATGTGAAGGACGCCAACAGCGACAGAAACCAAGGAAAGCATAGGGCAATGTTTTTATCTCTTTGTAACTTGCGGCTTTGATCAAAAGCGAATTAATATTGTAATTATTGTATGGTTTAAAGACAGCTTAAAAACAACCACATGCCGCTGTTGAGATCCTAACCCAAGACCCCCGAATTCTGCATACGGTGCACAACCAACTGTGCTACGGTAGCGGCTGTCCGGACTTAATATTGCATGTAAACTAACATTTTAGAGCAGGGCAACCCTCGTCCATATAGTGGTAGACGTCCCATGTCCTGTATTACTGCGAATGTCAATTGGAACATGACCGAACGGCGAGGGTGGAAGTTGCGAGAGAACCAACTTATTTCAGTGCATTGCTGAAGGGTATAGTATGTGTGATCATCACCAAATTTATAGTCCAGTGCTGTCCTGTGTTCTGCACTGCATCGGCTTGTATTCGGTTGGTTTTAAATTTGTAGTTATGCACAACTTGCCCAGCTCTCTACTGCACTTAATTTTACACACTCGCTCCCGGATCGTGACAGTGAGAAAGGACCCCACGTCAGGAAGCCGAGTTGTGCTTGAAATAGATGCTAATTGCAGCCAGGGTCAGCGTTATTGCGGCAGCCATTCATTGTATGCTCATCGCCACCGACGATTATATGGCGCCAAGTTGCTTTTTTTACTCTTCGATGGACTGCGCGCTCCACCAGCAATATAAAATACTTCTATATGGTTTATTTCAGCTGCACAAGTAAATACTCGGAGGCGTTCGTCCTCGTCAGTCTACTATGTCCCCATTTCTTTTGCGCTGCTGAGCCTGAAATCATGTACCAACACGCCCAATAAACCACTGCAAAAAAATCCAATTTATAGCAGTTCGTTTGCAGCAGAATCGCAACAGTTGGTTGTAGTTGGAATAAGACGTTGCACATTTCACCTGTCAAACACGAACAATCTGTCTTCACTCGGTCTGAGGTCTGCAATTCTGCATCGTTGTGAAAAATAGCCTTGTCTCACAAGCGCTGCATTCCGCAAGAAAAATACTAGCGGCGCACAAAATCAGAAAAACCTTTATGCGGGGCCCCAATCCACTCTTATGAACGTGATGCACACCAGCCGAAGTGGTTTCAGCCGCTGACTCTCTCTATCGGGATGACTACGGTTTCGGCGACAGCAGCGGCAATTTCGACAGCGTCAGGTGGCCGACGACTGCACAAAAAAAGGACTGACTCCCTGTGGACATTTTCTCGCGCTTGCCTCGGTGCGAATGACCTTCCCCCGTTAACTCGTTTCCAGAGATGGACGCTTGGAGCAGCTGCCGACGACGGGCAGACAACGAGGGAATAAAAGGAGGGCACGTCAAGTAATTAGCCGTGTTCGACAGAAGCCGGACACACCATAGAGAGGTCGCCGCAGTTCAGGCCAGCGGCGCCGCACGCATCACCTGTTGTTTTTCGATGGACACGTGTCACTTGTGACACTATTGCTACAGTGTAAGAAATAGCAGCGGACTTGTGATTTCTCCACGCCCATTTCCATGGGTGACTCCGCTTGCCACAGTGCTGTGCAACTTTCCCATCTTGAAGAAATGTACCACGTGTTCGATTGGCCACCGCCTGATGAAGGGGTGAAAAATGAGGGAATTTAAAGAGCGTGCTGAGTGAGAACGGAGGCGGTGGGCCCTGGCGACAAGGCTCATCCAGTCACTCGATGCATGAACTCTTGAATTTTGGCTCTTTGCTTCCTTTTAAATATTGTCGCCGACAAACGTAGGGCGGCACGAAAAAAGGGCTTTTGTTAATTCGAAGGCCAGAAACCCAGCAGCGCGCGTTCGAACGGGGACGTCCTCTTCTTCGCTCCCCCACGAGCCCAGTAATGCCACTCGGCCGCATGGTGGCGCTCGCAGAATGTGAGCAGTGTGGCATTGCCCCCCTCCTTTCAAGAGGCATTGCCTTGATGCCTCCGGCAAGGGGGATAAAGAGTGTGGAGACACCGAAAGCGCGATGGCGTGTGGTGGCAGCTCTGAATGTGAACTCCGGCAGGGGCTAACGGGCGTAATACGGTTTCATGCGGGACACGTGGACGACTTCAGACTTGGGCGGGCGAGAAGACCGGACAACTCCTTGCGGGTACACTTCATAGTTCACATCGCTGAGTTGACGTAGCACCTCGTAGGGACCGAAGTAGCGCCGCAGAAGCTTTTCAGAGCGACCGCGCACACGTATAGGGCTCCATACCCAGACGTGCTCGCCGGGTTGGTAAATCACCTCCCTGTGGCGGAGGTTGTAACGCCGGGCGTCAGTTGTCTGCTCGTGGCGAATGCGTTGTCAAGAAAGGTGGCGAGCGGCTTCTGCATCGCGAACGAATTGGTCAGCGCCTGGGACAGACGAGGGGGTACAATCCGGGAGCAGCATGGCGTCAAGCATGGTCAGGGCATCTCGGCCATACACCAAACGGAAGGGGGTGAAGCGCGTCGTTTCTTGGAGGGCGGTGTTGTACGCAAACGTGATGTAGGGAAGTATTTAGTCCCAGTTGCGATGGTCACCGTCGACATACATAGACATCATATCTGTGATGGTCTTGTTCAGCCTCTCAGTAAGTCCATTCGTTTGAGGATGGTAAGCAGTCGTTTTTCTATGACTGGTGCCACTAAGACGGAGGACCTCGTGTGTAAGAGCCGACGTAAACGCGGTTCCCCGATCAGTTAATACAACCACGGGGGCGCCGTGGCGACCACGATGTGGTGAACAAAGAACTGTGCAATTTCAGCCGCGGTGCCACGGGGAAGAGCCTTGGTTTCACAATAGCGGCTTAGGTAGTCCGTGGCAACAACAATATACCGGTTTTCCATGGAGGACACCGGGAATGGGCCCAGTAAGTCCATGCCGACTTGTTGGAATGGGATTTGCGGTGGATCAATTGGCTTCAGAAGGCCGGCCGGTTTTGTCGGTGGTACCTTCCGTCGTTGACACTCACGGCAGGTTCGAACGTAGCGTTGGACGACCGCAGCAAGCCGTGGCCAGTAGTACTTGTGGCGGAGGCGTCCCAATGTTCTGGAAAAACCGAGGTGGCCAGAAGAAAGGTCGTCGTGGCATGCAGAGAGAACTTCCTTACGAAGCACGGTTGGGACAACGAGGAGATACGCAGTGTCGGTCGGACCGTAGTTTTTCTTGTAGAGGACTCCATCTATTATGCAAAACGACGAAAGTCCGCGCGAGAAGAGTCTGGGCGGAGACGGAGCGGTTCCTTCGAGGTACTCGATTAGAGGCAGCAGTTCGCAGTCGGCCCTCTGGTGGTGAGCAAGGTCGGATGTGGTGACAGCGCCGAGGAAAGCAGAATCGTCGTCGGACTCATCTGGTGGGCACGGAAGAGGAGCTCGGTAGAGACAGTCTGCATCGCTATGTTGCCGACCCGACTTATACACGATGGTGACGTCGAACTCTTGCAACCGAAGGCTCCACCGTGCAAGTCGCCCCGATGGATCTATGAGGTTCGTAAACCAGCACAAGGAGTGATGATCGCTGGCGACCGTACAGGTATGGACGAAATTTTGTGATTGCCCACACAACAGCGAGACACTCCTTTTCCGTTGTGGAATAATTCACTTCGGAACGGGACAAAGTGCGACTTGCGTATGCGATCACGCGTTCCACACCGTCTTGCCACTGCACAATCACCGCACCGAGGCCCACATTGCTGGCATCTGTGTGCAGTTCCGTGTCGGCCTGCTCGTTGAAGTGGGCAAGGATAGGCGTAGATTGGAGGCGGGCCTTAAGCTCTATGAAAGCTTTTTCCTGATCTTGGCCCCAGAAAAAGGGTTCGGAGTCTTTTGTCAGGCGAGTCAGCGGCTCTGCGAGCTTGGAGAAGTTTTGAACGAACCTCCGATAATAGGCGCAAAGCCCCAGGAAACGCCGCAAGCTTCGTTTATCTGTTGGCTGGGGAAATGCAGCAACGGCGGCGGTCTTTTCTGGGTCGGGGCTAACGCCCTGAGCGCTCACAATGTGGCCAAGAAACTTGAGCTCCCGAAATGCGAAGTGGCACTTTTCAGGCTTGAGAGACAGACCCGCAGAACGAATTGCTTCGAAGACGGCACGCAAACGTTTCAGGTGCTCCTCGAACGTGTCGGAGAAAATCACGACGTCGTCGAGATAGACAAAGCAGGACTGCCACTTCAGGTCAGTTAGTACGGTGTCCATCATACGTTGGAACGTCGCAGGGGCTGAACACAAGCCGAAAGGAAGCACCTTAAATTCATAAAGTCCGTCAGGAGTAACGAAGGCGGTCTTTTCTCGGTCACGTTCGTCGACCTCGATTTGCCAATAACCGCTACGAAGGTCGAGTGACGAAAAGTAGGTAGCATGGCGGAGGCGGTCTAATGAGTCATCAATGCGCGGCAGTGGATAGACATCTTTTTTGGTAACGTTATTGAGACGTCTATAATCTACACACAACCGTAGGCTGCCGTCCTTCTTTGCGACGAGAACAACAGGTGACGCCCAGGGGCTCGTCGATGGTTGTATGACGTCGTCGTGGAGCATTTCGGCAACTTGGCGGCGGATAGCATCGCGCTCCTTCGACGAAACACGATAAGGACGCTGACATAGCGGTCTCTGGTCACTGTCGACGATAATACGGTGCTTAGTTATTGGCGTCTGGCGAACCTTGGATGTTGATGCAAAACAGTCGCGGAAAGAGTCAATAAGGCTTCCACGCGGCGTTTCTGATTGGTCAGAAGGTCAGGGTTCCCGTCGGTCCTAATGGCTGTTGCAGTGTCCTGTTCAGCTATTTCGGGGGCCGTTGTTGATAAGGCACATTGGCCGGCATGCTCGCCAAGTTCTTCAAAATGGGCAATCACCGTGTTTTTCGTCAAATGTTGGGGTTCACAACTAAAGTTGGTCACTAAGATCGTGGTGCGCGCGTGAACAAGGTCGACAAGGGCGCGAGCAACGCAAACTTGCCGAGACAGTAGCAGCGACATATTCGCTTCGGCAATGCCCCGAGTACCGGAGCTCGTATCACACTGGACTATGACAAACTTGCTTTCTCTCGGCGGTATCGTTGTGTGGTCATCAGAGATGCGTAATGGTGCTCTGTGCGGCTCGGGGTCGGTATCAACGGCTCGCTGTGTCGAAAACGATACCAATTGCTCGTGCAGGTTGATGACCGCCCCATACTCTTTAAGGAAGTCCATGCCGAGAATCAGTTCTTTAGAGCACTCTCGTAGCACGGCGAAGGAGCCAGTGAAAGTTGCACCGCGGATGTTTATACGGCTGGTGCAGACGCCAACCGGCGTTACCACATGGCAACCAGCTGTGCGTATCTGCGGTCCATGCCAAGGTGTTAGAACCTTTCTGAGGGTTGCGGCTAGGTTACTACTCATGACAGAAAAGCCGGCTCCGGTATCGACGAGTGCAGATACGTCATAGCCATCGGCGGCAACAAGAATTTCGGCGGCGGAAACAATTGTTTGACACTTTGTCGCCGAGGTTTTTGGTGCCGTCGTCGATGGGGTCGTCGCTGAGGTCGTCGGTGAGGTCGGCGGTGGGATCGTCTTTAAGGTCGGCGGGTGGGGTCGTCGCATAAAATAGTCGGATGGAGGCTGTTCACTGTCTGCGGCAGCGGCGGTCCAACCCCCAGAGGACGCCGTCTTCAGTTTTCCCGGCGGGGAGACGTGCCTCTGAATTGGCCAGATGATGGTGCATGACTGGGTGGAGGAACTCGTCTTAGAGACGGCGACCTAGACTGCCGTCGTTGAGGCAGTGAGGGCAGCACATTATCGGCCAGGTACTGCTCAATGTCTCGCGGTCTCTCACCATAGCGCGGTCGAGGTGCGCTCGGTGGAAATCCTCTTAATCCCATCCGCCGGTAGGGGCAGTTGCGGAGGATATGGCCGGGCTCCCCGCAGTGGTAGCATAGTGGCCGGTTGTTGGGTGTGCGCCACACGTCAGCTTTTCGAACAGGGCGCGGGTCACGCAGCTCGGCGGAGGGAAAGTACCCCTGCGTTTGTTCGGCAGCAGGGCGGAACGCATGTGGAACTGGCGCAGGTCTCCGCAGAGCTTCACTGTAGCTCATGATGTACGGCTCCGGCTGCGGTGTCCGTAGGGCTTCGTTGTAGCTGCTGGCGTACGGCTCCGGCTGTGGTGCCGGTGATGGCTGGACTGCTCGCCGAATTTCCTCGCGGACGGCATCGGCTACAGCTGCAACACTGGCAAGTGGAGCATCTAAGCGGAGGTTGGGCAGTTCTTCGCGAACTACACTCCGCACAAGCTCCCGAAGAGCCTCTTCCCCGGCGACTGGCAGGGACGCACAATAGTTGCTGGCCGCAACACTTCCCGGACGACCGTACTGCGCACTGCGTTCCTGTAAGGAACGTTCCATGCCTGTGGCTTCTTTAGCGAAGTCAGCGACGGTTCTTGGTGGGTCGCGTATGAGGCCAGCGAAGAGCTGCTGCTTCACACCACGCATGAGGTGGCGCACTTGGTAGCCTCTGGCATGGCAGGGTCAGCCCGATTGAAAAGACGTGCCATGTCTTCAATAAACATAGCGACGCTTTCGTTCGCCTGCTGGGACCTGGTGCGAAGGGCGAGTTCGGCATTTTCCTTGCGTGCGTTTGTGCTGAAGGTAGCCAGCAACTGACGGCGGAACGCTTCCCAGTTCGTAAAGGATGCCTCATGGTTCTCGAACCATGTCTTCGCAGAGTCTTGGAACGAGAAATAGACGTTTCGTAGTTTTCGGTCGTCGTCCCACTGGTTAAAAGTGGCCACACGGTCAAAGCTGGACAACCAGTCCTCGACGTCCTCAAACCGATCGCCGTGGAAGGATGGTGGTGAGCGAGGGGTGAGAACTACAACGGGCGGGACAGTGCCGGAAGGCTGGCCTGTCTGACTGCCTGTAGTAGACGTCATGGTACGCACCGGCCTCGTCAGTGGCTGACACTCAGGTTGCAGGCCTCGCAGGCGGCGGCTCGCTTTGTGGACGGGTGTTGTGTCCAAGCGTCGCTGATCAGCGTCAGAGTTGCCCTCGGGGTGAGCGTTCATAGAACGATACCCAGCGGCTCCACCAAAATGTCGCCGACAAACGTAGGGCGGCAAGAAAAAACGGCTTTTGTTAATCCGAAGGCCAGAAACCCAGCAGCGCGCGTTCGAACGGGGACGTCCTCTTCTTCGCTACCCCACGAGCCCAGTAATGCCGCTCGGCCGCATGGCGGCGCTCGCAGAATGTGAGCAGTGTGGCAACATGTAAATAAGCTACACCAAAGTGCAGTTAAACCCACTTGTTTTCGTTTTCCCAAAGTTCAAGCTTCCATTTTTCCTCGTCCCTTCTTCGGCCCAAACCACGCTGCCCTGCATCGTAACAATTGGTGGCAGCGGTGGGATGCTGCTACCCGAGTTGTAACACTACCATTGTGACCTGCACGTCAGGGTGATCATTCTATTTCTGTAAATTTTGATGACCAGCTCTCGGGCACTAGCTTGTCCATCAACAGCGGTCGCAAAGTTTCACTTTCATATCGATAGATCCTTTGTTTATGCCGCTAGGCCGTGGCGGCACCGTGAAGTAGGCTAAGAACGATCTGCGCGTGGAACCACGTCGTTTGCAACGTTGCGTTAGTGGTTACCATTCCGACGTTCCTGTGAGGATTCTGCTGTGGAAAAATTTCTTGAGAGCGCTGTAATACTGTTGTCTGCAAGCTTACGAAATAGAAGAGCCGCTATGTGTCACTAGATGATTTTCTTCGTGCCAGCAATAGAAACAGAGCATGCGAATAGGAGCTTTCCACGCTGCAGGTCGCGGGGCTGTGCCAGATTAGGCAGTCAGCCAGTATTTCTGAAAAAAAATTGATTTTAATAAACTATGCAAGTACGTGGCGCCATATGTTAAAGAAGAAACATCTCCGAGCACGCGCGACAAAGGGGCGCTTTGCTAAAGCAAAGAGTTTTGTCCGCGACTCTTTCTGCAGCTGCAGGCCGTATTACGGCGTCCGTGGATGGTGACATAGAACTCTTTTACCCACCGAGGGGGAGGGGGATGTACTGATACCGTGCCAATCCTATATTATTCGGATTATTTTTTCACTTCGACTGTTCGAGTGCCCGCTGACGCTGGAGTCAGTTGGACTGGCGGGCGGATGAGAATAATCGAATAGAAATGAACAAAAACAATTTCATCGTAGCGGCTTTGCTTTCATTACATGCCGTCCATCTACAGCTTACGGAAAAAAACTGTGGGGTCAAAGCGCGGTTTGTTGTTCCGAGAACAAAGCGCCGGGGAAAAGGCAGCATAATTTCTCTCGTTTTCCAGCTGTATACATAGGGTCAGAAACCTATTTTTCTTTACGTACCACATGCTAAACATGATTTATGAGCAAGACAACAAAAATAGCATAGTTCCATCATGCAAAATAAAGCAAAAGTGACTGCCAAATTTTTTTAGCTTGTTTGGGTAGAAGCAGCATTACAAAACACGATGCAAAGATTGACAGGCGATCACCACGATGTGATCGAACAAACCTGCGACAGGAGCTTATCAACCGTCTCGCGTCGCCTAACGCTTCGCACTTTCTACTCCTTGGTTCCAGTTCTGCGTCTGGCACAGCTGAATTTTTGCGTCTTTTCCCTAGCGCTTCCGCTTGGGCCGCTCGCACCGCTGAGTCCTGAGAGGTAGCAAACGCAAGTTCCCCATATATGATCAAGTCCATACTGCGAAACGACCACATAGTTGTTGGTCATGGCCCGCAAACGTTTTTGACGCTGTCGCGTACATCAGTGGACGTCATGCTGAGTTTGTTGATGACTTTTTTTACGCTGCGGAACGCATACGTAAATGCGTTTAGGTCACTGCTGATTAAGCCACGGTTCCGGTTCGTGGTCAGCTTGAACGCACAGTGCTCGTTCTTTCCCCCTGTAGTGCGACGGCGGCTTTATTGGGAATGGCACGCGGTTTGTTGCGTTGACATCTGACCCACCACTGGTGGTGGCCCACAGTTTATAGTACCTGTTGTAGACCCTCAACGACCAACTGCAGGACAACCGTCTTCCCTCCGAGCGACATAATAAGGGAACTCATCAATGAAGGGAACTATACACTAATCTACAAAGGTGCCAGATTAGAAGCTTTATCTCTATACTCTGGCCTCCACTCTCAGCAGGATGCCAACTTGGGTAACCGAATTCAAACCAGAGCCTGTAACCCAGATAATGCCCAGTGCAGAGTACACATTTCTCCTTTTCGTGCTTCTTCAGGGGCAGTTGGGTGGAAGCGGTGGAGATCACTGACAGTGGCAGTAATGCTTGCCGTCATCATTGGGTCAATCCTTAGGCCAACTGATAACTGTTCGTACCATGAGGATAAGCGACTACAATATTTATTGTTTGTACTGAATAAACCACATGCAACCTTGTACCCCAACGACCTGCTGGTGTGTATCTAAGGAAAACTGCCGATTTAACACCCTAGATAATAAAGCGGTGTGCAAAAACCTTAAGGCGACACTCTTCTCAGGAAATTCGTGGATGTTGTAATAATAATATAGACAACATTCTGTCTCTAAGGGTGCAAAATGGTTTATTGTACAGTTTTGCCATTTACACGATGTACACAATTTATATATCGTCGATGTCATTGACTTTAAATTCTCTCCAACTAGTTCTTGGACCGTCTACCGCTCCGCCTTTATGCCTGCCGTTTTCAAGCTCCACACAGGGATTTATTCTCGTTTATTTTTTTACAGCCAAGAGTAAATATACTGTTTGACTCAAGCGATGCCGATTGAAAACGAAAAGGGCGAAATTAAAACAAGCGCGATTCCACATAGGCTCACCCCGGGAGCGGTAGCGGATCAATTGAAGCGCTGTCTCTTGATCGCTAATAGAAGCTGTATTCGTCCAAGTTCTTGTTCCCCTTTCATTCACATGTCAGATCTTGGACATGATGTGGGTTGCAGTTCCCCCTTTCTTACACTTCCTTCTGTTTCTTTCGACATGGTTTTCTATTCACAGTTTATGCAGCATCGCTAGGAGGCATGTCACACATGTTTTCACTAACGGTGAATTATCAGCAAGCGTGTATCGGCAGTCTTATTGAAGAGTCCTTGATGAGAATGCATAGAATTGTATGTGGCATATCAGTATTTTAAAGCCGCCACGGTGGCAGAGCGGTTACGGCGCTCGGCTGCTGGCCCAAAAGACGCAGGTTCGATCCCGGCCGCGGCGGTCGAATTTCGATGGGGGCGAAATTCTAGAGGCTCGTGTACTGTGCGATGTCAGTGCACGTTAAAAAACCCCAGGTAGTCGAAATTTCCGGAGCCCTTCACTACGGCGTCTCTCATAGCCTGAGTCGCTTTGGGACGTTAAACACCCAGAAACCAAACCAACCAGTATTTTGACTGAAGAAAAAGTGTTCTTGCTAACCTGCATGAGTTACCTCTACCTACTAAAGTCTCACTGCGCGTTAATGATGTGTTTGAAAAGAATACAACGATTACTTAATTTTTCTTTCCAACTGCAGTGCGATCGCAGGACGACAACCACGAAAGACGCAAGCGCTGTACCGTATTCTTCGTTCTGGGTCGTATTATGGTGCCTGCCGTTCACGTAGAGGAGTCGTTTGTGCGTGCTGTGGTCTAGGAACTTCTTTCTTTTCATCAGTGTGAAGCTATTGACCACTGCTTTGTTCCTTGCCGTGAAGGTCCCTCTTTCGGAATGTCTTCCAACGGACTATATTGAAAAAATCCGTCAATGCAACATTTGCATTTTGACTTCCCTATTTACAAAAACATATAAAGGTCTCTGTGCCATTTCCTGTGTTGATTGGAATATTTAGACTCTGGAAGGTTCACGTCATAGATCGCCATAAAACCATTCGGAGCTAGCACGGTTGATAAGCTGTCTCTCCCGGAAGAATTCGCGTGGTGTGTACTTGTGCCCGAAAGATCGCACCTAATAGGCGCTTATATGTATTCTCCTGAGTTTTACTCATTATATTTTCAGCACAGTATTACAGCACTGCTGGATGAGATAATATTCTGCAGCATTTTTCCCCACTTTTTTCTTCAACCGTATGCTCCTTCGGTATCTACCGCTTGTGGCCTCAGAGCTGATATCTGCAGGAAATCATGGTCAGTCGCTGGTTCTGCATCAATGACGGTTATGACTATCGGCAAACAGGAAAAGTGAATTGGAAGTGTAATGCTGCATATTACGACCTCTAATTATACTGCACAGGCGTGGCCGGCAAAAAACGGTGTTTTGCATTCAATAAAGAAAAAATCTGGCTTCATGCCACAGTCGAAAAACACAAAAAAGTACAAATGTATTTCGAGCGTTGACCGGCAGTTAGACGATGTCTTCTTTCGTTTGTTTATTCAATCGTTTTTCTTCGTAAGTTGATGGCCAATTATTAGTTCTCGAACAATTCTCTGGTTGAAAGCTTGGCTGAGTCCCCCTGTAAGTTCTCAAGGAAAAGCAAATGGGCAACCGAGACGGGTGCGACGAAAAAACATTTGCGACAAGTAGTAAAAAAAAACTGCTTTCTTGACCTTTCTTCGTCGCCACCCGCAGCGCAACACTCTGTGGGTGGCGGCGAAGAGGCCTTCCTCCAGAGGAAGGCAACAAGGCACCTGTCTTGAAGAAAGTTCAGCAATGATTGCTACGCAAAAACGAGATAAATGCATCGCTGTGCTTATGTGTACAAGTAGAAGGAGTGGCAATGCTTCTCTGCTGTTTTTGAAAAGACCTCCCTGGGAAAGAAATAAGCATGCAGCGAACCGCGTGAACGCGTGCTGTGATGCAGCTATGGCACCCGGGACTTACAGTCGTGACGACAGGGGTTGGCTGATTTGAGGAGATTCCTTGGTCCACCTTTCGCGACTTTCTCGCAGGAATCCAATATTGCGAAGCCACAAAGCGTGAGCGCCTTTGGACCGCAAGTGTCGAGCCCAGTCGAAGATTAGGTGGCCACACCTGCCTCACAACGCTCTATACGGGCGCCGGTGCATGACGAGACGCGAGAAACTTGCGACAGCACCTCTTGACTCGGCAGAAGCGTGGAAGAAGGTCGGAAGACGAAGTGCGGCGGCTCTGTTTTCTTTGATAAGGAATTATGGCCGGCCCCGCCACACTCAGAGCACCTCTAATCGTCTGGTGGCAACGATAAGGAGCACGCTTCTTTGTGCGAAGGGGATTCTTGAGACAGTCTTGTCGGACACCAGTGGCCGCTCAGTGAGGTGTCGCTTACGCATCGCCCATTGAAGTTAGCTGGCACTCCTCAGGCTTTGTATAGGAAGCTCAAGAGCGACAGCCATAATTCTACCCCCAAAATTCATCCGTGCTTTGAGATACAGACCGAGTAATGAAAAAGTGGGGAAACAGAGCTGTGCTCTTTTAAACAAACGAATGTTGCAAGTCTGTTGAACAGGTTTTGTTTGTGTTTCATATTTCTGCGCACTGAATTTGGGACAAGAGAAGAGACAAGCCGTGTTCTTTCCACCGTGTACACAACCTTGTCGCAAAGTAAGCCCATCCTTCTTACCGAATTACGGAAAACCAACTAGCCCCCTTACTTACATTTGTCTAATTGCCACCGGGCAGGAATAAAGCGCTTTCTTCCTCAAACGTGCAGCGCGACATCCATGTACGCGCATATTACCGGGAATTTTCTCCTACAAGTTACAGGGCGTGTCCGTCGGCGGAAGAGGCCAAGAAGCTGTGCGCGTGATATTGCAGCAGGCGCTTGCTACGAGGCAGAAGACGTAGCGCCGATGATAGCGGTGTGGCGACGCTGCACTACCGATTTATGGATTTGCACTTCGCAGGACACTTTAGGCAGAAACATGACAAATGCTCGTTCTTGCAATAGCCGCGCGTAAAACTGGTAAATATTGCGTTCTGTCCATCACCGCAGTTCGCGCCTCATTCCAGCCTCTTTTAACTTTGCACTAGAAGTCCCACTCCGGAAGCACGCTTCTCTCTTTATGCATGAAGATGTTTAGCCCTCAGAGTACCGCGAGATCCCTGCCGCAAGTGACCGTTTATTTCGCCGCTTCCTCTCCTCCAGTCGAGCTCGCTGTCAAACTGGTCTGTAAACCCTTCCCTCCTGCTCTGTCTCTCGCGCTTCTTCGCTTGAAAATGACATTATTTTACAACTTCATATCTTTTCGCCGCGCCTGCTGATCGTTAGAACCCGTGACGTGAGCGCTCATTGTGTGTAAGCGGTAGACATTGCCCATTTCTTCGACCAAATGCGGCGCTCGCATAGCAAAAGGCAAAAGATTTCCAGCGCTTTCTCGAAGTACCACTCACGTAACCCTTCGTAGGAAAAGTTCGACAAGCAGAACTACCATACTCCCCTGCACACTGCCGCCGATGAAGATCAAGTCGGCATCAAGGACCTGACCTACCCGATCTCAAAGAGATGAGCCAGGAGGGCCGCGGATAGAACTAGGGGCAGACAGGCAATGTGTCAGGACACCTTGAAATGATCACCTGATATAACCACTTTTAAAGAATCCACATGTACCTGCGCGGTGAATTATGACGAATATCCTGTTTGCTGCTATGCGTTCCTTCCTTAAAGCTTAAGTGTCAACACATATAAACAAAATGCTCTAAAAATTTACACAGTTTCGATAGTCCAGTTGAGTTCAACTATTCAGAAATCTAAGAGTCGTTGCTCGTTGATATATATCCTTCCCCGGAACCATTCCTCTGCCACTGCTGACACCAAATTGTTCCTCACTGCCGTAGATTTCGTTTCGTGATGACACACAAGCGAAAGAAGCAATAAAGGTTTCCTCCTAGAACGCTCAAGCAAACATTAGTCAGTATCCTCCAAGCTGTAGTAGATTTGTAACAAGGTAGTAATTATCACTTCGAGTTGTTCCTCAACTTGCTCTCTTCCTACCGTCTCCGAGTAGCTTTGGTCAGTCGGTGATCCCGGGTTCGAAGGGCGGATCGAGAAGAATTTTTCCCCAAATACAAAGTTTCTGCAAAAGCTATAAAACGTGACATTGAAGACGCCGACCACAACAAAGGAAAGAACACAGAAAAGACTTTTCGGCTCCCATACGGGAGCCTTGTTCACAGTAAAAAAACGAGAAGCGGGTGCGCGAACTTATGTATGCTTGAAAAGGGGGCGCTTACGCACGCCCCCTGCGCCCCCTTTTGAAGCATACATAAGCTCGCGCACCCGCTTCTCGTTTTTTTACTGTGAACGAGGCTCCCGTATCGGAGCCGAAACGTCTTTTCTGTGTTCTTTTCTTCGTTCTGGTCGGCGTCTTCAATGTCACGTTTTATGATTCACCCCGACCAGACGAGTTTTCGTCCAACTCTTGATTTCTGCAAAAGCTGCGTAGCATTCCTTTGTAGCCACATGCGGCGTTCGAGTGAGTGCTGATGAGTAATTAACCCTTATTGCAAACATTGGTCAGAACGGTATATTCCGGCTTCGAAAGCAACTTGTAAAATTAACGGCAGTTAAAGAAAGAGTTGTCTAAACAATACCTTGGTTAATAAGAACCTATTGGCGGCAATCTTGCTTGTTTTTATGCTGCACCTTCCTTGTCTGCGCGGAGCGCGTGGAAGTAAGAACGAAAAGACGCCTCACTTGCAACGTCGCCGATGAGCTGCCGATGCCCACTTGTCGCCACCGCCAAGAATACCGACCACTCGAGCCGCGCGGAAAGCGTGAATGAGGATGTGGTCCTCGTCGACGTTGGCGTGTGCTGCAAGCGGGACACGCCTCAAGCTGTCAAACGACTGGGCACGCGCGCCCAATCTCGGTCGGATACGACGTTGGCCTCTTGGCTTTTAATGTTTGTTTCCTATCTGGTCGCTTCGAAGTGCAGTGGTGGCCAGCTAATCTTGCGGAATGGCGGAAAGTGTGCACAAGTCGGTGCACCGCGTCGTGGATTATGGGAGCTGTTCCAGGAATTACACGCGCCAAGATGGAGGCTCACTGGCTACACCTTTCAAGTGCAGTGCACGTGTTGGCGGTTTCTACCTTGGCCGTGCAGGCCGCATTCGAGGGAGGCTAAACGTGAAAACGCTCCTGTGCCGGAATTTTGGTGCGCGTTGGAGAACAGCGCGTGTTTGAATTTATCAGGAGCACTACATAATGCAGGCCTCATTGCACGCAGCGTTACTTCGCTGCCTACACGAAAAAAAAAAACATTTAAATACCTTACTGCGTTAAACTATCGGGACCTTGGTATGGACAGAAAACGTCTGAAGGGTGTCATTCAATAGTCGCCGTCTTATGTGTATAAGTGAGGTTATGAAAATTTTTATGGTCCACGTACAGGTGCGGCCAGAATAATACGGAGCACAGGAACGGTCACAGAGCTGCGGAAAACTAAAGTCACCGTTCCAGTGACTTCACGGAGGACTGCTCATGCACGCTACCTAGCATGAGCGTCGGGAACTATGCGTGTCGGCACGCGCAGAGAGGCGCCGGGGGCTCGGACCCACTTTTTTGCCGCAGGCCTAACGCAGCGCCTCCTCTATTTTTACAATGCCAGCCGAATCGCCCGCTTCGCAATGGGAGCCGCCGGTACGGCTCACTTCAGTTAGTTGCCGCGCTGTGGCGCTACCCAGATGGTTGGACTTTTTGCGTCATGCTTAGGTATAGGCGCGCGCTCTTGGCATTCTGGTTATCGCTCTGCCCCTCTCCTACCCCATGCGTCTGTCAGATTCTGGCTTCGTACGCCTTCTTGTGTAGCTCTCGTTTCATCCGCGGCGCGGCGCTTCTTCCAGCGCCAGCGGCTGGAGCTTTGCTCGCTGTTCGCAGAGGCGGGCTAGGCGTTCGCGCCGCTGATCACTTGACGATTGCGGCTGGCATATTTTAGGCGCTGCTTGGAGTGTTTGCGCCACTTATTAATACGAAAGCAACTATAGGCTTATAACTGCAAGGCCGATTTGGACCAAATCTATGTCCAACCTAATGTCACTACGGCCAACACGATGGTGACCTCCAAATTTGACCTCCCCACCCCCGAAATACGAATTCGAAAAATTTGGACCAAAATCGATTTTCAACCTAATTTCACAACGACAAACACGATAGTGACCTCCAAATTTGGCCTAGGCCACTCCAAAATTTGCCCCCAGCTAGAAATATGTCCTAGAAGCAGACATTCACCCTGCTGATTACGTTACATTCAAGTAAAGATATTCGAAAATTCATAAACAATTGCGCACTCTTTAATCAACATCTCCACCACACATCAGCGACACAAGCAGCAACACCGCGCAAAAGGTTTTCGCCTCACCGCACTTTCGGTCAACAAAGTGCCCCCCCCCCCTCCCTGAATATTTGCTGTTCCTTGCAGACGAATAAAGCGTTGCAAGCTGTTACTTTACTTCGTTTCGTGGCCGCATTGTTAAAGAAAATTGTTTTGTGCGGGTAAATGATGTGGTCCGCGAAGCTGACAAACTGTTGTCATCGTAGCAGCAGTAAAAGGGCACCATTTAATTATCTGCCTTACGTCTGCTGCTTTCAGTTTTGCGTGAAGTCTGGGAGTTTTTAAGGTTATCTATGTGGAGCTGAAGAATTCACGGCATAGAATGTATAAAAGAAGGTGGTGTTTACGTACGTTTATTCACATATATTTACAACTATATACAGTATTAACATATGCAAGACTTTGCATGTGTCTGATGCTATATAAATTACAACTCTTTGAATCTACAGCCATTTACGCTTACAGAACTTCTGTCTATTAACTTTCATTTACAGTCAAACGAAATTTTCAGTGTAGGACAACCACTTTCGTACACGGGAGCAGGACGAAGCACCTCGTACGCGAGCGAATCGCAGTAGCGAACGAAACAAAACTCACCTAACGCCCGGATGGAGCCGCAGCTATCTCTCTGTACTGGGCCAGCTCCATCATCTAGCTCTTATATATGGCTGGCCGGACTCAGCAATAAAAGTGATGCCACCTTTACCAACATCCATGCACCCTCAACATCACATATAGTCACAGTTTGAGCACTTGCGTGAGAGTGGCTTTTTCGCGTATAATTTGGCCACAGACTTCTGGTCCGTAATATCAAGGGCATGGTTGCTAAGGAGGGGCCTAATAAACTTCGTGCACAAAAGCTCTAAAAACATTCTTCTGTGAGCAAGGCCTTCGTTGTCACACACCAGCGCAGGAGCCTTCATTAAAACTTTAACGGCGTGTTCGACGCTCATTCTGAGTGGCTTAATGGCCTTTCTGTGTTGCAGCACAACGTTCAAAAAGGCCTTAAGCGCCATCAACACAGAAACAAGTTCCTTTGTAGGGTATTTCAGCCCTCCACGATCTTGGTATTTGATGAGGCAGTCGATCGGTGAGCCTCCGACTGGCTTTTGTACAAGTTGAATTCAGCGTTCGCAGCTCCAGTTTTCTGTTATAACTCGAACGATGTATCCGCCAATCATCGAGATGCTGGCTAACTCTGGATCCGGAAGGCGCTGACTTGGAGATATCCACAGTTGCAATAGTTTTTCCTCGGCGGCAGTGGGGAAAAAAGCTTTTGTCGAACAACTGTTGGGGGTCACTTTAGCAGAAATGGCAGTAACACTGCAGAATGATGTAGAGCAGTTCACATTGCTTGACATCGAGGAAGACACGATGCCTGTTTTTAGCATCTTTTCCAGTCCTGATATTGCACTGGCCACATCCATAGTTTCGTTGCAACTAGCGGACCTTCGCAAAAATCCGAATAATGCCTCAATTGAATCACTGGAAAACTTTCGAGTGAGCACAAATTTGAAGCCCTTGTCCTTCAATAAAAAACGTATGCACTCCACATTCCATTGGGTGGTGAGCAAGAGTGCGTGGTGTGTCTCATTGCTGAGGTAGCTCTCTTGGCTGCTTTCTTCTTTCAGCCTCGACAGGTAAGAAATGAAGTCGTGCTCGAGCCATTCTAGTCTCGGGTCCTCGGCGTCGGTGAACGGTCGGATGTCCGGTCGTTCTTGTGAATGTGTTGCGCTGTATTGCTAACATCCATGAAGACAAACCATCGGCGCATTAACAGCATGAATTCGACCGTTGGGCCCAATAACACGAACTCCGCATCGCATGTGTGTCCGGCCTGATTTTTCATGTATTCCAGGAGTTGCGATCGTGTCGACTGCGCCAGTTGCGATCCTGTGTCGACTGTGCCAGTTGAGTTTCCCCTTCCGGTGGCGATGAGAGGAAACTACTTGATGATGAAATCGGGGTTTCTTGATGACCCGGTGGTTCTACTCGCAAACATTCACATTACTCAAGGAGAGGAGAAGGTTAACTATTTATTTACAACATAGGTAAAAAAATGAGAAGAAACAAAGCAAGGAGAAAACTATTTACACGACTAAATCGTGGATCAGACGAATTCAGCCCCCGCTCAACCCAGAGCGCTTGGTTTTAAACCCTCTGTCTCCGCCCTTATCGGGGACAGCAACCAATAAGATAACAGACGACCCATCTCGCCAATCAGGGGTCAGGGAAAGGAAAATAAGGATTTCCGCCAACTAATCACAGATTGGGGAAAGAGTGCTGATTAAACATTTGGGAAAAGAGAGGTTGCAATCAAATAGACAAACAGCACAAACGCGACATCCCTCTCCCACGGCACCCACGGCCCAGCCGTTACCACTTTCTTTCGCACACGCGACAAAACGATCCCTAAAGTGTTTACAGTATACACCGCACGAGACGAACACAGTCGTTACGGGAATAGTGGGTTTCCGGTCACTCGGCTAATACTCAGCCGTATCTTGTGCGCCCCCGAAACCTCGTCAGCCCCTTAACAACCACATGTCGACAGCTGTACATGGTTAGCGTTTTTCCTGGCGGGTCATCCCCGTGACGGCGTGTCGTAAACGAGGACGTCCGCTGCACGAAGGGGAGGCAGGGACGGGACGGGCTCCTTTGTTGGGGACTTCCGACCCCATTGGAGCGGCCTTCCTTGCGGACACAAGACCAACGAGTTCGCGGAATGGTCAGCGAACTCCACACCTCCCAACCAAGAATGTCACGCGGACACTTGCTGTCAGTGTGACATTAAAGTCCGGCCACAAGGTTCCAAGCAGCACTGCGCACACACATACACAGCCTCAACACGTTCCGTGCACACAAGGTTAGGACACCAATCTGCACATTCCATAATCCCCCATGTCAGATCGGTGCACAAAATTGGCAGAATGATTTCTAGCCACCTACGTCTCGAAAAATTAGATGTTTCCTTTTAGCTTTGTCCACAAGATTGGACCAAAATTCCAATTTATCCGGCACGGCGCCGGTTGTGAAGGCTACCGCCGTTATCGGGTCTACATCGTCGTTTTCATCAAAAGCAACAAAGCTCACCAGCTCCCTGCATTCTACCAAGATTGCTGCTGCCATCGTGTCTGCGTTCTCTGCCTCTTTGAATTTCACAGTTGGGATAGTTCTCAGATCTGCTACTTCACATGCAGCTTCACATCGGGTTTCAGGTGAGGCTAGCTGTTTGCAGAGCTTGCAGCCGATGTTCTCATGAAGAAAAACCATCTCCTCAAGCATTCTTGCCCCACAATTACCTTGACCAGCTTGGTTCCGCACTTCTGGTAATGAGGTATCATGCTTCATGTTTAGACTTACAGGGATGAATGCAGTTTCCGGATCTCCGAGTTCCCTACCTGCTGTGAAACTCTTTGCAGTTGTCGCTGTTAACTCCCAATCTGCTGCAGAGACATTTGCAGCTTCCGAATCTGCTTTAAGCTCTACTGAAGCCTCAGGTTTGTCATTAACGGATTCGCACAGAATTTTGAAATGCTCTTTGACATCAGCTTTCTCATTTTCTTCCTGCAGCTGCACCTTTTCTGGCTGCTCTAGCAGCGCGGGCGTCTCAAGTGTTATCAACTTCCCTACACCTACAGCTACATCGGCTGTCGCTGCGCACAGTATAAGCTCCAGCTGGATAACCAACTCATCTATGGCAGCTAGCTTACCATCACCTGCAAGGAGTGTGCCCGCTATCATATCCTGATTTACCTCTTCCTCGCGCGTTCCCGCTGCTTCAGAGTTAGCTCCGACCAGATCTTGCACAATGCTGAACGCTTGTTTGCGAGAAGTACACTTCTGCGCCTCCTGGGTGTGCTCTATATCTGCTCGCTCTGACAGCGCGTGCTTCACAGGTGTGACTAACGCCTCTATGCCTTCAGCGATCTGTTCTGGCACGGCACACAACGTTAGATCAGCTTGTGCTCTTTGGAGAACCGCACACTGCCATTTTGTAATTTCGGTCCCTGAATCCACACAGGCTTCAGAATTTTGACCTTCGGATTCCAAGTTGCGGCATGCCAGATCGTCTACCCTATCTGGTTGACTGACCTTATCAACAGCCATCTCCGACTGGGAACTTGGTTTATCAGGCGCCAGTACCTCCACCTGAGCTACTAGCTCGCACACCTCTCTCCTCACCGCGGGAATATCTTGTTCTTGCTTTTTCGAACACTCAATCATCGAATGCCCAAATTTCATGCAGACAAAACATTGAACTGATGCGAATAAGATCTCGCTATCGACTTTCGCCTCCTGTAGTAATTTTAATTGCATCTGTGCAAGTTTTTTCTTTTCTAGTTCAATTTGGAGTTTCAAATTTTCAATTTCACTCAGCTGTTCAGCCTCCTCCTGCTCAACACGTCGCATCCTGCCCTCCTGATCATACCGTACGGCAGCCATCTCGTTTTCCGTGCTATCGTTTCTACCACTAACACTACACCGACATGGTGAATTCGGAGAAAGCAGAAAGGTATCCCACCTTACTGGTTGCTCTCTGCCCCGGTGATCTCGTCGTCCTCAGTGATGACGACAGGCTCTCGATGCGGACGACTTGAGCTCTGGATCTCTCAGCAGCTCGCTGACTTCTGCCTCGTTCGACTGGCTTGACTTAGTCGCCTGGTTACTTTTCAGCAGCTCGCTGACTCGAACCCGTTCGATGTGGACGCCTGGTTCTTTTCAGCAGCTCGCTGACTCGAACCCTCAATGGCTTGTTGTTGCCCGGCTCCTTCAGCTCCTAGCTAACTTGAGCCTCCGACGTCCTCTCGAACTCGACCCGTGATCCTGAAGCTTTCGACGTCAGTCTTTCGACGCAGCTTCACGTTTTCTCCTTTAGGACAAACAGCTTGTCCACCGACTTGTTCTTCTCGCCTTCCGTCCAGTGCCTTGAGTAGAAAGAAGTTGCGATCCTGTGTCGACTGCGCCAGTTGCGATCCTGTGTCGACTGCGCCAGTTGAGTTTCCCCTTCCGGTGGCGATGAGAGGAAACTACTTGATGATGAAATCGGGGTTTCTTGATGACCCGGTGGTTCTGCTCGCAAACATTCACATTACTCAAGGAGAGGAGAAGGTTAACTATTTATTTACAACATAGGTAAAAAAAATGAGAAGAAACAAAGCAAGGAGAAAACTATTTACTTGACTAAATCGTGGATCAGACGAATTCAGCCCCCGCTCAACCCAGAGCGCTTGGTTTTAAATCCTCTGTCTCCGCCCTTATCGGGGACAGCAACCAATAAGATAACAGACGACCCATCTCGCCAATCAGGGGTCAGGGAAAGGAAAATAAGGATTTCCGCCAACTAATCACAGATTGGGGAAAGAGTGCTGATTAAACATTTGGGAAAGGAGAGGTTGCAATCAAATAGACAAACAGCACAAACGCGACCTCCCTCTCCCACGGCACCCACGGCCCAGCCGTTACCACTTTCTTTCGCACACGCGACAAAACGATCCCTAAAGTGTTTACAGAATACACCGCACGAGACGAGCACAGTCGTTACGGGAATAGTTGGTTTCCGGTCACTCGGCTAATACTCAGCCGTATCTTGTGCGCCCCCGAAACCTCGTCAGCCCCTTAACAACCACATGCCGACAGCTGTACATGGTTAGCGTTTTTCCTGGCGGGTCATCCCCGTGACGGCGTGGCGTAAACGAGGACGTCCGCTGCACGAAGGGGAGGCAGGGACGGGACGGGCTCCTTTGTTGGGGACTTCCGACCCCACTGGAGCGGCCTTCCTTGCGGACACAAGACCAACGAGTTCGCGGAATGGTCAGCGAACTCCACATCAGGGCTGCTGTAACCAGAGGGGAAAAAATCTGTACAGCAGTCTTTACGCTCAGCTTCTCGATGTTGGACGGGTACAAGTGGCGACGCGTGAAGAACCTCACCGGCTTCACTGTTGAGCCTCGCTGCATTTGTAGAGCTTCTTCAGCGGTGTGGCTGTAATTTGTTTGTTGCCCCCCATATCCTTTGCCAGGAACTGCGACCTTACATTCTTTATGATGTGGCTCTGGTCGAATGCAAGGAAAATGTGCCTGGACTCGTCCAAAGGGTGTGGAGCAATGGCCGTGGGAGACCCTTTGCAGAGGATGCCCATTGCAGCGACATAGCTTTTATGGTTGTCTGTCACCAAGCGCACGATCTCAAAACCAATTTCTTCAGTTTTCTTGATGACGTACGTCATGGTCTCAGCAACCTGGACTCCGGTGCTAACTTTCGTGAAGAAATAGGCGACAGGAATCTTAAAGCGTGCGCTAAGACCACAGAGCAAAAAACATAGCAAACTGTTGGCATGTTCATAATTTTCGGTGCCCACCAAGTGCTGTAATTCTGGGCTCATGTCGACTTCTCCCAAAAAAGCGTCACGCTGCTTATGATACAGCAGCCGTTCCTTGATTCGCATTTCATCAACTATTAAGCGGCATGCTCTTGCCTGAGGAGCAGTTAGGGTCAGCAAAGCAATTCTGCCTCCAGCCTGCAGCTTACGACAGTACTGAAACCGACTTGTCCGGCTGTGAATCCAAGGTACTTTTGCAAAGTGCTCCGGCAAGGCAAACGAAGGAGGCATTCTGACCGCAGGTATTCGTATGCCTTTGCAGAGAGGTTGCGGAGGATGGTGGAATATCTGATTGTCGCTTCCGACCATGACGGCCGTTTTTGTCCGTAGTTATTCACTAGATGTGCATAAATGACGCTTGCAGATCGTTTTCCATGGAAGCTTCTACAATTCTCAAGAATGCGCTCACTCCAGAATCTTCTTTCAACTTGCGCACCTCTTCCTTGTAACGCACCATCGTTTGCGTAAGGGTGTTTATCTTTTGTAGAAGGGCTCTTTCTTTTCGTTTCCATTTCCTGCGTTCCACGACGATTCTGAAACTTGTTTTGATGGGGTCCATCTGACAGCTGTAACTTCTTTTCAGTAACGGTGTTACGTTTCGGCGCACGGACACTGTTGGCGTCCCTCCGACCACTGCCAGGCAGTGAAAGCGCCTTTGTTGCAGTATACATCGCTTGCGGGTGGGATGCAGGGATGAGAGAAGTGGTAGGTTTCAAAAGCGCGTTCACAGAAGGTGATCCCACGACCAACAGGCTCGGGTGTGCATGGTTGTGTTGCCGAGATACATATGCCGAACTGGTCATTTCTGCGCTAGGTGTAACTACGGTCACAGCGTTGATTGTTCCTGGCTCTGTAGACGCTCCTTCAGCCGTCGGCGTAAAATCCTGTGAGATGTTGTGCAAGGATGGTACTGAAGAGGCGACAGAGCTGGTTACATCCATATGGTCACCGGTGATGTAAGGAACAGGACCACCAAACGTGCCTCCCGCAGCATCAACAGAGAGCTCATCACAAGAGGTTTGGAGCTGTTCCTTGCGAGGCTTTTTGACTGCTGCGCCGTCCTCGTCGAGTTCGTGTCCCGCCTCTGACAGACGTTTGGCCGGAATATAACTGCAGCTTCCAGGCGAGCTCGCTGCTTTCATTTGCGGGGCACATGAGGTGAGAATACTCGGAACCGACCCTTTTTTCAGTGTGCGCCTCTTGCAGCCCTCTCTGAAGTCCTCAGGTAGAAAATGCTTGCTGCAGACGGTGGAGCGAGACGGCGCGTAGTTGGGTGGCCAGTCCTTGCGTCCTATCACTTTCAGCCATTGCGCACGCAGCACATCGTCACTGGGAATCTCGTGAAACGAGACATTAGCATCGATGCTGTCTGTCATCGACCTGCACGATCGCCCACAGCAGTAACGCATCGTGCACCGAAAAATGGAATCCCGCAGACTGCACTGTATCACCTTAGGAAAAGAAGCAAGGAATACGAGGTAAAAGCTAGCTTCCAAGCGTTGAAGCTGAAGACGTGAACACGTATCTTATCTCGAGCAGTTACTGAACCGGTCGGTATGAAAATTCGGTTTGGTCGCGCTGACTCATCGATGTTACGATGACTGCGTCTGACCACGTCCTGAACCGGACATGATTTTTGTTTTATTTGCCTCTTCTTCTATCCGCGCTTTTTCATTTTCGTATCGCTTTCACAGCCGTTTGTTGCCGTCAGCACCGAGCAGAACGTCCGTACAGTGAGTCGCCGAAAGTGAGTTTCCTACGTACGCACCCCTTAACTGTTTTTCCCAGCGCGTCCTCTATTTCTAAACATAGAGGAGGCGCTGGTTTTTCCGAAGCTCCCCCCCCCCCCTCTTGCCTCCCTAAGTTGCCAATGTTTTTTTACACCCGACGAGAAATTTTATTTAATAGCGCAGGAAGAAGAGCAGATACCCGAAAGGGCACATCGTTCATAGCTGGTTTGTGGTGAAAGTAACCAAGACTTCCACGTGGTAGGAAGTTCAGTACGTTTGCCATTGTGAATCTTGATCTAGCAGTGCTTCAGGGGAAGACCCACAAATCTCCATGACCTTTCTGCAAGGAATTCAGCCGACTATTTGGAAGCGGCAATGGTGAAGAACTGAACTCTTGAAAACAGAGCAAACCCCTGTTTTGATGCTTAAGGAGCTTTGTTACATGGCCGACGAGTGCACTGACCTCAACGGACGCGAAAACCTGAGCCACTGCATACGCTGCACACGAGCTCAAATTAGCAACGCAAAAACATCTTTTCGGAAAGCACCGCGTCTTTGAAGCATGAAACATCCACTACTGCTGCATGTTACATTATTTCTCGTGAAAATTGATAAGCGACTATTTAGCAACGACGCGCGTATGTTATTATAGCAACAATACTCACAAAACGCACAGTATCACACAAAGTGTGAGGTGCTGGCCAAGAATGCCCTTCTCTACTAAAATTTCTGTAGCGCATCGTGTTCTCGTCGAGGCAGCGTGTTGTATTTGCCGAAGCACCATGGCACGCACGCCTTTACTACATGTGTACAACCTTATTCAAACATTTTAGGCGATAATAGGTTGATTAATTGGGGCATGCCGTATTCGAGGCGTGTCATAATGCAGGCCTGCAGATTAACGTGTGCTTAAGTGTCAATACACGAGCGTTTTTCCATTCACTGTTTACCAAAATGAGGCCACCACGGTCTTGGGTTGAACACGCAATCGCTGCTAAGCAGAATACTACGACAAATAAATCTCATCATCGCATAATTATAAAACTGAGGATAAGCCGGTAACCTGGCAGCCAGGAAGTGCTTTGGCATCACTTGCGGCGAGATGCATTTGAGAATAGAATGCGCGTTCAAAACAATTGTTGCGGACAGATGCCACAAACAGAGAAAAACAATGTCGTACCGATGACAGCTTACCTGGGAAAACTAGAGAGACGGCTTGAAACTGTTGATACTTGCTAGTTTAGAAAAATGCCTTCTCGTGAGGATTTACGACATTTAACGTGTTCTTTTTTTCTTCTCTCATATTCGTTACTAAACATGAATGAAACACAAACCAATATAGCAAACCTATTACTAACTACCTTTGCCCTGTGATTTCACATTTCCGCCAAGAAGTTTCAGTACTTCTTACGGAATGTTTCGGCACTGTAGCTAAAATAGATACACGATTCGAACAAGTCGCCGCAATCTTTTGTAGCTAACACTGCTGTACCCCACTCTCTGTGGCCCCTTTTAAAACCAGCGCCTGCAGTGGCTCCACGATGAGCAGCGCCACGCACGGCGCGCTCGATGACGCGTCAATTCCTGACACGGCCGGGCTCGAGTAGCGGCGGCGGCGCGCGCTCCTCGAGACCGGTCGCCTACCTGGCAGGCAGCCTGATTAGTATGAGGGATGCAGAGCGCCGCCTCACGAAGAAAGAGGCAACGTTTCAAAAACTGTCTTCGTCCGTTTTCCGTCGTCAGGCGCCACTCAGATGGTCACTCTCCCTCACAAATGTAGAGCAGGCGCCAAGGCTAGCCGACGGGGGAGATTAGGAAAGGAGGATAGGAGAGGGCGTTGGACGGTCGGATCGGCCGCATTCGGCAGGCATTGTAAAAATATAGGGGGCGCTGCCTAACGTATAGTCTGCTTGCCTGCAGCAAAGAAAAGGCTGGGCGCTTCATAGCGCAACACAACTTGGCAATCGGCGCGGGATATCGGCGATAAACTCAGGCCGCTTGGAGGAAGGCATCACCTGGCGGAATTGCTCGGAACAGATCAGCATCTTTCGAGCAAACGTAACGCCAGGGTTGAAGCAAAGAGTGGAGCGCTCGGTCGCGGGTACTGACGCTGCGCGCGGAGAACAGTGTTTCTTTCTGTCGTTGATAGGTGGCTCTTAGATGCAGTTTCTCCTAAAGTCACTGGAACGGGAAAAGTACCGCAACCAGCCGCCATATTTGGTCCAGCGCAGCTGAAGCGACGGCCGCGCGCAGTCTCTACGCAGGGATGAACTGCACAAGCGTCACTACGCGACTGGCAATGCTGTGCACGTTTATCTCGGCGCATAAGTGCAAGCGCTGCGTAATGCTCCGGATTATCTGTGTGCCGGCGGCCGCGAAAAAGAAGCGAGCGGACCATTTATGGCGGGGAATGACACGCCACCGCGGAGAACGAATCGGGAGCGCGCGCGCTCTGGCCCGCCGGGGCGGCGGCGAGGAATGACACGTCACCGCGGAGAACGAATCGGGAGCGCGCGCGCTCTGGCCCGCCGGGGCGGTGGCGAGAGACAACGAAAGCGGTACCAAGGTAGATGTATACTGGTAGCGAAGGCTCCATAGACGCCCATTGGTCCAAAAAATGGCGGCTCATGGGCACTCCAGCGCCCCCTGGATTTTGGGGGGCAAACTACGCAAACGTGACGTAGAATGACGTCACTCATACGTATGCTTTTGGCGCGAATTATAAAGCGGTCTTTCTGTAGAATTTTTTTTTTCAGAAGGACACAGGGGCGCAACAAAAACACACGGACATAGAAGTAGACAGGGACGAGCGCTCGTCCCTGTCTACTTCTATGTCCGTGTGTTTTTGTTGCGCCCCTGTGTCCTCCTGAAAAGATATGAACCAACACGCCCAAATACAAGTATTTCTGTAGAATCCGCGTTTTCGAGCCCGTACCTCTCGAAGGTTGCTGCCTTTCAGCGCGCCCCAACCTTTGCCAGTCAAATGTGCTCGAGTTCCTGCTAGTTATGGCCTTGTTAATGTGCAATTGGGAACGCAATGAAAGTGACTGGTAAAGGAGGGGCAGCATAGAAAGGCAGCAACACTTCCAGACACTGGCGAAGCATGCATGATTCGTAGTGCAAATACTGGTGCTAGTACTTTTGAGAGCTTTTGAGTACAGCAATGTATGATGTAAGGTATGATGCACAAAGCACTGGCTCAAGTGCACAGTTCGCAATAGAGTGTACGGCAAGTATGGTTTTCATAGTTTCATATTCATTGTTTATTGCAGCAACCAAACAAATACAGTCACAAAGCACACCCTTGGCACACAAACAAAAAATACATGTCACAGGCAGCACAAGCAGTATTGTTTAAGTTGGCTAATCATCTCAATAGTCACAGTGCAGAAGGAAAAAGCCCTGAAGTGCCACGAACGTAGTCAGTTAGGAAATTGAAAAGTATAGAAAACAATGCTACGACAGCTTCAATTGAAGCAAACATAACATGACATAAGTAGGCGCATCAACACAGACCATAGAGCACACTGGGATTATTCTTCACATTTAATTTCTTCAGCTGAAAGAATATAGCAGGTGCGTTTACATCTGCAAGGCAATGTTAAAGCCAGCTTTCGCACACCTCAGCACTGAAAGTGTGTGCCCTGCAGTGTAGTACAGCCGCGGTCAAAAATACGCGGCCCACGGCTCCGGCGCAAGGAGCGGCTGCGGGGCCGCACCGCGGCGCTGCTACCTGCGTCGGGCGCTCAGTGCGAGGGTGTAGAGAGTGACGACAAAGCTTCGCCCTCACTCTTCCCTGAGCACGCCACACGGCTGATGAATGTTAAGTGCAGCGTTCAACTGTTTCGCGGCTGACGGTCCGTACGAAAGAGAGCTCTGCAATGCGTGCTGCGTGTGACTTTCATCGCCAACTCGGATATCTCGTATTCCCTATGCACAGACTGGCTACGGCAGGCGCGCGTTCTGCAGTTCGACTAAGCGCGTCTGCCTGCGACGCGTCCGAGTTCGGTTCGCATTCCATACTTCCGCGCGTCTCGCGTTCGTGTACGCCGCACTCCAGCGCCCGGTGCTTGGTCGGGTTAACTCTAATTAGTAGCTGGAGCTCGCTCCTTTAAAATTGTTAATTCAAAGCTAGAAAAAATCTAAGCACGTTCCTGCTGCAACGAAATTACGAGTAACACACCACCAGAAACAAAACAGGCCTTCACCGAGTTCACAGACCGGGGTCCTGACGCGACAATAACTTGTTCTGCGCTATTTCTTGAGCACCGTAATGCCCTTGCACCAAGGCTCACCACGCATGGGCGCGCGGGACATACGAGAGCGAAGCAGAATCGAGGCGGCAACGGCGAACCGCGCGCACTCCCCTTCAGCAGAACGCCGCACTTGACAATTATCAGTCGTGTTGCGTCCCCAGGAGAGAGTGAGGGCGAAGCTTTGTCGTCACTCTGTGCACCCTCGCAGCCAGCGACCGACGTAGCCCGACGGAGGTAGCAGCGCCGCGGTGCGGCCCCGCAGCCGCTCCTTGCACCGGAGCCGTGGGCCGCGTATTTTTGACCGCGGCTGTACATAAATATCCCCGAAAACATGAAGCCAAGTACGCACGAACGGGTTACAGCCAGCTATGAAACACGAGCGAACAGCCCGGCGAAATCATATCGAAGCTATCGCGCATACCTAGAGCAGACGACACACCTGTGAAAGTCCAGCGGGAATCGGTGTAGCGTGACACCAATGGTACTATCCACGCTGTCGCAGTGTACCACGGAGCATCGTTTCTTCACATGCCGCAAGCTCATCTTGAAATGAAGCGCTAAGCGCTTCAAAAGAAGAGCGCGAAGCGTGCAAAGACGGAAAAAGACTTCGCACTGGCCGCACGCCGAAGGAAACGACAAAACCGAGAAAACTGCCGCAGCGGTGCAGCGGGGTGCAAATCTTACCGAACGGTGACAAAGAAGCGACGTGCAAGGACGACGAAAACTTCGCAAAAGGAGCATTTTGAGACCAGCGAGCTAAATTTATACGCTTTACCAGGCGCGCCATCGCAGACAGCTGGCGATAAGAGATCGCTTCGTAAGCTCCCACCACTGTGGCCGGGTTAGCCGGGTATCGAAACAAGGCCTGCAAAGACGCGCTGTAATGCACCGCACACTCATGAATAGGGGGCAGGTGAAGAGTGTTGCAAAAATACAAAATTTGCCAGGTTTTAATAAAATGACTTACCTCTTTCATAAAACAAGGTGCTAATATATTTTTTCTTTTCTATTGGCAGATTACATTCCAATTTTGTAGTTTTATCATTTATTTATATGAGTGTTTGCCCCCCCATCCTCTGGTTGTGCTGCAGTCGCGCTAAACCACTTTTCGGCCCAGCCTTCGCCACCACTATAAATCCGCCTTGGCGGTACTTTTCCTTTTCCAGTGACTTTAGTTTCTCCTTGATGTGTCGCCTGTCGCGTGCTCCGTATTATTCTGGCCGCACCTGCACATCTTGAGAAACTGAAAAAAAAAATTGGAGGGGGCACTTAAGTTCCGCCTTAGGGGCAGGACGCGATAGCGCTAATGGGTTAATACCCATATATGCAGAGTTGGTCATTCTCTACTTTACATTCGTAGATCGCTGGAAGTCGTACCCCTCCTGGCACAGTGGTGCAGCGGTTAAGCGATGCGCCGCTGCCCTGCAATGGAAGATGCTACCATCTGTGGGGCTAGTGAGACTCAGGCTGCTCTTCCCGAGCAACCTCTCGCGACTAACTATTAATTTAACTGCCACCTGTAATCCGGAGGGCAAGTTGTGATGATGCCACAAGGTCACGTGACCTAGGTGGCCCAATAAGGTTGCTCCTCCGGGGTTTTCTCGCTCACAACACCGCCGATGGCGTATTTTCTGAAGAATGTCAGGCTAAACGCTATCGCGTTAAAATGAAATGATGGCCGATTTAAGTAGTTAGACACTACGCGAATTAGGTGCGATAGCAGTTCGGTTTTTCCTTCGATTCTGCTGTTGCTCGTGCTCTGGTGTTGCCCAGGTTGCTATTCCCGACCAGCCTCTTAATATTAAATTAGCCGCACCGTCTGACACGCTGGCCAGTTTGCTATGTATATGTATATGTATTTGTATATGTATATCTATACAGGGTGTCGCAGCTAACTTGGACAAAGGTTTTCAAAAAACCTAAGTGTTCTTCACAAATGAAATCGCGTGGATGTTGCTAAGGCTTATCTGAAGTTACAGTATCATTTTTTGATCGTCCTACTTAAATAATTAGTCGAGATAAATTGAATTTTTAAGTTTAGCTTGAAACGTTCAGGCGTCAACAGGAAATTTGTGGAGCTCCACAAATATTGTCCAACCCAGACATTTGCAACGAGATAGACAGCGTGGCCGCCTTAATTCGGGAAAAACTGAAGCCCGTGGAGTTTAAAAATACCATGTGACGGCGCACTCCGCGGGCCCGAACGCGCCGCGATTACAGCGCTCTCATTCGTGCTTTCTAAAAACCATCGCTCGCTTCGCGCCTTCCGTGCTGCACACGACATAGCTTCGCGTTTTGGTTGGATCCAATAGAAGCTCCAGCGGGTTCGGGCGACAGTTCAAAGAAAGCCGGCTCCCATTTCTGCGGCGATAATTGCGCTCTCACGCTAGCAGATTGCAGAATCCGTCGGCAGCCGCCGCCGGTAACGTCAGAGCTGAGCAAAGATAGAAGCCCTTTTTTCGTACAAGCGAAGAAAAGGCGCGATGCTGGCGCTGTTTTTTACAAATCACGGATGAGAGCTCTGTAATCGCGGCGCATTCTGGCGCACGGAGCGCGCTGCCACTGTTGTATGTTTTGAACTCCGCGGGCTTTCGTTTTTCCCGAATAAAAACGACCACTTTAAGGCTATTTCGTTGGAAGTGCCTGGGTTGGGCATTATTTATGGAGCTCCACAAATTACCTACTAACGCCTCAACGTTTCAAGCTATATTTAAAAAAGAACTAATTAATTTATCTAGAATTGTTATTCAAGTAAAATGAGCAAAAAAATTGTACTGAAACTTTAGGTAAACCCTAACAGCATCTACGCGATTTCAGTTGCGAAGGACGCTTATGCTTTTTTAATAACTTGGTCCAAGTTAGCCGGGCCACCCTGTATATATATTTATATACCGGGTACTTCAGCGAACACTGTCAAAGATGCCTGAAAATATTGGCTTCAATATAGCAAACAATAGGTGTAGGATCACACACTGTGCCCTGGGGGACACAATATGCAGTAACACCCCCTAATTATCCACGTAATTAACAAAACCCCACTCATGAACTTTTTAATTATCGTAGTCTCATTTGGGAGTTTTGATGCCGGGCACAAGATGATGTCATATCAGTTTTTGAAACGGAGAAAAACTCAAATTTCTAGAGCCCTGCAGGGGCGCTTTTTACCGACGCTTTTTAATCTCACGCCTTTTACCGCACGCTACCGAAACTGAGCCCACGAGGAGCGCCGGATGTATGGCGCAAGCGAAGCGTCCGCTGATGACATGTCGTAATGAATGCAGCGCCCACTTCCAGACGCATGTGTAACTTACCTGACTAGAGAACATCGGCGCTCAGCTTAGACTGCTGCCAGCGTCATCTCCTGCTTCATAGCTCAGAGTGAGAAAAATTATAGTCATCGTCAGTTAATGGAACATCGGTTTTGAGAGCCCTGATGGGCGCATCTGCAGGCGTTTTTTGTGCGTGTGTGTGTGTGCGCCACTAATGGTATGGCTACCCGACGGGCTCTTTTTTTTTCGTCATCATAAATTGATTTACTCAATAGGTAATCTTCTGTTTTCTTATAATCGCCGCGCATCAGGAACCACGTCCGAAAGAGAAAAGCTTTGTCAGCGTGGCAAGGAGAACTTGTAACGTCAGTGGGTGTGGACAATCGGGCAGTTCTTGCGATCGTGTTAGCGTGTGTTAGTTTGTTTCCCAATAGAGCGCAGTCGTTACCATTTCAGGTGCTTGTCTTGGAGGTGCGCGTGTCATAAGGCCATTGCAGTTCAAGTGTTTCAAATCACTTGAATGTCTGAAGTGCAGCCTAGGATTAAAACGTCCCGCCGCATTGTGTGAATTGTTGGAATGGCCGCGCCAGCGCAACTCCGATACTCCACTGCCGAGAAGGTGGACATTGTGATCGCTTATGTGAGCGCGCAAATGGACGCGGAGCTGGCATCCAGACTGTATGTTGCCCAAAATCCTGGTCATCGTGTGCCGGCTCATGTTACGTTCGTATTGATATTTAATCGATTTATGTCTACTGGTTCATTTCGTGTTCAGAAAAGGAAGAGACCAGGGAGTGCAAGTCACGATTTTGAAATTGGTGTCCTGACGTACGTTTCTGTCAGGCCATAATAAAGTGTCAGAGAACTCGCCAACGTGTACGGAACCAGCACTGCATCAGTTTGGAGGTCACTATCAAGACACAGCTACCACCCCTCTCACGTGTCTTCACCAGGACCTGACACCTACTGACTTTCTCAAACGGCTCGATTTTTGCAACTGGTGCCTAAATAAATGTGATGAAGACCCGGAATTCCTGCACATAATGCTTTGGACAGACGAAGACCAATTTTGCAGAGACTCCAATGTCAACTTGCACAATGCGCATTATTGGTGCGACAAGAACGGATATTGGCTGCGCCAGCACAAGCGCCATGTAAGATGGCCAGCAAATGTTTGGTGGGCATTTATGACAGCCGTATTGTCGGTCCTTACTTCATCGACGGAAACCTCACTGGGAAAAAGTACACAAACTGCGCCCTAAAAGGCGCCGTCTCAATTTGTTTTAAAGGTACTAGTGGCCGTGTTGAAAAAAAAGGTGGTTTCTCCATGAAGGAGGTTTTTCGTTCCTCGGTGCAATTCCTGGAGTGCCCCTTTCCAAACCAATGAATTATGGCGGGGGGGGGGGGGTGAAAACAGCGTCGACGCTAAGATCGCCCGATTTGTAACCCCTGGACACCTTCCTCTGGGAATACGTTAAGAACGACGTTTTCAATACGGAGCCAGCGAACCTCGAAGACCTGAAGGAGCGTATCACGATATCAACTGAAAAGATTCCCCGACATATGCTCATTTCTGCTGTGAGTTCCATCAACGACCGCATTCTACTGTGCATCGCAATAGATGGCAAGCATTTTCTTTTTTTCATCCCATATACTAGTTCTTCCCTGGAGTGTCCAAGTTGGGCTGCAACCAACTAAATCCACAAAATGTACAAATTTCATTCTTTCCTGTTTGTTATACAAACAGAAAGTGCTAAACATATGAGGACAAGGTTTACTATATAAGTACTAGCCCTTCTTACAGCACGGGGCGTGTCTGATCCAGCACACGGCAACCTTATTGCGCCAGCCGGTACGGAGCACCTTGGTGCTAAAATCACAGTGTTTTCAGTTAGAATCTTTTCATCTATGAAATCATTCTCATGTAATGTAGCAGTCAAGCCAATATCGCATAAAACTAGCCTGAGTCGCTTTGGGATGTTAAACCCCCATAAACCAAACCTAAACCAATATCGCATAAAACAAGTAGACGCTTGACAGAAATAATAGAACTCGTGTCGATATACCGGCGCTATTTAACGTTAAACCGTAATCTACACGCTGTCATAGAAGAGTACCTTTATCCTTTCCAGGAAGCTAGTGACAAAAACAAAAAAAAGAATTTAAAAACTCGCTCTGTAGTTAACCAGACAGGCAGAGCGCCAAGTGTGCTTATCAGTGTTCCCAAAAGCGACAGCCGCGTAGCAGACGATGACTGTAATTTTTCTCACTCCGAGCGACGGAGCGGTCAATAACGCCGGCCGCGGTCTAAGCTTAGCGCCCAGGTTCTCTGGCGAGGAATGTTAGCACACGCGTTTCGAATTGGACGCTGCCTTCCTTACGACACGTCATCAGCGGACGCTTCGCTTGCGCCTTACTTCTGGCGCTCCTTGCGCGCCGAGTTTCGGTCGCGTGCGATAAAAAGCATCAATTCCTTCGCGCTGCTGCGCCCTACAAATACACTTTTTCTTCGTTTCAAAATCTGATATATATATATATATATATATATATATATATATATATATATATATATATATATATATATATATATATATATATATCACAAGGAAGCCAACAGTCACAGGAACCAAGGTGTATAAGGGAATGCATTTAAAAATTAATTGGCACATTCCCCGATGCACCTTGGTTTCGGTGACTGTTGGCTTCCTTCATATGTTTGTCAAACGAGCCCCCCATTTCCTTTACTTCGTCTCGTATCCTATATCTATAACCAGGGGGTGGAGATCGGATGGATCTGGTAAAACATAAACGGAATAAAGTTCACAGACGATGGAAAAAAGAATGCTCTTCATTCTAACACTTCGACCCGGCTCTGGATCTGGGCTTCGTCAAGTGATATGGTACAGGCAAAAGACACAGCTTTTACAAGTACACGTACTACGTGGTGAGGGAAACATTCCGATTTACGTGTCGCAGCGAAAAACACCTCACTATTGGTCGGCAGTGAAAGAAAAAGTGTTAGTAAGCACCCTCAAAAATTATTAAAGCATCATGAAGGATCACTGGAATCACATCACTGCGAAAGAATTGGTCGTGTGCTGAAATGCCCCAGAAAAGGCCAAGAACAACAGAAAAAATCAGATAGAGGAGAACACGAATCAATGTCATTGGTGATTAAAAAAACGCCTCACGTGAAAGCCTATGGGATATGGGGCTGAGATGGGATGTCATTTCAGCCATAGGCATTATACTAAAGAAGCAAACTTAGCGCAAAACAGTGCAAAGACGACAATAATCATCAGCATAAATGAAACATGGCATGACAATATAAAGTAACGCGGTTATGACGCAAGGCAACTCAGCCTCCCAACATTTTCATTCATACCGCAAGAGACAGTATTGAACTTCTGTATAAAGAATGATGCACAAACTTCGCGTTCATGGTTCATCCTGAAGCCCGATTGTAGTAAAGTTGCTTGATTTTTTTTCAGAAGGGTGCTTATTATCGTTCCGACGTTTAGAGATAGGAAGGTTCGGCACTGTCTTGCAATGAGATTTATTATCTTTAAAACAATATCTGAACGGTGTTTCTGTTTGGCCAATAATCGAATTTTACAGATTGAACATAGAAGCATGTAGATTACGTTGATTGTATCGCATGAGTAGTTGCCTCGAATTTTCACTATAAAGTCTCATGCTGTGCTCGAAGCCATTTCTGATGTTGTCATTTGCGCGCAGACTTTGCAACGCGATTTTTCGCGTGGGTGACAACCGATTGGCACAGTTGTGCATGTTTTAGAAGAAATGAGAATGTCACTTAGGTTTCTGCCACGGCGATACACAACACGGTGCGCTTGCCGAAAAATGTGCTTGGGTCGATTACTTTCAATGAGGATGACATCGTTTTTTTTTTTTCAAAATGCCCGCGACGTTTGGAACCGACGCTGAGTGAGTTAGAGCCTGGTTTATTTGTAATTGCCAAGATGGTTGGTTTTCTGCTTTGAGGAGTGCCTCGCGGTCAAGAAGGCCTGCGCGTTCTGCAACATCGTTTATTAGCAGCGCTGAGTATTCACGTTTAATCAGGACGTTTCGGAGGTTTGTACAGTTTCTTTCGAAGTCGCACTTGTCTGAGCATATCCGTTTCAAGCAGACGGCTGGTTCATATGGGATGACAGTCTTCCAGTGTTTAAGATGGCGGCTTTCGAATTGTAAATATTGAGGTCTGTCAGTAGGTTTCCTGTATAAATCCGCGATAAGTTTGCATTCCTTATTGTTGCTGTCTCTTCTAGAAAACTAATTGTAGTTGGGGAGTAAGAGTCAGGGAAAGTAATGGCCTCATGCGCGTTAATAAAACTAGAGATGAATGATAGAATTTCTGCTGCACCATGTTACCAAATCAGAAAAATGTCGTCAATGAGTCTCTTATAGTAGAAGGGTTTTAATGGGTGTGTAGCAAGAAACTGGTCTTCTAATGAACCCATAAATATGTTGGCATAGTTGGGACCAATCCGTGCACCCATCGAAGTCCCGTTTATCTCAACATAGTGTTTGCTATCCAATTCTAAGTTGTCAAGTTCAAGTATTAATTTCAAAATTATAGCTAGCGTAGGGCTATCCACATGTGAACTTTAGCTTTGCTTCTCAAAGACCCGCACAACTGACCGGATGCCATCGGAGTGAGGAATGTTTGTATAAAAGCGACGCAACATCAAGGGTTTCAAGCAAGACACCATGGGCATGTTGAGTTCGGCGATGTCAGATAGGAAATATGTTGTGTCCTTTATGAAGGACTGAAATGTAGCAGTACTTTTATTGATGAGGGTGTCAGCGTAGCTTTACAGCCTTTCAGTTCCTCTTCCGGAAATGATTGGTTGCTCAGTGTTCTTAGGTTTGTGAATATTGGGCAATAAGTAAAATCTGCGTGGAACAGGACTGAGTGGAATTATTGAATTCATTCAGGCTGTGTACGCATAAGGGGCCCAAATTACAAACTATTGGGGTTCTGTAGATGGCACTGCTCGGCGAATCTTTCGCCCGTCATCAGAGCAAGAACAAGACTTTTCAGCCCACAAACGCTGCCAGGTACTCAAATACCAGGCCGTAATGCGCCCCGACGGCATAATTTACCAGCTAGAAAGGCCTTTCTGAGGCCGACGACATGATGCTGGTAGGTGCATTTACTTCATACGAGTTTGTTTAAATTGCTTGAGGACATTATGGCCCAAATAACAATTACGGACATGAAGCCTCAAATTAGTCTTTAAAAGGGACACCAAGGATTAATGAAGGTTGGCCTTTATTGATGCGGTATCGCATTCTTTTCACACGGAGGCCACTCTCACCGAAAAATGACCCGAGAAAAGAGTGTTAACAGGGCAAGAAAAGCGGATGGGTGAATTTGAATTGTTTGTGCTGAAGTGATCTCACCTCTGCTTGTAAGCAAGCATCTGTGTTGCCATCAGGTGTAGAAAGTCAGTGGTCATTCTCTGCAGTGATAATGGACATAGCTGCAGTAGAAATGTCACGGAATAGACTACTGTTTTGCATGTCAGTATGAATGTGGTACTCTGAAAAGTGGCTATGCACTTGCATGCAGTTCAGCACTGTTGAAAACTTATATATGAAATGGTTATGTGTTTGGGAATGCCAATTCTGCCGTGTCACAAGGCGCGTCACTAAACCTATTTTGTTATGTAACTCAACTTGTATTTCATTTGGGCTGTTGTAAGTAAAGCGCTAGGGATCATTTGTTGGCTCTTCTCATACACAGCAAAATGTAAAAACATGGCAGAATCAAGCAACTGCTTACATTGATTGCTCTTCATGAATAGGGAGAGGGTAGCTAGAGATTGAAGAAAAAATAGAGGGGTACATAAGCCCCAAATTAATTGTATGATGCAGTAGAGAAATGAATTAATTATTATATATGCAGAAGGCCAATCTATAACGATGATCATGAGTTTTTATTACGCAAGGGCATCTGAGTGCTAAAGAGCGTCATGGCACGAGGTTTGTTCTCCTACTCAAGGTGGGGGTCAAAGACCCATTTCCCAAGCATTTTACCATAAAGAAGCCAGGAACCAGACAGGGGTAAGCTTGTGCCCATGGTATGACTGTCATACCTCGGCAAAATAACGAGTACTCACTCAGGCTCACTCACAAAACTTTGGTCAACCTACGGGCTCACTCAAACTCACACTCACAGAGGCTCGGGCTCATCGAATTCATCAACTCACTCATTTTGGGATGAAAACTCAACTTGGGCAGCACTCAAACTCACACTCACAGAGGCTCGGGCTCATCGAATTCATCAACTCACTCATTTAAGATCAAAACTCAACTTGGGCTCACTCAGACCCCGCCGCGGTGGCTCAGTGGTTAGGGCGCTCGACTACTGATCCGGAGTTCCCGGGTTCGAACCCGACCGCGGCGGCTGCGTTTTTATGGAGGAAAAACGCTAAGGCGCCCGTGTGCTGTGTGATGTCAGTGCACGTTAAAGATCCCCAGGTGGTCGAAATTATTCCGGAGCTCTCCCCTACGGCACCTCTTCTACCTTTCTTCTTTCACTCCCTCCTTTATCCCTTCCCTTACGGCGCGGTTCAGGTGTCCAACGATATGTGAGACAGATACTGCGCCATTTCCTTTCCCCCAAAACCAATTATTATTATTATTACTCACTCAGACTCACCACTCATCCGGGGTCAACCATTCATAGCGACTCACGTTTCACTCGGACTCACGACCCATCTAAGCTCACTCACTCATTTCGGCCAACGGCTCATCTGAGCTATCTCGTTTCAACTTACGACTCACCTGGACTTACTCATTTCGACCCACTACTCATCTGCGCTCACTCATTCCAGCTCACTCGCACATTTCAACTCATGACTCACCCTGGCTGCCCTTGACTCAAGGCCCCCATAATCCAACACCTGAGTGGATTTTAAGCCCAATGGCCCAAGTTACGCGCCTAAAATGCCAAAAGTTGTTAAAAACACTGTGATGTGATCAGCTCTTAACTGCAGCTATCTTGTAGGATGGCCTAGCTTAGAAGCCTAGATGTAGCGCCCAGTAGCTGCTGCTCGCGGGACGTTGTGATGACGCCGCAATGTCAAAGATCGAGTGGCCCACGTGCCAGAGCCATGGCCGCGATTTTTCGCTCACAACGCCGACACCGTATTTACGGGCAAAAGGGCCTTTATCGCTTTAGCGTTCAAATTCTGAGCTGTCATTTGGCGTTTTAATAATGAGTGTATGCAGGTTTTTGCTGCCAAGAAAATGGATGTCATCCACCAAGTCACCCTCTTCCCATTGTGTGCAGATGCTTACGGTATTATTATTTCTGTGATAATGATTAGAAATTCCAGCTTTGCTGAAGTGCAAATCCTGCATCTGGCACCTATTTTTTATGCTTAAGATGCCATTGCATTTCAGGCATGCTCACGAAAACAAGCCTGCATGACAATTTCGAAAAGATTACCCGAATCCACAGCTTTGTTATATATGGGGACACGGCTTGTCCTCTGGGACCCTACTGCTCAAGCCATTTGGGGGATCCAGGTTTCAGACTCAAGACGCCTGGTTCAACACAAAAATGACAAGTGTACGCCAAGCAGTAGAGTGGAGGTTTGGCAAGGTGGCCACAGAGTTCGCATTTCTTGATTTCCCAAAAAATAAAAAATCAAGCAGCAAGATATTGGTCGGATGTACCAAGTGGCTGCACTACTGTCAAATGCACACACTTCCTGTACGAAAGCCAAGCTTCGCAGTATTTTATGTAGAACCACCAGCCCTTCAGGAGTACCTGGTGCAATTTTCTAATTAATTCATGTCCATATCACTCGGATTGGCTTGCCGAGTAACGGGAGAAAGTGCAACGCATTACTTACAACCTAAGTTTGAAAGCAGAATAGGGGGAGTAAACATTGAAGGACTGCAGGCGCCTAATTGTATGGCGTTTTCCTTCTTTCAAATGATGCGCTAGGCATTAGTATACTGGGATCACCGCGTTTTATTCCCCTACCACCGCTCAATAATTTATAACTGGATTTCTCTCTCATGCAATAGCAGTTTCTTCAAGTGAATTATGGCTGCGATGTGTAGTTGAATTTTAGGTCACATGAGGCACGACAAAAGTGTAACGTAAACGTTGACATGTAGTTTAAACACACCGCTGCACTTAAACTATCTCGCTTTAAGTGATAGCATTAAAACAACAATAAATTACAACAAATGCCATCGTTTCAATTATAATATAAAGTATAAATTATTCAGCGGTCGTAGGCAAATGCCCCGTGGTGATCCATGCATGTGAATGCCTAACGCATCGTTTGAAAGAAAACATGCAAGCAAATTTGTCGTGTATAGTCCTTTGATGTGAAAAAATCATATTCAAGAGTCTCAGAAGTGAAGAACATTTTAAGATACGCAGTGAGCTGTTTCGAATGGTGAGGGAATACATGTAGGGCAAAATATAGGAAGTGCATATCAGGCCATGAAATGGATATTTCTGGGAAATGGTTCAGGCTTTTAATCTTATGGGGTTTAATGTCCCAAATCGACTCGGGCTACCACACGACGTCGTAGTGGAGGGCTCCGGATTATTTCAGTCACCTGGGGTTCTTTAACGTGCACCGACATTGCATAGCACACCGGCCGCTAGCATTTCGCCTCCATCGAAATATGACCGCTGCAGCCGAGACTGAACCGTCGTTTTTATGGTTTGCAGCCGATCGCAAACGCTAAAGCAATACCACTGAGCCACAGTGGCGGCAAATTGCAGAATGCATTTGCCAAGAAGCTGAGAGTACAACACTTGTCTAGCCAGTACACCCCTGAGGAGGAAAAATAAAGAAAAAGGCTTGAAATTGAACGAGGACAGCACAGCAAGCTATGAAAATGGAACTCGAAAGATAGGGTTAGTAGGAGGCATATGCGAGAAGCCTTTGTCCTGCAGGGAATGTAAATGGGATTTTGGTGGTTCTGCATGTTGGTTCATTTGACGCTAGTGCTTGATGTTGGTAATGAAAAATTAGTTCACCCATTTGAGGCGCTGCTTCTGGTGCTCGCAGTAAAGTGAAAGAGTGCATTGCCTCCATAAGAGATACAAGGTATAAAAAATGTGAATAGATAGCTGACATGTTTCTTTGTGTCGTCGTCATGGTGTACAGTGCAATTTGGATGGCTGATGAAGCCAGCAACAGCCGGGCTTTCAAATCCTTTCCTTTCAGTGTGAGGCTTGTTATTCCCGTAAACGGAAGGTAATGGTCATGCTTGTTCGTGTGCTATGCCACCGCATTGAAACCATGATTGTTTGGTATATAACAATGCAATGTATTTACCTTTTGTCACATCTTACATGAGCTCTCTTGCTGTTTTCCGAATGCAAACATAAAAAATGAAGGTGCAATTCAGACATGGCTGCCACGTGCAGCACAGCAGTGCAGGCAAGGTTTATTTGTCAAGTTTTTTAATTAGTTTTTCAATCAGCCGAACATGGAGTTCTTGAGAGGCAAGGTGCGCTTGGCTCTCGTGCTGCCGCTCCTCTCTTTTGCACGCACGCACCATCATCAGATCCTCATGTCGTTTGAGTTCGAACTGAAGCCTCCTCCCTTCAAGCTCAAGGCGGAGGCGTTCAGTCTGCTCATCGTGTCTCCCGCGTGACTCCAGAAAACTCAGCGCCGCTTCACAGCGTCTTTGCACACCTGCACAAAAATATCCAAGCAGAAGCAATTATACAGTAATTTCAGACATAGTGGTTGCACTTCTGGAAAATAAATATGCTTGTGTAATAATTTCATCACATTACCCTTTCTATGGGAAATTCTGTTTAAGCATGCAGCTTTGTGATTTAAAAATTGTAGCAGAAGTATTAAAATACAAGGTATACAATTAGTACAAAAAGAAACCACAAACACTGAAGTTCCATTTGGTGGTTGAATTAACTGGCTAGGATAGAGGACGCCGGAATGGTTGACCATGCTTAGATCTACATGAAACATGCCTCCAACAATCATTAACATAATTAGGTGTGCGTGACATTTACAAAATAAAACTTTGTACTGCACTCGAGGCACGTGGCTAAAGCGCTGTGTGGTTCTCGTGCCTTGACGCTCCTCGGTTGTAGGAAAACATGCCTGCCACAGGCTAGTGTCGAACGTGGCATCAGCCATTTAGCTGCTGGTAAGAAGGCCTATATACAGTTCATTTTGGCATGTTGCCTTATTTCTTCTGGCAAGCAGGCAAATGCCTAATGTAGCAACTACTGTTTTGTGCACCAGTGGTCAACTGACATCAGATATTCCGCAGTCATTTCTGCACACGAATTTTATGCGAGATATGTGGCCACTTACCGAGCAAGTTTGTAACAACACATTAATGTGAGAAACGGTGTTGCAGCTGTGGCCTGTAGAAAAAAAAATTAGAGGATTGCACTGTCACAGATCTCCCCCCAAAACACTCGGACCGAAAGATTGGACTAGGCGACAGGTGTACCCCCACCGACGCACATTTAATGCACCCTACGTGACGCACACACTAGAACACAATACTAACAAAACTAACACAAAACACAAAGAATAAAAATACACACGACGCGGGAACGCTGCTACCAGCGTCTACTATTAGCGTTCTACTGTTAGTGGTTGGCGTTCGTGCTCAAGGTTTGTTCGGTGCGGATGCGGCGTTGTATGGATCCAGTAGCCGACATCGAGGCGGCGTTCGACGTGCTTGGGCTGGCGTCGCTGGCTGCGTCGCAGAAGCTCCCGGTCCAAGCGCCCGTGGAGGTCATGCCGGTGTTGTTGGCGTTCGGAGCACCACCCGGATGGGGGGCAACAGCGCTGGAGACACCCCTGACCGTAGCAGGTGGTAGCGTCTTCCGCTGACTCCCCGGAACGGGATCAGGCACGGCAGGAGGTCCACGAAGCGAGGCCGTAAAACGCGAGCTCACCGGAGCAGTAGCCGGTGTCGTTCTCTTCCTGCCGAAGCGTTCCTGACCCGCCGTAGCCTCCGCTTCTCGGTTCCCCCCCCCCCCCCGTGTCTCGCTTTCTCTCGCCCTTTTATAGTCTTGGCGTTAGTCCACGTAAGCATTGTCATCGTCTTGTCCTTCTCTTCTCCACCAGTCATCTCTCTCCACCTCATCGAATGCTTCTTCATCTTCTTTAGACTTCGGTTAATCCACGCCGTCTTTTTAACCCATCTTTCCTTCATAATTTTATTTTCGGCTCCCTATTATATGTGACAAGGGTCCCCTCTCTCATGAGTTTTTCCATGAAAAACTGCTCACGTCATACTCATCTTCAAGTTATCCAGAAACCGGCTATCTCCTGTGGCGATTCTGGACCCAGCACACAACACACCGCAGATGTCCAGCACACACCAAGAGTACACCACTAACTTAGCACACCAAACTGCGTTTTCAGAACAGTAACACACCACTAGCGTTGTCCATACATAGTCTCTAATAAACATGTTGATGTCCACAACGCATTCCGTTGTATAATCACATAACAACAACAAGAACACGATACATCCCAGAGATACCTGGAGCTGTTTAGTTTGCTCTATCTGTGTACAGGTTTAATTTGTAACATAAGACCTCCGTTTTGCCTGGCCTATCCGAAAACATCTTCTGCTTGATTTGGAGTAGAGCTGTGATGGTCTGTCTTGATTTAGATCGGGCTTCATTAGTACCTCATCCCCTCCTGCATTTTTCTTCCCACTGCATGCGAGCACCACGGCAACATCGCCTGTCTCCTAGGCCACTACCGGACCAAGCTACGCTGGGGGAGTACCCCCGTACGGAACCTCTTTCTTCATATTTTTCAACATATTTACATAGAAAACCTTCTTTGTGCCATCTATCAATAACTCATAATCCATGTCCTTTTTCTTCCGTGTCACAAGGTACGGGCCCTTCCATTGCATCAGTAACTTATTATGATCCGTGGGTAGCAGGAAGAGAACCCTGTCGTCCGGATTCAGATTCCTGTGAATGGCTTTCTTTTCATTATACCCCTTAAGGCTTTCGCTCGCCTTTTCCAGGCCTTGATGTGCAAGCCTGCATGTTTCCTTAAACCTGTCCCGCAACTCAAGAACGTATGTGTATGTTGTCTTGAGATCTGATGCAATCTCCTTATTAGCCCACAGCTCCTTGAGTACTGTAAGTGGACCTGTCACGGTTCTCCCACAAAACATATCGAAGGGCGAGAAAGCAAGACTCGTTTGCGGTACTTCGCGGTAAGCGAACAAAAGAGCTGGGAGATATCTATCCCAATCAGTAGGTCTCTCCTGGCACATGTTCATGATCATATTTTTGAGGGCGCCGTTGAACCGCTCTACAAGCCCATTTCATTACACATGGGATGGTAAGGCGTCGTCAGTAACTGCCTTACTGACAAAAGGCGGTTAACCTCCTTCAATAGTTCCGATGTGAAGTTCGAGCCCCAGTAACTCAAAACTTCCCTCGGGAACCCATAACGCGAGAACATTTCCACAAGACCCTCCGACACCTGGATATTGTCAATAGTTCTCAGTGGAATAGCGTCAGGATAACGAGTGGCCACGTCAAACAGAGTAAGCACAAATCTATTGCCTTTGGCGGATATTAGGGAGATTGGGCCCACAATGTCAATAGCCACTCACTGAAATGAGATGTCGATGACTGGAATCTTGCCAAGAGGTGCGGGACGATCTCTTCTCTTCGGAACTGTGCGCTGGCACACGTCACATGAGCGAACAAAGCGCTTAACGTCACTCTGAACACCCGGCCAAAAGAACTCCTCGGTGACCCTAGACACCGTTTTTGAACACCCTGGTGTCCGGCCATAATGGCGTGATGTCCTAGGCGTAGCGCGGTCTCTCGCTTATCTCTCGGAAACACCAGCCGTTGGACCCGCCTTCCTGAACTAAATATGCATTCCCTGTGCAAAAGACCATTTACCATTTGATACTCGAATGACGTCCGACTCTTCTTTCTTTTCACCTTTTCCCCGACTCTTTCGAAACAGGTCTTCAGGCTCGGGTCTTCTTTTTGCCTGATTGCAATTTCGCTCGTTGTTATGCTCAGACACATCTTAATAGGAGTAGAGAGCGGACGCTGCGTTACTCGGGCTGTCGCTTGAGCTCTTGTCTCCACTGCCGACAAGAAACTGACTGCACCCGTCTGAGCTGTCGCGGGCCTTTCCTCCTTTGGATGTTCTTCAGCGTCGAGCATCCTCCACTCGGGATCGGGGTCTTCGACACTTCTTGCACCCGTAATGTTTCCCAAGATGAGATAGTAGATGGGTTGGTCTACTCATTTTGCCACTACCTGCCCAGTATAATATGGCGTGGGAACTAGAATCCTGGCTTCAGGAAGGTACCTTACTGGGCTATCTACAAGAGTGATGGCTGATGCTTCCCCTGTGAGATCCTCGTCCTTCACCATGCTTCTGCGAACCAAGACTGTGTTGGCTCCGCTGTCTCTAAGCACCAATATAGGACGGTCCCCTATTTGCCCAACCACCACTGGCATTGCTGCTTTCGACTTGGGTGTTCCATTCACTGCCTCATTTTCCAGCGGCGTTTGCTCTCCTTTCAGCTGTGGAACTTCGGGTGGCGTGACAAGTTCTACCCTTGAGTCGACAACGCATGCAGCTCGGTCCTGCGTTCTGTATCGGCACTCATCCAGAGTAGGACCTCTCCTCTTAGAACCTTGACAAACAACCTGTGTTTTTTGGGCAGCGCTACTATTCTGACAGTCAGCTGCATGGTGTCCTACCTTGCCGCAGAGAAAACGCCTTACTGGCGCCTTAGATGCACCGCCATATTCTCCTGGTTTTGCCGCATCTGTCTCTAGGGTCTTTTGGGTTTCCTCCTTTGCCTTACTCAAATTTCTTAGCCCTTGAGCCTCGAGGAATTGGTCTGCAGTGTCTGCGAACTCTTCCAATGAACAGAACTTTCTTTCAGGAATAGCGCCAGCTTCGAGCTGCAACACGCTAAAAATTGCTCTGTGACCAGCTTGTCACGCACCCCTTCAAAACTCTTTTCTGTGTTTGACATATCAAGCCACCTATCTATATAGTTGGTCAGCCTGCAGGAAAACTGCTTCGCGGTTTCCGAATCCTCAGGTTTCGCGGTGCGAAATCTCTCACGAAACCCTCTGCCGTAAGCCTGAATCTTTGCAGGAGTGCCTTTTTTACTTTCTTGTAGTCCATGGAATCAGCAGCAGTCATCCTTCCAAACACATTCAACGCCTCTCCGACTAAACACATGCTCAATGCCGTGGCCCCTTCACAGCGCTCCCAGCCTTGCCCCAAAGCTATCCGCTCGAATCGTTGCAGATATGCATACAAATCATCTCTCTTGTCATCAATGGAGCCATCAGCTTCCTTGGGCAAACTCTGGCCGGTCTAGGAGATTCTGTACTCGCTAAGGAACGCTGATCATTGTCCGCGATCTCCTCATATCCTCCCGCGCCATGCGCCTGTTTCCACAAAATAAACTCCTTCTCCCGTTCTATCCTTCTTTTCTCCTGTTCTTCTGCCTCGCGATCTCTTTTCTCTTCTCCCTCTTCCGCTTCGCGAGCTCTTCTCTCTGCCTCGCGAGCTCTTCTCGCCTGGCGCTCTTCTGCTTCACGAGCTCTTTTCTGTTCTCGCTCTTCTGCCTCACGAGCTCTTTTAGCCTCGCGTTCTTCTGCTTCACGAGCGTCTGCGCGTGCTTGCGCCCTTTCCTCTCTCTGCCTCTTTTCCTCCTCCTCATAGAGATGCATCGCCTCTTCCTTGCTTAACCCTAGCTTGAGCGCCAGTTCTAACGTTCTTGCCAAATCCATCCTTTCTGCCGAGACAAAGCAAAAAGAAAAAGGAAATGTATCCTGGCACAGGCTCGCCACTTATCTTTGTCACGGATCTCTCCGGAGAACACACGGACTGAAAGAATGGACTAGGCGACGGGTGTACCTACACAACCGCACATTTAATACACCCAACGTGACACACACACTAGAACACAAAACTAACAAAACTAACACAACACAAAGACTATAAATACACACGACCCGGGCACACTGCTACTAGCGTCTACTACTAGTGTTCTACTATCAGCGGTCGGCGTTCGTGCTCACGGTTGGTTCGGTGTGGCTGCGGCGTTGTATGGATCCAGTAGGCGGTAGGCGGTGTCGAGGCGGCGTTCGGCGTGCTTGGGTTGGTGTTGCTGGCGGCGTCGCTGACTGCGTCGTACAAGCTCCCGGTCCAAGCGCCCGTGGAGATGATGCCGGTGTTGTTGGCGTTGCTGGCACCACCCGGATGGGTGAAAACAGCGCTGGAGATACCCCTGGGCGTAGCAGGTGGTAGCGTCCTCCATTGATTCCCCGGAACGGGCTCAGGCATGGCAGGAAGTCCACGGTGCGATGTCGTAGAACGCGAGCTCACCGGAGCAGTAGCCGGCGTCGCTCTCTTCCAGCGAAAGTGTCCCTGACCCGCCGGAGCCTCCGCTGCTCTGCTGTTCCCCCCCGGGCCTCGCTCTCACTCGCCCTTTTATAGCCTCGGTGTTTGTCCACGTATGCATTGTCGTCGTCTTCTTTTCTCCACTAATCATTTCTCTCCACCTCACCGAATGCTTCTTCCTCTTTATTCTTCGGTTAATTCGCGTGGTCTTCTTCACAACTTTTTCCTTTAAAATTTAATTTAGGCTCCTTAATATATGTGACAGTGGGTTTCCAGAAAACGGCAGTGACAAGACCATCAGAAGTGACTGAGCGTTTGCTTTGAATGCCCGGTCGAAAAAAACACCAGAGGGGGTCGAGATGTTCACACAACACCAGGATTTCCGACACGGGTCTTAGTGGGCTAGTTTTCCGCGCTACTTTTCCGGACTAGCGTGCACGGTGTAGAGTGCACGGCCTATTGAACACGGGCTTGTGTGCACGGGCTAGTGTGCACGGGCTAGTGTGCAAGGGCTGGCGTGTCCGGGCCGGTGTGGTGGTGTGCGCGGGCTGGTGTGAATATGAGCCCAGTTATCCTGGTGTGACCAAGCGCCAGGACCCAGTCTGGTGTTTTTAAGGCGAAAGCCTTTAATGGCTCCAACACGCGCGCCCGGCGTAACGCTGACGCCCTACGAATAACGCAGCAACTGATCATTAAAGCAGAAAACGAATAGCAGCATCAGACAGAGGGGACAAAATGTAACCTCCAGGCCAAGATTGATAACTGTAGAGTATTTAAGTAATTAATTACAGGGAATTATAGCGAAAAAGGAAACAAGACAAAAAAATGCGTCGAAATAGCGCTGAGGTCGATAGGTGGTGGTGGTGGCGCTACCTACGCGCCACCACCAGAGAAGCCAGAGGCCAGAGAAGAAGGAGTAGAAGAAGGCCAGAGAAACAGACCGCAAGCCCCAACAACGTCGCTTAGATTGAAAGTGTGGCAAGTTAGAAGCCTTTGGGAGTGCCACGGGTATGGGAACCTGCGAAGTTAGAATCGCAGTCGGCAAGGCCAAAGGCTTTCGCCTTGCCGCACTTTAGATTGGCAAAGTGCTCCTATAATTTTTTTCCACTGCTCGTCTAGTGCGTTGCGGTGCAGTCCAGCCTGCAGACCAGCTGCTATCGAATGACCAGTCAAGTTAAATGCCTATCGCTTACACGTTGACTAGCCTGAAGCGACTCGACAAGGTATACCGATTATATAGTAGCACTTTAACTCGCTAAATACATGGAATTCGTAATGAACATGAAAGAACACCACATCGCAGGTATGCAACTTGAAGCAACATGAATGAAGCACCATTCATACATAACGATTTTGCATGAGAAAGAATAGTCTAGTTTAAAAAAAAAATTTGATTCTTTTCTCTTAGCTTTTAGGCATCCTCCGCCTCAGTTCACACGTTTCTTGTGAAAGCCACAGGCGAATGTTTTTTGCTTCTGCCTCAATTTCTTCGGCTGTGTGCCCGTACATTTCTCCATAGTGTTTTAAAAACACAAAAGGTAGATATGCAAATCAGTTATTACAAAGGAGTAGTTTTTATTTGATTTCAGAAAAAAATAATAGACCTGCAGGCAACGCTTCACATTACTCATGCAAAACATACACAGTGATTGCTGAGTTGAGAATCTGTGGTATCTGAAATGAACAAGGTTGAGTGCTGGCAAAATAGAAATCATTAAAATGTCGGCAATCAAAATTATGCCAGACACTTAGCTCCGTTTGTAAAGGTATAAAACGGCAGCGTCAACGACTACCGTCTATGGCTTCCTTTCCGATCCTTGTGCGCGCAAGAATTTAACCAATAATTCTCTAGTTTGCCCCTCTATTATCGCACATATTTCTCAATATCCACAGAACAGGGCCCTTAATGCTATCGCATTAGTATTCGGACATCGAGTAGAGTAGCGGTTTCTACTGAAAGAAGCTGCGGGCATGGGCTGCAGGGCCGAGTTTGCAGCACCTCCACAACTGCTCTAAGAGCTTTGAGGCCACAACACAGACCCCGATACCATTATCCTGAGGTGCGAATTTTTACGGCACCATTTTGACAAAAAAGCACTGGAGATAGCAGACAAGCTTGATATCTATGATTTCAGCGTACTGATGGATGCAGAGACCGCTTTGAGAGAAGACACGTCATATCCTATCGTAGGGAACTGGAGTGTCTGTGGCGTGCATTATAAACGGCTATGAACCTAGGCACATTTTTAGTGCTGATGAAGAGGGCCTCTTTTTCAAGGTTCAACCATCGAAGACGCTGAGCCTTAAAGGCGAGGCTTACTAAAACGGGAAATGCAGCAAGTAACGTCTCGCTACGCTGTTGTGCTGCCACTTCCACGGCTCCAAGATGATGAAGCCATGGGTCACCAGAGAATTTAGCAACGCATGTTGCCTGAAAAATATCCAGTACCTGCCCTGCCACTACAAGAATAACACTAAGGTGTGGATGACTTGCGCAATTTTTGAAGAGTTTCTGTCATACATGGACTCAAAATGGCTGCAGGGCAGAAATCATTCTTTGTTATGGCAACTGCTCCGCACATCCTAAGGAAACCAAGGGCAGCAGCCGACTGGCATTACAATCCTAGATGCCATGCACTATTCGGCCACGGCATTGAGTGCTGTCACCGCCATAATGGCCAAAACTGTTTCGCAAAGCGTTTCGGCGATGCAGAGTGCGCAGAGGAACCTGGACTTGTAGGGGACAGATCCATGAAAAGCTTCGAAGAACTCGACACGGATATGGAAGCTCTTGGCGCGAACGGGATCGCGTAGAGCAATTATGCCTCTGCGGACGATGCCGTTGCCACCACCGAAGTTTTGACCATTGGCTAGGTCGTCGCCGAGCGTGTCGATGCGCTCAGCAGTGGTAGCGGTGACGAAGAGGAAGCTGGTGAGCCGCTACCAGAACCAACCTTTATGTACCTGAACCATGAGCCCATCCTTGCTACAGCGGACTTTGAACATTTAAATTTCCAACGAAACATAAATTCATGCGCTTCAAGGCAATGTGAAGTTTACATGACGCTGTTGCGCTGCAGGATTCCTCATCTCAATGTTTATTTATTGTGCTCTGGCTTCACACCGTCGAGTCTATGTGGGTCATGCGGAGACTTTGAATCGTTAGATCAATTCATCCTCTACTGCCGGTGGTTTCCATGGCAGAATTCGGTTTTTGCAAAAATCATCTCGCTCAAGTAAAGCTGCCGTTTACTCTTCCTGTCCTCCTCTCCTTCGGTGCAACCGTCAAAGGGCATGCCCTTAGGTAGGTGTGTCAGCTTCTCCGCAGGTATATCATCGAAACCGGCAGATTTTTGTGTTAGCTTTTCGTTGTATTTAATTTTCTCTCAAAATAATTTATTTAGGCTATTCCTTTACAATATATTTATTTCCGCTTTGTTCCCTGAATTTTCATTCCGATTTCCTCAAGACGTCTCAAAAGTCGTTATTTGTATTCACACATTCCTCTATCTATATTTATCAGCCGCTTGAGATGAAGCAAGATGAATTTTTTTCTGTCTGGATTTGCACCACACACTGGCGAATCGCCCACCGTGAGTATGTGCCAGTATGTGCCATCGATTTTGAGCCACCATCAAAAAATGTTTATGTCAGCTGTATCGGCATAAGACCATGTGAAAAGGTGGGTCCGTGATGATCGCGAGAGCCACACGGCACTGCCATTTTGGAGAAGCAAGCTGTGCTCACCAGGTGTGAGAAAATGGCAGACAACCCAGAATGATTGTGTCAAGCCCTAGCACAGCAATAAACGCGTTCTGTTGCCCACTACTGTTTTTGCTCAATTTGTCCTACTTCTCTTGAAAAACCTATCAGCGGGGTTTTACGGTATTTCCACTGCTAGTCGTATTCTGCTTTTTTTGCGGCTACTTTCGGAAAATGGCAAACAACAGCATTTCTCTCTTGCCTCGTACTGGTGTACTTCGCCGGTTCATTGGCTGCAGAGCCCTCAGTGCTGCCCTTTGCACAGATGCCGGGCTGGATCTTGCTGACCTCGTGTGCAATGGTTGAGGTGTCGGGCTCCGTCGCATATTGCAATTTTCAGTCTCATCCATGCAGCAGGGATCAGGTGGTATGCTGAAAGAGGCAGAAACTCTGCACGGAAACCTTTATTAAATCAGTGTACTTCCAACAACAGTATTCTGAGAGAAAGGAGGGGATTCGGTTTAGCAATTTGTTTAAAATATGGTTAAAAGAGTGACCGACTTCAACACCAGCACCTCTCACCACTTACACAAGCTTCTGCCTGTACCAGAAACTGAATAAAATACATTTTTTCAAAACAAAGAAGCTCTCATTTAAGTCTCCTAACAGGAAGCAACCAGAATTCTCTTCCAGTGTCCCAGAAGCAGCTGTTGAAATAAGTGCCAACGGTACTCAGTGAAGGGAAATTCACACGCATTGGCGCGCAACAGTGACGATTTGCATGTGTTCTCCTTGCTCGTGTTGTTTAGGCTTTCTCAGAATATTGCAAAAAATATGAATAAAATTTTGTAATACTGTTCCTGAAGTAGCAATTTATGAACCTTATAACTAGCCACAGCGGTGGCTCAGTGGTCATGGCGCTCAGCTGCTGACCCGTTGGAAGCGGGTTCGATCGCGGCCGCACTTGTCGAATTTCGATGGAGGCGAAATTTTAGAGGCCCGTGAACTGCGCGATGTCAGTGCATGCAAAAAAAAGTTTGTTTTCAATGGAAACAAAAATGGCTACTGAAAAGGTTAACAAGGCAAGAGGCAGAGCAACTGCGATGCTTGCGTTAAAGCTGCAGACATTCAAACTGCTGGATACCTTGCACAGCATGTGATGTAAAGTGTGCGGAGAACTGAAGCAAGATAATTCTGCTTCTATGCATTGCAATAATAGATAAAAGATCATTTGAATTTTCATTCAGATGGCCCTAGGAGAGTGCAACCCTAACAAGCTGAAAGGCACTCGAGCAGATAGAAGACACCTGTCATGCTTTGCAAAAATAGGAAACAATGCTTTCGTTGCTGTCAAGCTAGGAAACAGAACAGTTTTGAAGAGAACAACTTCGTTTCTTTAACAGCAAAAATTCATGGGTTGAAGGCATTAGAACAAGTCTCAATATTTCACTGTCACGTAATGTGCATCCTGAAGCAGTGTTTGCCGAATGCTCACAGAAGTGCCCTCAAGTGTCCACAAAAGTCTCACGAACAAGAGAAACCAAGGTGTCAGAAGCTAGCGCCACACTGCGGCGGGCGAAGACGCTCAAGGGGAAGAAAAAAAAGGAGACGTGGCGGAGAGCGCGTGGAAGAGAGAACGGTTGTAACGCGGTCGGCGACGGACGAGGGGAAGATCTGCAGGCTCCCCGAATTTCCAGACTTGGGCCTTAGCCACAGACGTCCGGGCTACCAGACCTGGACAGCCGTCGTCGAGGGCCAGGCCCACCATACCTAGGCACCGCGGTTCCCTTCCTGTGCGGCAGCTTCAGAACACGGGCCGCTTGGTCTTCTCCGCTGATACCCGGATTACCAGACCTGGGGGCCGCCTTTCTATCCACCACGGCATCCCCGGATTACTATACCTGGTGGCCGCCTTTCTATCCACCACGGCATCCCCGGATTACCAGACCTGGGGATGCCTTTCTCTCCACCACGGCGTGCCCGGACTACCTGACCCTATCGTCCACCAGAGCGTCGACCTGAGGGCTTGATTGCGCCAACGCCCCGCCACACCTCCTCGCCCGACGCACCAACTTCACAGAGCACGCTCAGGACGATGAACGTTCCACCGAACGTTGAGTGAACGCTTCCCCTTTGTCCTTCTAACTTTCCTTTGTCTGTCGCGAGTGGTCTCTTTGTCAGCTTTCCTGTTTATGTGTTTTTACCTCCTTTTCTCTTAGTTTCTCACAATAGAGTTTCCTTTTTTTTCCTACATGTCGCCTGGGTTTATTTCTTCGACCTTTTACGCTGAGATAATGTGAGCCTGCAGTCCTCTTTCGAATCACAAATTTGTCGTCCGCGACAGGACCCGGCGGGTTTTGTTTTTTTTCCCCTGTGATCAGCGAAATTTTTTTCTTCAGCATGAGTGCGTCAGAGTTGGTTGCTTTAGGCGAGCGCATGGGCTTGCATGACGCCGAGTTACGCGCGTGGGTGGAGAAAGAGCTACGTAAGGTGCGCGAAGAAAAAGCGGCTGAGCGTGATGCCACAAAGGAGCGTATGACATTAGAGGCTCACATTTCTGAGTTACGAATGAGGCTTATGGAGGGCGGTGAGCGACTTGCAGATGCTGAATCAAGCGTTCCCAGGGCTGTATCGTTTGGGGCCATCAACCCTCATAGGCTCATTCCCGTTTTCAATGAAGGGCGCGATGATCTTGACGCGTACCTCAAGCGATTTGAGCACGTGGCCACTGGTCAAGGTTGGCCAAGAGACACGTGGGCCACAGCGTTAAGCCTATGCTTGGGTGGAGAAGCTCTTCGGGTGTTCGGAACGTTATCGTCCTAAGACTCTCTAGATTACACCAAAGCTAAGCTAGCACTCCTGCAACGGTTCTGTTTCACCGCGGAGGGGTACCGCGAAAAATTTCGCCACAGTAAGCCCCACGACGGCGAGACCGGTAGGCAGTACGCTACGAGACTGTTTAGTTTTTTTGATCGTTGGGTGGAAATGAATGGTCGTGGCAAAACATTCGAGGAGGTTCGCGACATGATTGTCACCGAAGAATTTCTGAGTAACTGCCACGCGAGGCTTGTGATATTCATTCGGGAACGGGACTTTAAGACAGTCGACGAGATCACAGCAGCTGCGGATAATTTTATGGAGGCTCAGCGGCAAACTAATTTGCTCATTTTCAAGGAGAAGGTGGAACCCAACAGCCGGACGTCGAGGGACAGTACTCCGGGATCCAAGACACAGGTGCGATGCTTTCTGTGCGATAAGGCGGGACACGAAGCTTCGGACTGCACGACGCGGCCGAAACAACCGTACTGCATGGTCTGCCGCAAGAAAGGGCACGATGCACAGTCTTGCAGGCGCAAGAACCCAGGAGACCGCGAGGTGTCAGCCTGTTGTATGCATCTTTCCAGGCCCTTGGTTGAAGTTTGGCCTGATGTCGCCAGTGTGGATGTGGGTTACCGGCCAGCTGGATTCAGTGTCAGCATGCCTGTGCAGCCGGTTTCTGTTTTGCGTGATACCGGCACTAACAGTATCGTGGTGCGGAGGGATCTGGTTCCCGTAGCAGCTCTTACGGGAGATAGAGATACTCTACTCCTGGTGGATGGCAGTAGTTTGAAGGTCCCAGAGGCGGAGGTCCTCATCTCGTCGCCATATTTCACGGGCAAATCTATTGCTCGGTGCTTGGAGACCCCACTGTACCACGTCATCATTGGGAACGTGACAGGCGCTAAGGAGCCATTTTCCATCAACGTGACGGGGCCTCCAAGATATCTGACTGTCCCTGAGGGGACGGGAGAGACTGAATACTCTGCCATGCTGGGAACGGCGAATGTTGCTCCGGCGCACAGGAATGAATCCCTCAATGTGTGGGAGGTGTCCAGTCCCACCTTCCGAAAGGAACAAGAGGAGGACACCACACTTGATGTGTGTCGGAGCAGAATTGGCAAGACATATCCAAGCAGGAACAACACCGCCTATACGTTTCATTTCGAGGGTGGAATTTTATTCCGTTCGTTCCAGTGTTGTCCGGGAAAAACAATGCAGCAGGCTGTGGTACCACAAAATTTGCGTAATCACGTCCTAGCACTTGCGCATGAAAGTGCTCTCTCCGGCCATCAGGGCATCCGCAAGACCACTGAAAGGGTGCTCGGTGAGTTTTATTGGCCAGGAGTGCAGGCGGATATCAAGAGGTTCGTAAGGTCTTGCGACGCAAGCCAGCGGACACTACCCAAAGGGAAGGTAGGGAGAGCCCCCCTGGGTCGTCTACCGCTCATTGATACACCATTTGAGCGAGTGGCTGTAGATCTGATTGGACCGTTGCACCCCACTTCATCCAAGGGAAACCGCTATATACTTACGTTGGTGGACTTTGCAACACGATATCCCGACGCGATACCTCTACCTGCGATCGACTCGGCCACGGTGGCAGAGGGTCTTCTGGAAATATTCTCACGGATTGGTTTTCCAAGGGAGGTCCTCTGTGATCGAGCATCGAGCTTTTCGTCTTCGTTAATGAGGGAAGTTATTGGAATGCTTGCAATCAGGCATCTGTCTTCCACACTATACCACCCGATGTGTAATGGCTTGGTGGAGCGATTCAACGGGACGTTAAAGAGCATGCTCCGCAAGTTGTCTCAAGAAGCCCAAAGCTTGGGACCGTTACCTCGCGCCTCTGCTCTTTGCGTACCGGGAGGCACCGCAGGCTAGCCTGGGCTTTTCCCCATTTGAATTTACGGCCGACAAGTTCGAGGACCTCTGACGATTCTCAAAGAGCTCTGGACCGCGGGCCAGCTAAGCGAGCCAGCGATAACCACATATGGCTACGTGCTGGACTTGAGAGCGAGGCTACAAGAGACGTTGCGACTTGCGCATGACAACTTGGCGAAGGCACAGAAGTCGGAAAAACTATATTATGGCAGGCGCACTACCCGCCGGCACCTTCGCTTTGGAGATCGCGCGCTGCTTCTTTTGAATACGTCGCAAAATAAATTGCTAATGCATTGGAAAGGCCCCTTTATTGTGACCGGCAGGAAGAACGACTTTGATTACTAGCTTGAGGTCGGCCACGCGAAAAAACTTTTTCATATCAATATGCTAAAAAAAAGTATGAAGAGAGTCAGCCGGTGACGGCTCTCCAAGCGTCGTCATTCGTCGTCGTGGAAGAGGTTAAGTCGGAGCAACCTATACCTACCTTCGCTGCGAAGCCGGGTGTCGGCATTGAAGCCATCAAAAGCTCTAATGCGTTAGACAGTTCCCAGGCGGCCCAGCTGGACTCGCTGCTGCTTCGTACGGTGACATTCTCGGAGGTTCCAGGGCGGACCAACCTTCTTTAATGCCGCTTGGACCTGATGACAAAGGAACCTATCAATACTCCTCAGTACCCGCTACCGTTTGCCATGAGGGATGTGGTGGAAAAGGAAGTTATTGACATGTTGGCGCTGGGGGTCATTGTACGCTCCCACTCACCATACAATTCACCTTTGGTCCTTGTGAAGAAGCCGGATAACACATACCGCACTTGTGTCGACTTCCGGCGTATGAACAGTGTGCTTGTCGCCGACGCCGAACCCATCCCGAGGACGGACATTATGTTCGCGGAGGTTGGCACTAAGAACTACTTCTCGGAGCTGGACCTCACAAAGGGTTACTGGCCAGTTCCTATCGACGAAACATTTAGACCTATTACTGCCTTTTCGATTCAGTCAGGACACTACCAATTCCGGTATTTGCCTTTTAGGATCAAGACCGCGTCTACTATCTTCACTCGCCTTATGAGATCACTCTTAGTAGGCCTTCCAGATGTAGTTCATTATATAGATAACGTCCTAGCCGCAACTGCTACTTGGGCGCAACACTTTCGCACCTTGACAGAGTTGTTTCGGCGCATTCGAGCGGCTGGTCTTACAGTCAAGCATCAGAAATGCGAGATTGGTGCGACCCGCGTTATTTTTCTGGGGCATACGTTGGGTGATGGAGCTATCCAGCCGGTAGATGCTATCGTGGCAAAACTGCAACTTGCCGCGAGACCCGAAACAAAAAAGCATGTTCGCTCCTTCCTCGGTTTGGCTGGCTACTTACTACCGCAGTCTCATTCCACACTATGCTGATCTTGCTCAGCCTTTAGTCGAGTTAATGCGAAAGACGGAAGGCAACCGTGTATGGTGGACGCCAGAACGAGAACAGGCCTTTGACAGGCTTAAACAAGCCCTGACATCCAAACCAATTGTTAAGGCCCCTGACCTCGCAATGGATTTCATTCTCCGCACGGACGCTTCTGGTACCGGTCTCGGGGCGGTCCTTCTGCAGGAGTACGACGGCACCCTTCATCTCGTATCTTATGCGAGTCGACAGCTCCTTCCCCGAGAAACGCGCTACTCAGCTATAGAGCGAGGGTGTCTTGCGCTAGTTTGGGCGGTAGAAAAGTTTCACATCTTCCTTTACGGACGCATGTTCACTATTCAAACGGATGATCAGCCCTTGGCATACTTGGCTCAGGCCAAGCACTTAAACAGCCGGGTGTTGCGTTGGAGCCTTGTACTACAAGAGTACACTTTTCATATTGAACATATCAACGGGTCCGCGAATATTGGTGCTGACTATTTGAGCCGGGTATGAATGACAGAAGTGTTCTCATCCTGTAACTCTGGTACATAATGGTCAATGTATTGATGTTTTGTGAGTGTGTTCCGGGGCTTCCCTGTTGTGTTCTGTTGTGTCCCCTTATGTTTGGCTGACTGCCGTGTGTTCAGTGTTTTCTAGTCCGAACTGAGGTTGTGAGAACCGTTGGGGCCATTCATCGTGCGTGTCTTGGGTGATGTGATGTGATGCGTGCTCAACAGTGACTAGTGTCTTCTCGTCGCGTCTTCAACTTCTGTCTTGTGTGCCGCTGCCCCACGTTGTAATTTTTTCCTATGGAAAAAACTCTGAAAAGGGGGCTTTTGTCAGAAGCTAGCGCCACACTGCGGCGGGCGAAGACGCTCAAGGGGAAGAAAAAAAAGGAGACGTGGCGGAGAGCGCTTGGAAGAGAGAACGGTTGGAACGCGGTCGGCGACGGACGTGGGGAAGATCTGCTGGCTCACCGAATTTCCAAACTTGGGCCTTAGCCACAGACGTCCGGGCTACCAAACCCGGACAGCAGTCGTCGAGGGCCATGCCCACCAGGCCTAGGCACCGCGGTTCCTTTCCTGTGCGGCAGCTTCAGAACACGGGCTGCTTGGTCTTCTCCGCTGATCCCCGGATTACCAGACCTGGGGGTCGCCTTTCTATCCACCACGGCATCCCCGGATTACCAGACCTGGTGGCCACCTTTCTATCCACCACGGCATCCCCGGATTACCAGACCTGGGGGCTGCATTTCTCTCCACCACGGCGTGCCCGGACCACCTGACCCTGTCGTCCACCAGAGCGTCGACCTGAGGGCTTGATTGCGCCAACGCCCCGCCACACCTCCTCGCCCGACGCACCACCTTCACAGAGCACACTCAGGACGATGAACGTTCCGCCGAACGTTGAGTGAACGATTCCTGTTTGTCCTTTGTCTGTCGCGAGTGTTCTCTTTGTCAGCTTTCCTGTTTGTGTTTTTACCTCCTTTTCTCTTAGTTGCTGTCAATAGAGTTTCCTTTTTTTTCCTACATGCCGCCTGGGTTTATTTCTTCGACCTTTTACGCTGAGATAATGTGAACCGGCAGTCCCTTTCCCATCACACAAGGAGAGCTAAATTTTCTGGCTGCCTAGAGGCACGGTCAGGTAAGGAGCAGTGCATTGTGCAGGTTGCGCAGCGACATTCCTCAATTGGCGGTTGCAAGCTTGAACTGCCAAGCAGTTAAGGTTTTTATGAGTTCTGCATACTTGCAACTTTTGTGGACTGTTCAGATGACAATACAAATGTGCGGCACAATTTTGGGAGAGCACTATAAATAACAGATTAAAATGTGCCTGTGTGTGGGCGAGCCCTTCGTTTTCTTCCACCGATCCGTACAACTGTTGCTCTTCTTCTTCTTCCTTCGACGTTCCGCGAAGGCACGTGACAATATTTTCTACGTGTATATATGCATTTGTAGTTTTGTGTATGTCAACAGCCATATGAATACGACATATCTTCAATAGCAGTACAATTACCTCAGTATGTACAAACAACGTTGTTTGTTTTGTTTCATAACTTGTTTTATTACGTGTTATTTTTATTTTTCATTGTCGTTATGACTGCGCCTAGTTTTGAAATGTGTTCTGTCGTCCGCTTAGCTCTGCCTTTGTGGAAGCAATTGTGTATTTTATATGGGGGGGGGGGGCGGGAACCAGACGAGCTGTCCAGTATTTTTTTCGCCAACCTCCCCCATAATGTTGATGGAAATAAAGGCTATTATTATTATCAACCTGGAAAAAAGCATGAAAATCAACTGAAAACACAGCACGGTCTTTCTACTATTTACACTCAGTCATAAGAGCACCATGTCTGATGTTGCTATCTGAAGGTTTAAGTGAAGCGTGGGTCCATTAACAGGCAACGCTATATGTGAAACTTCACACGTGAGGAATAACAACTACGCCTGTCTACAATAAAATCCAGTCTGCTGTACAGGGTATTGACTGTATTCCAGCCTGCAAGTTAGGCAAACTTCTTCCTGAAGCGTGTCAGTAATCATATTAAAAATCGCCAGTCAACACCCATTTTTAGCAGTGATCTGCTTCTACAACCAGAATATTATATGTTGGCCATCGCGCCAGGTCCACTGCATGTGGCGCACCGCAGAGACGACGAAAGACAGATTCTGCAATTGCACTTGACGTATGCAGGGGCATGAGGCATCATAAGCGGAATTAGGCATCATAAGCACAATAAGGCATCACAAGAGTGCATGCACAGTGCAAGTTCCCCAGAAATTCACAAAATATTCAACTAGATGGAAAGTCAGAGGCGGCGCAACACCCATTCAGAGACATTCGGATGCCTTCATCCCTTCGTACAAGAATTGTGCTCCCGAACGAACCAACGACGTTGTGCTAGGCGTGGCACACCCGCACGCATCCGACCGATGTGCGTGTATTGAAGCATATTGTGGTTCTAGCTGGCACTGAAGGCAGTGGCATAGAGAATGAGCAGCTTTGTTGCGCGATCTATTGTCGTCGCGTCAAACTTGACAGGTTCTGTGTACAACCGGCGGCAAAATAAGTCGGGGCATGCGACAGGTGGCCCGAATCAAATAAAACTGCATCGCCGTGCCGTCTGACGTTGCACTTCTGGTGCCGAGACATCGGACTGCGCGTGCGCCTCCTTTCATGCTCGCCACCCTGTCTTTTTTCTCGCACAGCAAAAGCGACGTCGAAGCGGCGTTGAAAAGAGTCGACATCGTGTTGTGTCTTAGCTGTAAAATTGAGCCTGTGATAACCACTGATTATATTGCACAATTAGGTACAGCTTAATATTATAGAAATGCTTCACCTCTACGTCTGCCATGACCAGGCTGCAGTTTTACGTAGCTGTGAACCAAGACGGGAGTACACAACGTGAGAAGCAAAAGTTATTGAACACTAGGCGGTGCCAGTAACGGATGATGGCAGTTTTAATAGGGCCCCGCAATTATGTTATTGTGATAAATAATGTACATTCCTGTTTTGATTTTCGCATTTAGTTGCAGGATGACTGCCTCCGTAACTTATTTGCCAAGCGCAAGCCCTCTTTCTGCTGTAAGGCATGCAGCTGTTCAATGCACTTCCAAGCCACTGTTTGTCCATTTCGATAACTGAAGGAGCCCTTCTGTGCAAAAGTGTCCTCAATGAGCTTCAACATATGACATGGGTGTAAAAATTCTGCTAATGGTTCTTGTGTGGCAGGGTGGGGAACAGTTGTTAACTGCTTTGCATCCCTGAAGTTTCAGCCAAGGTGTTGCAGTATTGCTAAGTTGGCAGGTGTTCGATCGCATGTGAGAGAGTCACAACTTTGGCTCCGGCATCATGCATTTTAAGGAGACGCTGGTTAACAAGTTTGCCTGTTGTTTTTCTGCAAGATAATAGACTAAGAAGTAACCCAGGGGCAGTTTCCAGCGTTCAGTCATGCACACTGTCATAATAACCAATGCTACTTTTGCCTGTGGCAGAGAGTCACTTTCTACACCAGTGCCAATGCCAGCGTATTCCTCAAAGCTGCCTCTTTGCTAATGCACCTGTTCTTTGGATGGGCATCTCATGTACGTCATCTACAACGTCATGTCTCAAAATTGAGTTGGGAATCACACCTAGATAACACCTGTGCAAAAGCACACCAACAACTTGAATTCATCCGACGAAAATTGTCAGCTGCACCCTGATATGTAAAGATGTACAAGACCCTAGTAAGACACATTCTTGAGTACAGCGGCATAGTTTGCAGCCCTCATCAGTCTTATCGGATAAATAAATTATTAAGAATTCAAAACCAAGCAGTCCGTTTTGTTTATTCTCGTTACTTACGTTATGATAGGGCGACACTTTTGCGCGAAAGGGCGAGGATCTCCACGTTGGACTGCCGATGACAGGCTGCGAGCATGAAATTTCTTTTTCTGCTTTATTCCGATTGTATAGCGCAGATAAAGACGCCTACCTAAGGCCACCTCACCACCGCTTTAAAAGAATCAATCACGATATAAGACCGGTGGCTGCATGTTGTGACGTATTTAAATTTTCATTTTTCCTTTTGTCATAGAATTATAGAATAGCCTGACCCACCGGTTTATGAATGACATGTCACTTGAAGCTTTTGTTAGAAATGTTGAACCTGTCTTTGAAGAAAAGTCACTTGTGTGAAAAATTATTGCTAGCCACTGCTTTCTTTTTATTTGTTGTTCATGAGTGTCCATTACAGAGTTTACAGCTGTGCACTCTACTGACGCGATGATGCAGGTGGGCTTTGTTTCTTTGATTAATGTTTCGGAACGCCTTGATTTTCTTGTATGTACTGTTACGTCGTTCAACTCCTGTCGGAGCCTGGGAAAGGCTCACAGTATTGTGAAATAAGTAAATAAAAATAAAATGAGGCTGTATAGTGTTTAAGAAGCGTAAAGGATTGGGCAAGTTGGTCAGACATGCTTAACGGAATAATGGCGCAGATCAAGTGACAGGACAGCAGGAGAGTACACATAAGGCTGACTGCCCTTTACGTGTGATTGTTTCGGAGGTGGGGACGTGGCAGAAGTGTGTTGCGCTGTACTTACAAAGCAACCTGGGAATGTTAGCAAATGAAGACCCTTTTCTGGCTAGGGATTCCTTGTCAGTAATTGGTTTTTTACAAAAGCACGGTTGCAGAAAGCTCTGGGCTTTATCGGTTGACGTCAAAGATTTATATTATTCCTTGCCGCATCATGAAATTCTGTCCTGCGTAGAAGAGTGCATAGACCGCCACAGCCCGGTAAAATTTCAAAACGCCGCCAGTGTGAACACGTCTGCCTTTTTAGAACTTCTGCAATTCTATCTAACATCCACTTTCGTCTGTCACGACAAATCGATCCACTTGCAAAAGCAAGGCATCTGCATCGGTTCGTGTATCGCCCGGGTTCTCAGTGACAGGGTTTTGGCCCGCCGGGACGCGGCTCTGGTAAAGCAACTTGGCTCCGGCGTGACGAAAGTGTTTCGCTATAAAGATGATTACTTAGATATACTGGACGCGCAAAATGAGGATCTCATTGATAGAACACTGAGGAAGTTCACGACAGGCTTACAGCCTCTGCTAAAAACTCATGAGCTTGCAAGTGAAGGTTCTATAAGATTTTTGGACCTTCGTCTGACCTTCAAGGACAACCACATCTGTTGGTGCTATGAACCCAGAGCGAAGAAAAGCCTCATGCCATACCAGTCAGCCCACTCCAAACTAGTAAAGAGAGCCATTGTGCAACACTGTTTCACCGATGCTCTCAGAAAGTCGTGTCATCATGCAATGGACAGAAGCTTCAGTACGCAGGTCACGCGCCTATAGACAGCGGGCTATCCGGATCCCTTGTTGGTATCGGTTGCTGAAGGCCTGCACAGGAAACAAAAAGTAGAGACCCGTCTGAGTGATGAAGAAAAGAATCGACTCAAGTCCACGAAAAAGGAGGAGCTCAAGAAAAGCAAGGTTGCTGTGATACCATATCTTTATGCATTTTCACACAACCTCAAAAAGATCGGAGCTCGTGCGAAAGTCAGAGTGGTATGTTCCGCTCCTGTCAAACTTTGTGCCCTTTGTAAGAAATCCGGTCATGTCAAGAAAGCGAAGCCGGACTGCATAATCAACCATGAGAACCAATTCGTAGCCTGTTCTGAAGGAGTCGTTTACAAGATCCCTCTAACATGTGGTGCCAGTTACATAGGCCAAACAGGAAGGTGCCTGAACGAGCGTCTGAAAGAACATCGCAGGAAGTTACGTCAATTGGCAATTGAAGGCCATTTAGCCGAACACTGCAGGTCCTGCAAGTGCAGGGCGCTACTGAAGAAAGGCTCTGTTATTTACAAGCACAAAGATCAGCTCACCCGGGAAATTGTAGAAGCGCAAGAAATAGCGCGAGCTGATAAGACTTGCATCAGCGCGGCATCAATCTGCCTAACGAAAAAAGAATTAACCTTCCTCACCGAACGAGAGCACTCTGGAGGTGGCAGACCTATTTGAAGGGTTTTGATTTTGTTGTCCTTTACTCGTCATACGGGGCCCCGAGGTCGTGTCAGCATGCTTAGTGTGTTTTTTGCGCATTTATACCAGGTTCCTTGTTATTCACTTTCATCGAATTTAGCCGTGTTTTTGTTGGCGTTGTAGTTTTGTTTTATGCGTCTTGTTTTACACTGAGTCTTTGCGTGTTCTGTTGACGTTTCAGGTTTCATTCTCATGGTTTTAGCCCTTTTAGTCCTCCTTTGTCATTTCCCTAGTTTTGTGACGTGGCCTTCCGTCATAATTTTTCTTCAGTGATATGCTCGTGATTAGGTTTTAGCTTGTGTCGTCCCGTCTTTTACCTCTTGTTTTTTTGCCAATTAGTCATCTGAGACAGGGATGTTCCACGTGCTGCGGTAGAGCTTAGTGCACTCGTCATGATGTTTGCCTCTTGCAATATCATGATTTGCCGCTTCGCACATCGCGTCCGTTTGTCACTGTTTGATTATTGTTCACAGTATGGGCGTGTTGCTTTGTATTAATTCGGCATATTGGCAGCCAAACAATAAAGTTGTAAGTTGGCGCTTGTGTGTGTTTGTTCTCTTCTGCTGTCCTGTCACTTGATCTGCGCCATTATTCCGTTAAGCCTGCATACTGTTTGCTGCCCTTGAGCCATTGATTCCATATATTTCATTCTGAGTGCCTTAAGGGCTTCAGTTGAAAAGCTGGGTTTTCAATCAACTGTATCGTACCAGCTTTTGTTATGGTTCTAGGACGGGACAGGCAAGTGTCAGAAGCATTCCTCACATATGCGTACGCTTGTGGGGAATAAAAGTTCAACGTGAAAGCGAACGTCCTCAGCTCAGGCGTGAACTGTTTTGGCATATCTAACCCCCTACGTTTTGCAATTTGTCGTTCCAAAGGGTGCTTATTTGCTGTTCCAAGGATGTTTTGCACTTGTACCTGCTCTTTGAAAAGTACGTTCTGCTTAGCGTGTCGAGAACAGAGTACATTTCTGGCAAAGTTCTAACATGAACCCGGCACCTTGTATTTTGGGATCATTATTCACCAATGTATTATGTCTCAGATGCTTCCCGCTTATGTAATGCCCTAACCCAAGGATCTTTAATGGTAAACAAGTCATGATGATGAGCTCTGCATTCTTTTTCTGGAGTCGTCGTCGGGATATTGCAGTTTCTTTACATGCTTTTACGATTTTAATTGCAGTGAGGAAACCCACGCTGCACGTCCTCATCGCAGGCATGTTTTCTTTGGCGTGTCCTTCAACTAAGTGGAACAGAAGTAGGTCTATTTAACAGTTATATACAATTCCATATGCAAAAGTTTATTTTCAGCCTCTGCGAAGTGTGTCATTACCACAGTTTGAGGGAGGTTCCCTGCAGGGCAAAACTCGTCATAGATTCCGGTTACACCTGCAACTCATACCTGTCAACGTTTAAATCTCAGCGCTCCGCCGAGTTCAGTCAGGGACAAAAAAGAATTCAAGTGTGTTCCTTTGGTTACCACACAACTGGTGTTCACCCTTTCACTCTTATACACCACTCGCTATTCTAATATGTCCTCCACAACCTCTCTCCTAAGTTTCATCTCGAACAACTCGTTTCTGTTCAAAAATTTATGACAATCTCATCTCCTAACGTTGTTATTCATGCCATAATGCCTTTTGCCAATCACAGCGCTGTCTTTAGTCTCATTTTAAGGTTTTACCGGCCTACATGTTCCAGCTTCGTGGCGAAGTACTGGCAGAAATTTCTTGTTTAAATTTGTATTACGGGGATATCAGCACACTGATACTTATCACTTGAAAGTGCCTCAGAATAAAATTTGACCAGTTCTGTCTCCTCTGCTAACTCCTCACCCTAGATCTAGGTTTGCTAGAACTGCTTCTCCTAGATAGATGAACTTGCTACTTCCGCTACCTCGCTACCTATCATCCCTTTGTAATCCTTCACAGGTCTCAGCTTCATCATCATGCACTTGTGGAGGTCACAATTTATTTACGTTATCATGGCGTGATCATTCGAAGAAAATTATATAACAGGACAGTTTGAATACCTAGTTGTAAGTTTCTGAGCTGTTCCTTAATAATTTTAATGCCTAATTCTTCGAAGCCCAGCTCTCAGAACCCCTTGACCCGCTTGCACAAACGCGAGCCTCTAAGTCCAAACGTAAATTTGAATCTCGTCTTTTTATAACCTAAGATAAGTCTGGATTTCCCTGCAGACGTAGTGTGCTTGCACGAACCGAAAAAATTGAGATACAGTCCAGACTCATTGCAGACGGTAGATACATTTAGCACCTAGGCCCGTGAATTTAGTCGCCGGCAAGGAATGATATGGGGAATGGGCCAGAAGTCGGTTGTGGCTGCGACAGGCATTCGAGCTGTCCAATAGACGACCGCTATTCAATGTCAACATCCGAACACACGCCCGCGCTTTTTGAACAACAGAAAACTGAACATTGTGGTAACCCCTTTCTCATAGCGGCGCGCCAATCCTAAGTGCAGAAGTTTGACGCAGCGTTAACGATCCAAACTACGGGGTGCACACAGCTGCGTTTCACCCCCTATTCTCAATTTCAACACGGAGGGGGGGGGGATATTTTATCTGGAAAACAATGGTTTGGCAGAGCTGCGCTTAATCCCTTAATCTCGACAGGAAAGCAGAGCAGAAGAGTGTATCGTAGGGTGTAAGTAAAGAATGGTGGAGGGGGGATGCCCTTCAAAGGGGGCCTCCAGGCAACTGCACCCATAGATTTCCAAGACTCCGCGGTTATCCCCAGGAAGTGGCAGGGAGTGACATTGGCAAGGGGCACAGCATTATTCTGACAGTACCTGTCTTCAGTGCTGCACCTGATAAGCTGACTTCTAGGTTCTGCAGAGGCTTCATTCCTGGAAGAGACTGCTACTAGAGATATTCTAAGGACTGCGAACAATGAAAAACGCTCAGAAGGCAACTTCTGCACAGAGACTTCGTTCCCAGCTTGCAGAACCAAAAGCAACAGCATGCTTCAGTAATCCCTGCATGGTTCTCGGAAAACGGCACATTGACTAACAGTCGTAGGAATTAAGTTCATAGGAATTAAGTCCAGCGCTGCACCTGATAAGTTTACTGCTAGGGTTCTAGAAAGGGTTCATTCCTGGAAGAGACTGCTACTGTAGATATTCTAAGCACTGCGAACAATGCAAAACGCTCAGAAGGTAACCTCTGCACAGAGACTTGGTCCGCAGTTCGCAGAACCAAAGCAACAGCATGCTCCAGGAATTAAGTGCGTACCCTTTTCCTACCCTTGGTATCAGCATCACCGCTCTCCGTCCCAAAGCTTCTCCGTCCCAAAGCTTCTCCGTCCCAAAGCTTCTCCTCCTCCACACTGTGCCTTTAAATTTAAGCTGCAAACCAAACTGCCCCCTGTCACCCTTGAAGAAGCAGAGGAGTCGGGTTCAAACGTCGGGATACCCACGCAGGAACTTCAAGCATGGCCTCGCAACCACCCGCCAAGCGATTCAAGAGTAATCACTGAAGCGAAGATGAGAAAATGGACTTGGTGCATATTATATGCGAATAAGCTGCTGCCTTGTTCAGCAAATTTAATTCGTCTGTAAGAGAAAAAAACGGGATCACGCTTGGGCAGAAGTTACCATAGAACTGAATTAGCATCACACCACGAAGAAAGCAGTGATGGAAATAAAAAAGCAAAGGCAAAATCTGAAACAGCAGCTGAAGAAAGCCATTCAGCACGTGCGCTAGCACGAGAGACAAACCGGTAAGTGATCTTATGACCCCTTCTATGGTTTCCGTGGGACACCATTAAACTTAATTAAGTCTTATTCAAGCAGACTTAGACAGTTTGTCCGAATACACGAAGAGAAATCGAGTTACCGACCGATAAAATCTGGTGTGACGCAAGGTAGCGTCCTTGGTCCGGTACTTTTTCTCTATTATATAAAGGATATTGTAGCAATCAGTAATACCTGTAAGTTCTTTATCTATGCAGACGATTGCACTATATATTTATTTATTTATTTAACAAATACTGCAGGCCCTAAGTGGGCCCTAGCAGGAGAGGCGAAAAAAATACAGAATTTTGAATAACAATTATTCGAGCGAAACATAAGTAAGTAAAATACACTGAGACATGTTCAACTCTTACAATAAAACATGCATAAACACGAAACACGACTATGAGGTAGACAAAATTTTGTCAATGTAATCAATGAACATGATGACATCAGAAGGCAGCTTGTTCCATTCCTCGATAGCGCGTGGATAAAAAGAATATTTAAAGGCATTAATTTTAGTTTGATACGGCGTTAAAAAATGTGCATAATGATGTCTTGTGGGACGCGTTGCAAGGGGTGCAAGGTTAACATCGGAACTCATGGCGAGTTTCTTGTTTTTCAGCAGAAATAGAAATTTTAGTCTCTGGATTTTTGTACGTATTTGCAGTAGTGGGATGGCATTTTCTTTCATTAAAATGGAAGGAGAGTCAGATGTGCGATATTTAGAAAAGATGAGGCGCACGACTTTCCGCTGTTCAGCCTCCAATGCATCAGTATTCTTTTTGGTATAAGGGTCCCAGACTGTGCAAGCATACTCTAGTTTGGGTCTTATGAGGCTGTAGTATGCTAACTGCTTTATCCGGGAAGGAACGTTTTTAAGTTTTTGGCTAAGAAGGCCAAGTTTTCTGTAGAAGGATGAGCATGTATTGGCAATATGACTGTTCCAAGTTAGATTACTAGTTATGGTAACACCGACGTATTTATATTCCTTAACTTCTATAAGAGGATGCGATGGGAGGGTGTAAGAAAATGAGTGTACAATTTTTTGTTGGTGATTTTCATAAACACTGTTTTCGAGGAATTAATCTGCATGTCTCAATTACTGCACCATGTGTCAATTATATGGAGGCTAGAGTTAAGGAGGATTTGGTCTTTAGGGCTGTTAATTTCGTTGAACAAAATGCAATCGTCAGCAAAGAGCCTAATTTGGACTGGTTCCGATATAACAGTAATCATATCATTTATATATATCAGAAATAACGGGCCTAGCACACTGCCTGTGTACAAAAACTGTACACGGTTGGTGAGATATGACGAAACCCACGTGATTACAACTTTAGGAAGACCAATTAGTTCAAGTTTATATATTACTTTAGCTTGTGACACAGCATCGAAAGCTTTTTGAAAATATAAAAAATGGCATCGACCTGCCCCGAGTGGTTAAGGACTGTTGCAAAGCTGTGAATAACCGATGTTAATTGAGTAACAGTGGATACGCCTTTCCTAAAACCATTTGAACAGAAGAAAGTACACCATTGTCATCTATAAATTTGGTTATGTAGTTAGCTAAATTATGTTCTGCCAATTTACAACCAGTGGAAGTGAGTGAAATCGAATAATATATAGCAACAAGTGTCATGTCACCCTTTTTAGGCACAGGCACAACACAAGCTGCCCTCCAGTCGGAAGGCAGTCTTCCTGTTGCAAACGACGTGCGAAATATTATTGAAAGAAATTTAGAAATAACTTCTGCATAACGACGCAAAAATATGTTGGGGATTTTATCCGGACCAGAAGTCGACATAGTTTTAAGATTTAACAACAGTGAAGTTAATCCTGGCAGTGATACAATGTCTGGATCAGGGAAACAAAATGCATCACTACGAAAAATACATGGATTTGGATTTGAGAATACACTATGAAAGTGCCTATTAAAGTGCTCGGCAATGGTAGTTTTGTCAACAAGGATTGCACCCTCATGCATAATTCGGTTAATGGGCTTTTTCGTTTCTGTTAAATAGTTCCAGAACTTTTGGGGGGAGTCACGAATAAAGTCCGGTAGTGTGGTCTCGAAGTAGTACCCTTTTGCTTTCTGAATTTCTTCAGTAAGGTTCAATTTGATAGTTTGAATTATGGATCGAGTGAATCCTCTTCGTTTCAACCGTTTAATTTTCCACGTAAGATGCACTATGTTTCGACTGATCCAAGGATTTATCTGGCGTTTTCTTCACTTTCGTAGGGACAAAATTGCCTATGCAGTGGAAGCAAATTTTTTTAAACCTTTCCCATAATTCATCAACGTCAGAACCATAAAAAAATCAAGGCAATACTCAAAGTAATCCAGCACACTTTCGTCAAGAGCACAGACTTTTGGGCTAGTTGGTGCATTGCAGTCATGTACAAGCGCAGAACAAACAGGGTGTCCCATCCTTCTTTGTCCCTGTTTGTTCTGCGCTTGTAGATGACTACACTTTCGTCCTTTGCGTGAGAAAAATCCTTGAAAGGAACTATTTCAGCGATAAGTTTTTTGTTCACACCATACACAGGAAATGAAACGTAGGCCATACTGTGATCAGATAAGCCACATTCTACCGACAGTGAAAAATTTTGAATAGAACAACTTAAGAATACAAGATCAAGCACCGAGGCCGAATCACCTTGCACATGTGTTGGTTCTCTAACAACTTGCTTCAGGTCATGACTAAGCATTATGTCACAACTTATCAGCATGGGCATCAAAGCCTGAAAAAAGAGGTGGGTAATCCCAGTCAATTCCTGGCAGAGTAAAGTCTCCCACCAGTATGATTCTGTCGCCCTTAAATTTGGACATATGATCAATAAGGTCATTTAGGAATAATACTGGTTAATCTTGAGGTCGATAAGCTGCAAAAACAAGGTAGGACTGGCCGCAGCAGATTGCTTTTAACGAAATTCTTTCGTGGCCAGCAATTTCCTTTAGGTCGATAGCGCAGCAGCCATGTTTTACAAGAACCGCTACCCCCCCCCCCCCCCCCCCGAGAAGGCCTGTCACAATGGTATACTTGATAGGCGGGAGGAAAAACGCCACTCTCATCAATGTCGTCTCGTACCCAGTTTTCCGTAATTACAGCAATATGTGCATCATATTCTAGGAATACAACCTCAAGTTTTTCTGTTTTGTTTAGGACACTACGTGCATTGATGTTTATTAGTCTGAGTTGTTGGTCACTGGGAGCTGCAAGTCAAGGAATTTGTGAGCCGCTCTATGGTCTAGCCTGCCAGCCTGCTGCTTGGGAGCCTGACCTGGCAGCTTCGCTCGTGCATTCTTGACATCATCCCATGCATGCAGTTTTCCTTCCATCAGCAGCTTATCGTTAATCAGAATTACTTTTTTGCCTTCCTTTTTCTCTTGTTTGGTACTTTCCCACAAAACCTGCGTTTTCTTAGTGTTGCGGGAGTAATCACTTTGCAGGGATATGTCTTCACCTTTAAATTATAAAGCATTGTTCAAAACTATCTGCTTTTCATTAAAGTCCTGGAAAAAGATAATGACAGGTCTTGTTTTCCCTGGCCTGCCAATCCTGTGGATTTTTCCTACAGAAGACTCCAAGTTTTTCGGAAAAAATACTTTGAAGTACCTTTTGCTTAAGATCAACGTCGCTTTCATCAGGTTCTTCTTTTACTCCGAACACTAGCAGATTTGACCATCTAGTTCTATCTTTTAAATCATCAATCTTGTTCTGAAGACAACGCACAGTTAGTTCAAGGGTGTCTATTCAATTTATATGTTCTTCAAATTCCAAAAATTTAGAGCACAGGTCATTGACTGTTTTTTGAAGATTAACCTGCCGATCCCTAACGGTTGTAATTTCAGATGTTAGTTTGTCCTGACCTTGCACCAACTGCTCCAATAATTCGCGAGAGTTTGGTTTATCAGGACCAGGATTCAACTCGACATCCCACAGAGCAACAATCCGCACACAAGATATACATCAGAGGCAATTTCTAAGCACTTTTGTGGGCACGGCAAAACCAAAAGGAACAAGTAATCACTCTTAATACTACAGTAATAGCCACAAACATGCACAAGGCACAAGAAGGGTCTGTTAGGCGATATGCTCACAGTCGATGCGCCGCGCCCACTGAAGAGGAATTCTTGCGGGATGTCTTTTAAAGCAGGATCTGTTGATGTCACGTGGTAGATCGGTGGTAGCGCTCCAGTCGTGAAGTTGGTGAGCAGGTAACTGTGCATCATCAGCGGTAACGGGTGCCAGAGACACGTGTCGAAAGCTTGCGCGTCGAAGTTTCCTGGCGATCCAGCAAGGAACAGCACGATAACCTGCACAAGGCAGAAGAAGGTTCTGTTAGGCGACATGCCCACAGTCGATGCGCCGCGCCCACTCACGTGGAAGGAAAGGATTTGGGAAGCATTTTATGACAGGCAAGCTCTGTGTGTTGTAGCCTTCAAGATTGGCCTTTAAAGAATATCCTAGTACTAAATGAATCTAAAACAAAATGTGTTCTTTTTCGTGCAGCAGGGTCTCAAACAAAAGTGACTGGAAACATTACATTAGGACCCTACTCAATCACAGTCGAAAAACACGTTAAAACATTGGGAGTAATTTTCTCAGAAAACTTTGTCCTGGAATGAGCATATTAACGCTATGTGTACAAAAATTTGCAAATCAGTTGCCCTGCTTAACAGAACCCGGCATTCACTTCCTGTCGCCATAAAAAAACTCATACACCATTCTCTTTTCTATTCTCATCTCTGTTACTCTGTGTCAGTTTGGGCAAACACGACGTTCCAGAACCTGCATAAATTGACTGTTTTACAAAAGAAAGCCGTACGAGCTATACAAAATGCACATTTTCTTGAATATACGGAAGGATTTTTTCAGACACTTAAAATACTTAAACGGGCAGACGTGTATAATAACAAACTACGAAGATGCTATAAAAGTGCAGTCCATGGAAAACTGGGCTCATTTTTTCCAAATGCCAACCTCAAACGCACCCACAATGTGTACCCATATAGACACCAACCCCCACGGCAAATACCATTCTCACGCATAGAGTACGGTCGGCAGCGGGCAAGTTGTACTCTACCTAAACTAATAAACTACTTTGATCAACTAGGTATCGATGTATTGACACTAAATAATCGGCGCCTAACAGAATTATTCTTGTAGGTAATATGCATCACATTTCACTAGACAAAAAATGAATGAAATATTCAATTATAAGTGCAATCGTGTTTTTCTGTCTCTCTTGTGTACTACACGCATCTGCCTTCCAAGATTTACATGATTGATAACCATGTGCTATTTCGATACAGTTTTCTGTTACAAAATATGTTATCATATATGACATATCATAGTGGTATTTCTGTCTTTGTAACTCTTGATCAGCATCGATTATAATTTTTTTTCCTTTGTTATCAGTGTGTGCATGCGCGTTTTTTACATGTACTATAGCCTGTCACTGCTCGAGGGGCGGACGGAGATTTTGTCAAGCTGCGAAACTTGCAGCTTTTTCTCCGCCGCCCTTTTTCACCACCTGTACACTTCGTTGGTGAAATAAATTCTCTTTGATTCATTGATTGATTCGACGCTGGACGCACCAAGCTTCGCTACGATGCGTGCCTACCGCGACACTTCTGTGTGGGCGGTGTTTCCGGTCAGTCTGCAGAGGGCACATGTACCCAGGATCAACGACACGTGGACAGCATGTTCAGCTCACCATCCGGGGGCACGATGACATCAGAACGCATGCCCAGAATGCATCGGCAGTTGCATGCCATAAAAGCGGGACCATCGCCTACCGGCTTCCGTGGACACGGCGGCACCGCCGTGACAATGTCGCCTGACGTTCCGCTGTTCATGCAGGTTTTCTGCACGTGCCTTAGCTTCTTTGCTGGAGACGCAACAGAATCATTCGACGCCCGACGCACCAAGCTTCGCTACGATGCGTGCCTACCGCGACACTTCTGTGTGGGAGGTGTTTCCAGTCAGTCTGCAGAGGGCACGTGTACCCAGGATCAACGACACGTGGACAGCATCTTGAGCTCACCATCCGGGAGCACGATGACGTCAGAACGCATGCCCAGAATGCATCTGCAGCTGCATGCATAAAAGCGGGACTATCGCCTACCAGCTTCAGTGGGCATGGTGGCACCGCCGTTACAATGTCGCCTGACGTTCCGCTGTTCATGCAGGTTAGCAACCAAAAAAGAAAATCGCTTACATAGCGATTTTCTTGGTCTTGTAGTGCTGCCGTGTCCACGAGTTGTAGTTTACTGCATATGCGACTGTTCTTCCGTTTCGGACCTGTTGTTGGGTCTCTCTGGCGATGTGGAGAATAATCCAGGACCTATAATGGACGATATGTGCAAGGAATTGCTCCGGAATCAGAGGAAAATTTTGTCTAATCTTACTGTGGTTCAAGAAAAGCAAGACTATTTTGAAACAAGAATCCTAGACATGCAGAACTGGCTTGTTCTTATTGAAACTAAGGTACCAATGCTAGACGAGACCCGGAACAGGCTCGCTACTCTTGAAGCAATTGTAGCTGAACGCACGGTTGATACTTCTAGTATGGTCAAACATCTCGACGATTTGGATAATCGTTCACGACGATATAATCTTATTATTAGAGGTATAGCAGCAGACAAAAATGAAAACGAAGAAACCCTTGTAAACAAAGTAAGAGATGAAATGTTTAGCGCTACTCTAAGCGTGAATGTAACTTCTATTCAAAGAATTCACAGCATAGGCAAGAAACATTCTGGTAAAACTCGACCAGCCATCCTCATGGTGGCTGATCATAGGGATAAAGTTAGTTATTCAGAATTGCACTAAACTAAAGGAGACGGCTTAAGGTATGAGTAAGGATTTTTCTAAAAGAGTACACAGAATAAGAGAAAAAACTATGGGAATCTAAATGTAAGGAAATGAATACAGGAAGGAAGGTAAAGCTTATTTTTGATAGATTGAAGGTAAATAACACGCTGTACAGCTGGAATGAAGAGCGTGAGGAAAGGTTCAAGCTGGGAAGTGATTCAGGGACAACCGATAATTGACAAGTGCAGGGTCAACATGCTTGCTTCAAAATTATCAATGTAAATGCGAGAAGCGTATTAAACAGCGCACTCGCTCGAAACAACTTACGAAAAATTTTGAACTGGTGCAATGAATGGCAAATGTCACTGAACCCAGTAAAATCAGTCCGTATGACTATCACAAGGAAGAAGATGCCCCTGAGCTATAATTACAGTATCGATCGATCCACACGACGTAAAAAGGGTTACAGAATATAAATATTTAGGATTAATTATCACTCCGTATTTGAGGTGGAACACGCACATCAATGAAATATGTAGTGAGGCAAATAAAGTTCTGTGGGTTTTCAGGTGCAGACTGTATAATGCACCTTATGAAGTGAAAACAATAGCCTATAATATGCTAATACGGCCAATTATTGAATATTCTAAAACAATATGAGACCCACACACTGCAACTAACAGACATAAATTGGACAGGATTCAACGACTGGCTTCAGGATTGATATTTAATAAATACCAGCGCGGGCACTCTCCGACTGAACTATGGAGACGAGCAAACCTTCCACTCTTAGAACTAAGGACGAAGTTTGACAGTTTAAAATTTTTATTTCTAAATATTCATAGCCAGGTTAAGATTAACTTACGTGAATTTCGTGTAATTTCACCTGACCAACGCTCCAGGCACAGGCACAATTTATATTTACAGCCGCCGGTTATACAGAATGGTATTTTCAAATACAACTTTTTTCCAAGGGCGATTAAGGAATGCAATGAACTACCAGATTCAGTTGCCATATCTTCATCTGTCAGTGCTTTTACGGCTGAGTTACAGGCTCTCTTCTTCCCTGACATGATTGTGTCCATGTAGATTCTGTTTCTGATGCGTACAATACGCCTGTCACACGGCCAGTTTCAATGGCCATCGAGTCGAGGGCCTTCGATATTCTGAATCGCCATTGAACTCGAAGAAATTGTGTCGCTGCCACTCGGCAAATCTCAATGACCATTGAAATGGTTCTCCTGTATTACACCAAGCTTGTGTGGCGCCACAATCGCTACTTTGGATTTTGTAAAAATAACAAAAATATTTGATTAAAGTATACTAATGTCATTAAAACATTTTTTTAAACGTACGCGACGGACAGATGGAGACACTGCTTTAGCCACTTTAATACAGGACGAGCCAAAACCAAGCCAGTCCAACTGCGGTGGAGCGCTGCTTCGTCAGGCTTAAGAAATCGGAAAGCGCCTTGATATCTGAAAAACAAGAGCTATTTGTCTATTGAAAATTTATGCGAGGGCAAGAATGGGCAAATCGAAAGCGAATACAACCGCTTAGAACACGATATTGCTTTGAGGGATTAGAGACGAAGCTTTTATCGCTGTGAAGCAGGCGGGCAGGGCGCCGCCATGTTGTCAACGCAAAGTACGCAAGCAACGCAAAGACCACAACGCAAAATTAATGCGCCTAATGCGCTTAAAACACGTCTGATACAATTTTAAATTAATTGCACAGATTGCTTGCATTAAAATCTAGGCGATTAATGTTTGTTCATGCTTTTGTACCTTGAAGGTGTTGTGAAAGTGCGCTTGGCGCTGCTCGAAGCAACGCCAGCAACCTTGGGCACCGCTCGAAGGCCCTCGAAATCTCGATGGAGTTCCGCGCTGCTCCGTTGACTCCATAGACTATTGACTCGATTGCCATTGAAACTGCCCGTGTAGCAGTGCTCGATCGCCTTTGAGACAATAGGCTTTCGGTTCGAGGGCCTTTGAAATGCCCGTGTGACAGGGGTATAATACGAGCGTATTTTTTTTCACTTGTTCACTGCATGCCACTTTCTACATATACTACCACTGCTTTGCATTGTCGTTGTTTTTGTTGTCGACTTGGAGCCAGACTATCTTTTTCTGTTTCCATTTTTTTCTCCACTCCTTCAAAAGCCCTTCTTGGGCTGACAGTACCAGTAAACAAACAGACAATTTTAATACCACAGGCTCCTGGGTAAAAAAAAAGAAGCCTTTAGCATGTGGCGACACACACTGCGCATATTTCCGCGCAGCCTTCGCCTTGTTCTCATCCGGCCCAGCGTAACACTGTCACACGCTGGACTGCGTTACCGATAAAATACAGCGCCACCGCTGCGTCACTCGAGGTATGCGTCACCGACCGTGGCTACAAATACAAACTGCCCGGCAGGGAAGAGCTGCTTTCTTCCTTCCCCTACCGAGATGAACGTAGCATTGGTATGCTCGTCCGCTGCCATCACTAATCGAATAAACGTGTTGCGTTTTTATGTTTGGATTCGTCCTTCAGCAGGAACGACATTCCGTAAGCATAATGACATGTCTTGAACAGAAATGCGAAGTACAGTACAAAACTTTTGCTGCTGGGTATGGCTGCTGATTGCTGAATTTTATTGTGAAGTATTCCTTGTGTAAGGTGGGGTTTATTTGGAGAAGCTTCTTAACAGGAGCAAAGCCAACAGCAGTCCGAGGTCAGCTAGTCCAGCCAGGAGCGTGCACCAGGCGATAGCCATGCGGCTCGTGCGTATGCTTGTCGTGTTCCTTACAACAGCCCCCGAACAGAAGAGGAGCCATCCAGGCGACTTAAGGGGCCGACAAGACAGCGGGGTCGTAGTATTTCTTGAGGCGCTGGATATGGACAGTCTCACGGCCGCGGCGTCTGAGATCGGGTGACAGCGTGAGGGGCTCAACAATATAGTTGACTGTAGATGTTTGCTCCAAGATGCGATATGGCTCTTGATATTTAGCCAGCAGTTTCGGGGAAAGGCCCGGAGTACTGGGAGGTATCCACAGCCAGAGAAGAGAGCCGGGAGAGAAATGTTGGGGACGTTGATCTTCATCATGGCGTGTTTTTTGAAGGGACTGGGTAGCTGTCGTGTGCGACCGGGCGATCTGGCGCAGTCTTCGGCGTGCCTGGCGGCTTTGCAGACGGTGCACTCAGATGTGTCCGGGTGGTAGGGGAGAAAAGTATCAATGGGAACGGAGGAATTGCGGCCATAAATGCTGAAGAAAGGAGAAAATCCTGTCGTAGACTGCGTGGCAGTATTGTACGCGAACGTAATATGCGGGGAAATAAGGTCCCAGTTCATGTGGTTCGAACCGACGTACCTAGCCCCCAGAGTGCGATTAAAGCGTTCAGTTAGGTCGTTGGTCTCCGGGTGGTAAGCGGTGGAAGTCCGATGGATGACGTTGCACTCACGGACCAGAGCTTTGATGACATCAGACAGGAAGACACGACCTCTGTCGCTGAGGAGTTCTCGAGGGGCACTGAGTCGAAGGATGAATCGACCCAGAAAAAAGGATGCCACATCCAGTGCCGTGGCAGCAGAGAGCACGGCGGTTTCATCATACCGCGTGAGGTGATCGTCGGCAACAATGATCCATCGTTTGCCAGAAGCAATATACGGGAGGGGCCCATATAAATCAATGCCAACGCGGTCGAAAGGGCGAGGCGGACAAGATAGCGGCTGCAACTCGCCAGCAGTACGGGTAGTGGGCGTCTTGCGGCGCTGGCAGTCGAGGTACGAGCGTACGTATTTCAAAACGAAATGGTACATGCCACGCCAGTAATAGCGGAGGCGGAGGCGTGTGTAAGTCTTGAAAAGGCCTGCGTGACCGCATTTTAAGTCAGTGTGAAAACATGGACAGATATAGGACCGTAGGTGGCGAGGAATGACGAGGAGCCATTTTCGTCCATCAGAATGATAATTACGGCGATAAAGCAGGTTATCTCTGATCTCAATATGGAAAGCTTGAAGGCGCAGCGTGCGGGATGGTGTAGCCGCCGATGGGTTGGAGAGAAAGTCGAGAAGAGCACGAATCCAGGGATACTTGCATTGTTCAGAAGGCATGTCACTGACGGTGTGAGACGGCGTAGGGGCTCCGATTTCGCAGTGGCTGGTAAGTTCGGCGGGGAGCGAGACAAGGCGTTGGCGTCCTGATGCTTGCGTCTCGACCAGTAGACGACTCGGATATTATATTCTTGAAGACGCAGCGCCCATCGTGGCAGGTGGCCGGAAGGATCTTTCAATGAAGAAAGTCAACAAAGGGCGTGATATTCCATGACGATGTCAAAAGGACGGCCGTACACGTAAGTGCGAAACTTGCCTAAGGCCCACACATTGGCGAGGCACTGTTTTTCAGTCACAGAGTAGTGAGACTCAGCCTTTGTAATTGTGCGGCTGGTATAGGCAACGACATATTCGTCGTATCCATATTTGCGGTGAGCGAGCACTTCACCGAGACCAATACCACTGGCATCTGTGTGAACTTCAGTTGGGGCCGTCGGGTCGAAATGGCGCAAGATGGGTGGTGCTGTGAGGAGACGACGCAAGGTGTTGTAGGCGTCGTCGCAGGCGGGTGACCAAGCCGAAAAATCTGCATTGGCGCCTAGCAGCTGAATGAAAGGAGCAGCAATTGAGGCAAAGCTGCGAATGAAGCGCCTAAAATAAGAGCAGAGCCCTAGGAAGCTGCGAAGTTCTTTAGTGGTGGAAGGTTTGGAAATTCAGTCGCGGCAGGAAGTTTCGCGGGGTCAGGGCGTACACCGCCTTTCGACAAAACGTGACCTAAAATTGTCAGTTCATGGGCTGCAAAGGTGCATGCATTGTTTTAAGTTCAGCTGCGGGCCTGCGTTTGTGAGGCAAGTCAAGACGTCCTTCAGGCGAGATAGATCCCTTTGAAAGTTGGGTGAAAAGATAACGATATCGTCCAGGTAGCACAGGCACATCTTCCGCATGAGGCCATGCAAAACGGCATCCATCATTCGCTCGAAAGTAGCAGGAGCGTTACACAAACGCGGTTTTGGCACGAACTGCCGCTGCGATTGGGACCTGCCAATAACCAGAGCGCCAATCAAGGGAAAAGCTCTGTGCCTTGTAGACAGTCAAGAGCGTCATCAATACGGGGCAGAAGGTAGTCGTCTTTGCGTGTGATCTTATTAATGCGGCGGAAATCGAGGGAGCCATCCTTCTTGACAAGGACAACCGGGGAGGTCCAGGGGCTGGTGGAAGGCTGAATAATGCCGCTCTGAAGCATGGTATCTACCTGTTCTTCAATAACTCATCGTTCAGTGGCGGAAACACGACATGGGTGCTGGTGCAGCGGGGCAAGGGCGCCGGTGTCATTGCGAGGCTCGACCGTCGAAGTGCTCCCCAAAACGCGTTGGTGGCATTCGAAGGAGCAGCGAAACTCCTAAAGAAGCGCAAGAAGCTGGGTTCGCTGAGTTGGAGGTAGAGTGGCGTCAATATAGCGAAGGTTTAGGTCGGTCAACAACGGGCCGGGCACAGGAGTAGGTGAGCTGAGGGCGTTTATGGCGACCGGCGGTGATTCTTCGGCAGCGTTTGGATAGTGTAAAACAATCAAAGAGCTGCACGGTGCTGACGCATTCTCCACGGCGCAAAGTGAAGGGGCTTGAAAACGGGTTGAAGACCCATAGTGCGGTGAGGCCGGCGGAGAAAGTGAGCGGGGCATAAGGCAGCGGCTGGCAATGGCGACGCAGAAAAGTAGGAGACGGCGTGAAGAGGACACTGGCATTGCGAACACAAGCACAGGAAAGAGGCACAATCACGGAAGAGCACGCAGGAATATCAGTACTGTCGGCCTCAAAAGCTTTGGCAGAAACAGGGGCACCACAAATTTCCGTCTCTGGCACGGGATTCGGCAACGTAGAGAGCGCTACTTGAACCCGAGCACAGTCGATGACCGCGTCATGAAGCGATAGGAAGTCCCAGCCTAAGATGATCGAAAGCGAACATGACGGCAGAACGATGAACTCAACCAAATATAGAATTTCTGTTATGACTACTCCAGCAGTGCACGCTGCTAAAGGCTGGATGAGGTGAGCACTTTCACTTCGTAACGACATGCCCGAAAGAGGCGTTTTCTCTTTCTTTAAAGATCGGCAAAGCGCTGCATTTGACAGAAACCGCAGCACCGGTGTCGACAAGCGCCATCAAAGATACGCCCTCTACAAAAACTTCTGTTAAATTAGCGGCAGATAAACGAGGCCTTTCATATTTCGACGACTGCGCAGTTCTTACCACAGGAACTGCTGTACCTAGTTTTCCTCTTGAGTGGTCGAGGGACGTCGTGGCATCGGAGAGATGGAGCGCCGACTTGGAGAAGGCGAACGGCGTCCAGAGAAGGAGGTGCGCTCAGGAGACAGAGAACGGCTTAGGGGCGGCTCAGCAGGAGGTGTATACTGACGCTGGGACCAGTAACCGGAAACTTCAGGAGGTGTTCGTGAGATGTTCATGCGTGACGGCAAAGCCGCGCTACATGACCTGGCAAGAAGCAGAAGTAGCAGATCGGGCGGTTCTCAGGCGTGCGCAAAGAGTTTCCCAGTTGAGCAGGCTGTCGATTATTATCAGGCGTGCCCCAGGAGGTTTGCAGATGAGCAGGCGGCGGAATAAAAGCAGCGGGCTCTCGAACGGGACCAGGAGGTGGAGCATAGGTGGGTGGATGAGGTCGCGCAACAGCGTCCGCATATGTTAGGGGGGCAGCGAGAGGTGTGGGCTGAGGGGCTTGCAGGAGAGCCTCAGCGACCTGTTCTTGAATGATGTGCCGCAAATTCGGAGTTATTTGTGGTGATGGCTCTTGATGGCATGAAATAAGCGAGAACTGGCGAGCAACTTCTTCACAGATGAAGCTCTTGATGTGCAGCAGGAACGATGACTGGTCTCTTGCATCGTTCAGGCCAGCAAGCGAGTCGACGTTCGTGGAGTGTTCGCGTGTCAGAGCCCTCTGCTTGCGTAGCTTGTCGAAGCTCTGACATAGGGTGATGAGTTCCGCGACGGTGCACAGGTCTCGCGCCAACAACCTCTGAAAGGCATCGTCATCAATGCCCTTGAGAATATGCATGATCTTTTCGGCTTCGGACATCTGAGCGTTCTCCATCTTGTACAGATCGACGACATCCTCGATTTAACTCGTTAAGTTCTCGCCTACCTGCTGCTACCGCGCACGCAAACGCTGTTCGGCACGGAGTTGTGTGACTGCCCAGCGGCCGAATACCTCCGAGCAGTTTGCTTTGAAAACAGATCATGATGTAATGTCCGCCTCGTGGTTCCGATACTACAGATTCGCCACGCCAGAGAGATAGAAAATCACATTGTTCAGTTTGGTTTCCGCGTCCCTCTTATTCTATGCGCTCACCTGCTCATACGATGTGAGCCAATTCTCAACATTATGGTCGTCCGTGCCGCTGAAGATAGCGGGGTCTCTCTGGCGGAGAGAACCGGCACAGACGACGGCGGCCGGGCTCACTTGTACGGCTTGGTGGCTAGGCATCGCGGTAGGGGGTAGCGTTCGTTTGCGGAATTTCAGGGCGAGAGGATATTACCCCACACCTCCATCAAATGTAAGGTGGGGTTTATTCGGAGATGCTTCTTAACGGGAGCAGGGCCAACAGTAGTCCGAGGTCAGCTAGTTCAGCCAGGAGCGTGCACTAGGCGATGGCCATGCGGCTCGTGCGTATGCTCATCGTCTTCCTTAAACTTGTAATGCTAAACATTCTAATGCAATGCTAATGCGAATTCCTAATGCAGTGTTTGTTAATGTGTGTAGGTGCTGGTCTTAATAAGCTTGAGCTGCCTGCCCTGCTGGAGGCTATAAGGGACGTCGTTCGAGCAGACAACCCAATGTAGGAGGGCATACCTGATGCTGTAAAACAAGATGAGTAAGTATATTGACTCCACGAGTGCAATGAACTACACTCACTCTGTTCATCATGTCAGCCACTATAAGCAAGTGGTATGGGGTGGAAATTGTGCAATATATCGTGTTGAGTTGCTGCTAAGTGAAGGTACGCTAAAATGGGGTATAGTAAGTGGAGAATGCAAGCATACGCACACATTACAGGAATGAATCACTAGATTTGTGTGTTTACATTGTGAAGCATGACTTTAAGGCAGCTATCTTGCATAATGACACTTATTTTTTTGCGAGAAACCCTTTAAAACTTTCACACAATCAACATTATGAGCAGTATGCCAAACATTATTGATACAGTGTAAGCCCATCTTACAGCACGTCTTGTAAAATAAGTCTTAAACCTCAAGGAACAAATCTAGTCTCTGTACACCGCAGCATTATTGCTATAAACAGAAATGCATTCCTGCCAGGGGCTTACTTGTTCTGCAAACTCTCCTTTTGATGTACAGGATCACTAAATGCACAAATAATTCATACAGGCTCCTTGAAGACGACAGCGACCAGGCTTTGCCAGGCAGTGCTCATGAGCCAGAGAAACAGCATCAGCTGTATGCAAGCAGTCTGACCGAAATGTACTACATAGACTACCAATTACCAATCCGCACCGGATGCGATCGATGAAGCACCGCTTTACTCATTTCATCCTGCGGAAACAAATGGCGAGACAGCCAGCTCAGAAGCTGGCAATTAAGGAAGCCCACCACATCAAGATGGCATATCGTGTCTGCATGACGGCACTGTCCGAGAACCCGTGGTGGTGGAAGCAGTAGTATTGCCACCCGAGCGCAGGCATCAGCAGCAGCTAGAGAGCTAGTAGCCGTGAACACAAGATGGAAGCAAGCACCAGCAGCAGTGAGACCTCTGGCTCCATGCCTCTAACAGCCAGCCCAGCAGAATCAGAACCTCCAAGAGGCTATCCATTTGCACGAAAGAAATGTTGAGCTGGAATATGATGTCGTGGAAGCCAGAAAAGGGCTGCTTATGTTAAATTGAGTGCAGCAGGAGCAACAGCAGAAGCAGCAGCAAAAGTGTCAGATGCGGCAGAAGGCTGGAAGGCAGTCAGCAGTGCTGCTGTTGCTGTCATCAACAAAAATGGGTCTGTTGCTGATGCAGTCTTAGCCGCAACACAGGCACAAATGAGAACAGATGTGATCTGTGACAAGCGTAAAAGTGTAGCCGTGTAAATAAGAGCGCAATTTCCCAACGGTTCACACGAGGACCAAGCACTAGCGTTCTGTAATGGACTAATTGCGCTCTGATGGAGAGAGGAGGCGGCAGGCGTATACGGTCAGAGTCATATTTTCGCTGAGAAAGCACAGTGCCGATTCCATGACCACTGGCGTCAGTGCGGGCTTCAGTATGAGCGGCCACATCGATGTGTGCCAAGACTGGCGAGGCGTTGGGCTTCGGGATCAGCGCGGCAAATGCGCTTGCTTGTAGGTGTCCCCACGAGAAACTCATGTCCTTTTTGAGCAGATCACTGAGGGGGCGGGCGATGTCGGCAAAGCCTGATACGCATCGATGGAAGTGTGAGCACAAGCCCAGGGGGCTCCACACATCGGTGCTGGAACGCGGCACCGGTAAGTCTTTCTCGGCTCGGGCCTTGGCTGGATCAGGGTGACCACCTGTTGCTTCGACGACATGGCCCAAGATTGTGATCTGACGACGCGCGAAACGGCAATTGAAGGAGTTGAGCTGCAACCGGCATGGCGGAAGAGTGAGAGAATCTTCATTCATCGAGGTGGGAGGAAAAGCTGTGGGAAAAGACAATGACGTCAACAAGATTGCAGAGGCACGCTGACAATTTCAATCCCTGGAGAAGAGCGTCCTTCAGACGCTCGAAGGTGGCCGAGGCGTTCGATAAGCCTAAAGGCATAGGTCTGAACTGATACAGCCCATCAGGTGTCAGAAACGCGTTGTTCCCACGATCCTGGTCATCCACTGCTGTCTTCCAATAGCCGGAGCTATGATCTATGGAGGAGAGGAATTTTGCACCGTCGCCGATTCGCGGGAGGGGTTTCGAGCCCAGTACTGAGCTCCTGCTGACCCGCAACGTTTCTCTACCCTATACTATTTCCTCCTTAAAGGCGAACGCACTGTTTTTGCTCTTCCTAAGCTCCGGCATTTCTCCTCAAGTTCTTCCGTCCGGCATTTGCGTTGCCACAATCTCCCCTCTTCTGCTGTGCCAAGTCACTGCATAAGACACCGCTCCTTCTCATAATCCCGAAGCCCCTTAGAAGCCAACCTCTCTTTCGACTGACGTCTTCACAACCAAGATGTCTTTCGATCTCTGTCTCGCCCAGACTGCATAGTTTCAAGACCTTCTAGAATCTTTTTCATACATTTTCGGCCACAATGACATCCTGCTGGGCCAAGCTCTCTGTGACGTACCGCATCGACACCGCGGATGGCTATCCTATCCGGTGTCGATCATTGCGAGTCTCCCGCGCTGACCGAAAGGTCATCAAAGCGGAGGTTTCGGAAATGGTTGCTAAGAGCATTGACTTTGGCGCAGCTTCGTTGATGTCCGTTGAAGAGCGGCCGGAATGTACTTTATTTTCCATTTCCTGGATCGAAATCATATACATAAAAATAGGAAACATAGGAGACCATGCAGAATAGAAATAATGCGCCATGACGGATGGATGGATGGACATATGGACGGACGGACGGACGGACGGACGGACGGATGGATGGATGGATGGATGGATGGATGGATGGATGGATGGATGGATGGATGGACGGACGGACGGACGGACGGACGGACGGACGGACAACGGATGGATGGATGGATGGATGGATGGATGGATGGATGGACGGACGGACGGACGGACGGACGGATGGATGGACGGATCGATGGATGGATGGACGGATGGATGGATGGATGGATGGACGAACGGACGTACGTACGGACGGACGGACGGACAGATGGATGGACGGATCGATGGATGGATGGACGGATGGATGAATGGATGGCGGCTGAACCTTTTAAGGCCGGCTTTGGCTCAAGTCACCTAGCCAAGACTCATGAAATTTTGCAGTTGTCTTGGTTTTAGCCACCAATAAGATAACCTTCTGTTGGTTACTTCTAGGCGCTTAAAATCTATTTTTCCTTCACTTTCCTTAAACCACAATGATAGCGCAGAAAGCCGCAGCGCATGCTAGCGTTCAAATTGCCCGCGCCTGATACCGAAACAGGAAGTTGTGCCCAGTTCTTTTCGGCCTGCCGCTTGGTGCGCTACAGTCAGTTGGGCCGTTGGACCCTAAGAGAGTGTCCGCTTTTTACCAATTTCTTCATGACAGCAACAGCAAAGCGGCTATGGCTTGGAATTTGCTTGCATGGGAGTTATTTTTACCAGCAACTCTGCATTGGTCAACGATCATCAAAAAAAGGTTTTATTTTTGACATTCTTCTATCCTAGGACTTGTTATATACGCGAACAAACAATACTAGCGCATTTTTCTGATACCTGTGGCCGGCATCCAGCTTGGCAGTCCGGCCACTAGAAGCACGCCCCTGTGTCATCATGACGCCGGCGCTCTCCGCGCGGGCATGCGGCTCATCGCTGACATCTACCCGGTTGGACGCAGGCGGTGAGCTGCCTGTCGAGCTGCATGTCCCCGCCTTAAGAGGGTTCTGTAACACCTTCTGAGGAGATCACATCAACCCGCTTAATCACTTTATCGTGTTTTCACGAGCACCTGAGCCAAATAGTACACTTCTCGACGCAGCAGAAAACCCGCAATGACGGACGAAAGTTGGCGACTCCTTCTAGGCCAGTTTTTCATGCTCGCTCCTTCCTCCGATGCTATCATCTGCGTATATCAGTTCAGAGACGGGTATTGGCTCGATTCTTTCATACGAGAGGCAGATACCACTGCCGCGGCCATTAAGCCGCGCAGCTCCCGGTGGGTAAGGAAGCTCCTCCCCGGAAGGTGGGGCATTCGGAAAAGCGGCGACCTTCCAACATGCAAAAAGGGACGAGAGGAGAGGAATAGGCGTGAAGACGCTGGAATTTGAATTCTGACCACAGATAGCACAGCTTCTACAAAAACACATTAAAAAAAAATCTTGCTCGACAATATTGGTGAAGCGGCGTCCTTTATTATCCCAGGCATACAGCAACTTTATAACAGCCCGTCCTTTCAGAACCCCTTTTAAGGGGAGACACGCATGAAGTGAGTGGCGGGGACATACGTTCGAAAAGTGCGTGCAATTCATTTGCGACGCTCCGTTGGGGCATTCGGGGTCGGTCAGGAGCGAGGGGCAGAGGTTGCGTTGAAAACGGTGCGTTGACGAGCGTGACAGAGCCCACGCTCGAACTTTATTTGTAGTTTTTTGTTTCTTCTTAAACATTGTAATAACATACATGTGTTTTTTTTTGCAAAGTCCCAAATTTGAGAAAGGTAAGGTGACTTGCTTTAGATCTAGTTTAGCCCTGGGGCAATATTTGAGGCTACGATGGACCCCAGTAAAGAGGCGTAATTCTTTAATTATTCGGTAATTAACTTAACTCGTCAGTTAGCTTCGCTCAATTTTATTTTAGGAGGGTATGTTGTATTAGAAGAATTTTGGACTGTCCTCCAAACAGCCTAGCCAAGGAAAGAAAATGTCCCTGACTAATGTTTAACACGTGTTACGAGGAGAGAAAAAGCCATACTGGTAGGCGGCTTCAGACCATAACTCGGCGTCAGTCAGCGCCTCCGACGTCGATCGCTCCTCCCCGCGCTTCGCATTACACTGCTGACGTCACCTGGGGTTCAGATGGGCGGGCCGGCGGTATCGCTGCCAGTTTCGCTTCGCTTCGCGGATTGCCGCCACGTCGGAACCCAATGCGCGCTGTCATTGCACTTGCAATACTACCTCAACACGACTTTGTGGTCACTGTTACCTGTTGGAGTGGCAAAAAAAAAACGCTCACGCCATTGTCACGTCACAGGCTGCTTTCGCATTGGAAAGGTCTTTTGCAGGCAGAACTGGGCACAATAATCTTAGGTGCAATATGTCTTGACTCCCTGGATGGAAAAAACCTTGAGTCTCTGTCTGCGAGTAATTATTGCAAACCGCGATTTGGCTCAGCTGCAGGTGCATTTAGATTTTTTTCTGTTGAAAGCACATATTCCGCTCGAGGCAAAATGAACGGCAAACCTCACAATAATTGAGGTCACACTCAGTGTTAACGGACTAGATGGAGCTCAAAGTCACCCTTTAAAAGCTCACGACTAACTTGTTGACAGTGCATGTGACGTTCAATACCTGATACACTGCTGAAGTAATTTCTGTGAATCGCGGGCTATTGTAAACTTGCCTATTGGAAAAATCTATTTCGCGTAATTTGTTCAGAAGTTTAAATCCCTATCATAATTCATTAGCAGCAATATTCTGGTATTGATATCTTAAAAAACAAGTTAAAACTAAGAGGTCCAAATTCTGACCACACCAAAAAAGAATGGATTGTTTACCTCCCAACAATTAAGGAATGTGTCCAGATATGATGGAAATATTTGATTGAAGTGTTGCTTCAGTGGCAAAATAACAATTTGTGGACTTACATGGAAACTTGGAAGCGGTAATAGAGGTACCCAGAACTTTCACAAGAAATGTTCGAGACACTGTCCCCCGCAGCAGCACACATCATTTATCCCTCGCTCACACAATCAAGTACCTGCCCCAGCATTGCAAGCTGAACTCCACGCACGCTTCGATTATCGCCGCTTAAATATTTTTACACTGGCAGGCTCATGTACGAAAACCTCTTTTTTATGTGCCCCCACAGGAAGAAGTCTAAAGGGGTCAAGTATGAAAACTTTAGGGGTCTTGAGAGGGGGCCGTTGCATCTTGTTCATTCCAGTGCAAACCCTACGTCGAGGTGCTTCACAGGCCGCCCATAATTATGCGGTGGCGTTCTATTGTTCTGGTACCACACTTCCCTGAGCACTGGCAGGTCTTCACTGGCATCTTCCACTTCTCCTTCCAGAATTTCTTTCCAGCACTTCCTCCTAGTCAATGACTCTTCATAACAGTTCGGGCCGACGATTCGGTCTTTGAAAATTGTGCACCAAGCGTTCACTGCCCACCTTTGATAGTGTTAGTACGCTCAAAGAAAGTGAGGGTCCGCATCAGCCCAGTAATGGGCGCTGTGTTAGTTCACAGACGAAGTGCGACAGAACTGTGTTTCATCCGTCCTGATCGCCATCTGTAAAAAGCCAGGATCTCTGTCTAGCTGAATAAGGGCGCATTTACAGAAATCCTGCTTTAATGTAAAGTCGGCGGCACTGAGCTGGTGGTGCAGGCTCACATGAAAAAGATACATTCAGTGCTTAACTTTTACTCTCCACACTGACGTCATGCGTGCACCGGCACACTGGGCTATTTGTGGAAGGCTGGCTTCTGGATTCGCTCTTACAAGCTCAATTACGCCTTTTTCAAGCTATTCGTCCAGAACATACAAATTTTGCCACCTTGTTGAGGACGCAGAACCAGTGGAAGGATTTGTGTTGAAAATCCTTACTATATCCGCTGGAAGCCGGCGCTGCCGTTGCTTGGAAGTATGGAAATGCTCCGCAGACGCTCTACGGTTATATATGTGACAACCACGTCCTCTTGTGTGCATAACCTTCTTTCACTCCGGGACGCCATACCGAGGCTGATGCTGTCATGCGCCACAATAAGGAATGGCACTCTAGGGTGGCTTTTTCGCGCCTCCTAATGCACGCTAAAATTTTGTTACTGATTTTTTTATTTTATTTCATTTATTTACTTACAACTACTGCAGGCCCTTCTCGGGCCCATGCAGGAGTGGATACTAGGTAGAAAAAATGACAATAGCGGAATGAACAAGAGAATCAAGTATATTCACAAATAAACACAAAATAATAATTTCTTCATTACAGAGGCATCTCAATGGGAGTGACTTTAGATCAAGGTGATTAACATGTTCTAAGAAAGCTTCGACTGTGTTTCCGTTCACAACAGTAGATGGCAGTTTATTCCAGTAACAGATAGCTCAAGAGAACAAGGAATATTTGTGGACTTTAATGTGGCTTATGGGTTGGCGAAGTGCTTTCACATTGCTAGTTCTCGAGGAGTGGGAGAATGTTTCCTGAATGTATGTTTCTTTTGTTATAGTGAAGTGTCCGTGATAAAGTAGTAAAGTAGGTACAAGAACTTAAGTCTTGATACTATTCTACGCTTAGCTAGGCTTTGTAGATCTGCTTTCTTTAGTAAGTTAGTTATGTTGGAAAGCCTGAAATAGTTCGAGTATGCAAAGCGTACTGCTAGGTTCTGAATTCTTTCTGATCTGCTGATTAAATACTTCTGGTGAGGACTCCAAATAATACCAGAGTACGCTAAGGACGATCTCACGAGTGTTTCGTATGCATTAAGCTTTAAAGCAGGAGGAGCATTGCGTAATCTTCTGAGAAAATACAACTTACTCGCTCCCGGGTGCATATTACTAACGCCCGGTTGCCCTTCCCGCATCCGAGCTTCGGCTTACGTCCGCGACGGTAACTCTCGAGCCTAAAGGAGCTTGAGGCTGAAGGGACGGAAGACAGACCCGGGTATGAAGTATTTACACTGGCCCAGGTCTCGAATTCGTGAGGGCAAGTTCCCTGGGTGGGGATGCCTATGGCTTCCCCCGCCCTGTCGTAAAGGCTTGGAGCGCACTGTAAACAAATAACGTGCTACACGGCCGCTGAGAGGTTGTCGTGCCAAGCGTCGTTTCAGGGTCTTGCACCCGGTTCTGCCATGTGCATCGGGCTTGCCGCATTGTTACGGGCAGCACTGATGTCGAGCGGTCCGAAAACTCTTGCAGATGTGAGGTATCCACCCCTACATGCCCGGGACAGTTGATGGTGACTGTCAGCCTCAGCCATGATGTCTTGGTTGCGACGTCAGCCATGACGTTCTCTTCGAATCGGCGTGGGCGGTTCTTATGCTGTGGAAGCTGGTCCTATAAGGAGGACACCTCACCCTGCCTGAGCTCTGCGTCGATGTCAGCGAGTGTGGCGAAGAAGTCACGGCCCACTGGGGTGTCTTTCGTCTCTACATTCCTGTGGCTTAAGAGCCAAGTGCCTGCAGGTTGTGGGTGCTGCAGTCCCGCGAGGTGACTTGGTCATGAGCAGCGTAGGCTGGCTGGTTGAATGATGTTACCTTGCGTTAAGCGCACCTCTGTGCTTGGCTTGGAGAGCATAAATCCACTGGGTACACAGTGTTCTCCTATTTTACCTGGTGCGACGGTTGCCACGCTCCGGAGTGCTCGGATGTCGGACTGTATACTAACCCGGTACGGCTGCCAAACATCCAGCAGGATTTCAAATATAGAATCTAGACGGTTTGGAGCACAATCTTCAATTCTGTTAATACAAATATCTATTAAAATAAAGATTAATTAGTAAAGTAATTACCGTATTTAGTTTATGCACGCACTAATTAAAGCATTCTGTCCATTACGCTGTGCCCGCCGTACTTCCATATAGCCACAGGGATAAAATAAATATTAAGCCATTTATCTTTTATATAAATTTTTGGCCCTCTAAAAAAAGCACCCCGTATAGCATTATATAAATAATAATATTGTTACGTGACTGCCAGCCGAAGAATGAGGTGCGATGAACGATGGACAGAAGATGATTTGATGGCAGACGGCTGGCGCGAGCACTCCTACCCGCCCCACTACACAATTCGTCGTCTTTTCATCACGATTTTAATAACTTTAATTCAGCCTCCAACTTTACAACGAATGAGGAGCTGGACAAAAAGTTGTCATGAACATAATGACTAGGCTGCAGCCCATAATATACCAAGCAGCAGCGACAGGCTATCAAAAGGAAATCACACGTATGAAAGATTTATTTTCCAATTGAATGAGACAAAAATAGCAAATTTCAGACCAGAACAAAATGATCAGCTCAAATAAAATCTCATCTGTAGTTAAGGACACGCCGCGCAAATTTCGTGTTCCTCAAAGGAGGCTTCCACATGCTGATGCCGTTCATTTACCAAATAACAACCGCAATAAAAAAACAATTTAAAGTGTAGGGAAAGCAAATCACGCTTATTGCGGATGGCCAAAATTATTTCGCAGTGCAGTGATTGCACATAGAACGCAATCCTTAATGAGTGCGTATAAAAAGTTGACGTTCCTATATTTGTACACGTTTAGATGAAAAGGAAGTGGTTATTGCAGGCGTTAATTCAAGGCGTTTATGCGTTTAGGCGTTACTACACAATATTTCAGGAATTTGCTGCCTCGGCTCTTACATCATCTCCCGAATATCACCATCTTCTGCATCCTTGGAGTAGCAAAGACTGGCGCTCGCGCAGACTAGAGGTTTCTTTCACGAGTTCGCGTTGCTCGGTTCCCCTTCTACATTTCTACCTTCACAGATCTGGCCTGGCGGCTTCCCCATTGTGCCCTTTTTGTGCCGAACCTGAGACAATAGATCACTTCCTGCTGTTCTGCCGCCGTTTCTCTCATTTGAGGAAGCGTCTTTTGCAGAGTTCATTTCATCAACTGAGCTTGCCTGTGTCCTCCGCGGTTGTTCTTTCCATTGGCACTTCTTTGCTTGGATGAAGCGACAGGAGTGTTCGCTCTGCTGTGCAAAATTTTCTTCAAGAAACGCAGCGACTCCCATTCTAATTTTTTTTCCCGCTCTCTGTCAGTGCGAAATTGAAACACTAAAGGCATATGATACTAATATGCACATTAAGCCATTGTCCCGTCCTCGATCTCCAAGTTAACAGGACCCTCTCCTTCCGTCTTCCAATCTATCAAACTACATACTATTACCACTCCTTTTCCCGTCAAAACTTTCCTGCATCCAGCAATTAAGCGCCTGTGTCTTGGCCACTCCCCTGTAGTGGGTATGTGCCAGCAACGTCTCAGGCCTTCCTTCCTTCCGTTTATGCGTGCTGTTGGCACCAACCAGTTTCCGGGCTGTCTGATAGGGCAGCTCGTTTTATTTGGCTTTTATTTTAAAACTAAATCTCAGGTGGTATTTACATAAACGTAAACGTTTGATGTCACCACATTCAAGAAAAAACTACCCCTGCGTGCTCTATACTGGGCATTAAAAATGTAGCGGATAAATTTTTTTCCCCAAACCCTGAACTTTTTGTATACAAGAATATGATGCAGTACCCCAATAAAGCTGGCAGTAGTTAATATGAGCATAAAATAGTGATTAGTAAAGAAGTAGCTTGATCGGTGTTGGAAGAATCTTCCTTTAGCAGCCAAGAATTTTGATTGCACCACTTTCAAGGAAAAAAACGTGAGCTGCGTTCTTTATAGTTCGCATCAAAAATGTAGCGAAGAAAAATTTTTTCAAAAACCTGATTTTTTTATGCAGCTGCGTGCTCTAGAGTCAGCATTAAAAATGTACCGAAGAATATTTTTATTCAAAACCTGAAGTTTTTGTATACAGGAATATGGTGCAGTGCCCAAAACAAGCTGGTAGTAATTAATATAAGAATAACTTACTTTGACACAATGGTTCAGGTGATCTTCCCACTACGTATTTGAAGACACTATACCAAGGCATTTAAAATTATCACTGATCGTGCGAGGCAACGACATTGTTTTTCGGGCGAAATATTATTTGTTCTGTCCTTTTATCATTCACACGCATATACATTAGATTGTGTAAATTTTTTTAGTGTTTTTAATGTCGCATTGCAGAATTGTATAACTTAGTGATTGTCACTTGCAGAGAAAAATTGCTTGTATCGTCGGCATATATCGCGAATCTGGCATTAGGGACAATTTATACAATATCATTAGGGTAAATGTTAAAACGTGGGGGCCCCAGTATGCAGTTTTGTGGGACGCCCGAAAATCGGTTGTATATATATATATATATATATATATATATATATATATATATATATATATATATATATATATATATATATATATATATATATATATATATATATATAATTCAGAAAAAATGGGCACAGGAACGGAAACACAAATTTATTAACGACGTTTGAAACATCGTTAATAAATCTGCGTTTCCGTTCGTGTGCCCCTCTTTTGTGCATTATAAATTTCTGGATCCGGGAAGACTTTTGTGAAGTATATATATATATATATATATATATATATATATATATATATATTAGCAGACAAGTTACGGGAAATGAGGGGCTCGTTTGACAAATACATGAAGGAAGCCAGCAGTCACCGAAACCAAGGTGCATTGGGGAATGTCTTTTTTTTAATTTATAGTGCGGATTAGTGGGAGAAAAATACTTCAATTAAGCTTTGATTTAAAGAAAACTACTTATAGAGCAGCAGAAAAAACAACCCTACCGCCGGTGGGATCCGAACCCACGACCTCCGAATATCGCGTCCGGTGCTCTTACCAACTGAGCTACGGCGACGGCTGTCCAATCTGCTGCTCTCGTGGGTATTTATGTTTATTGCGTGTAAGCGAACCTTGAGAGTGTTCACCAGCGCCACCCTCGTCCATAGCGGCGGACGTAGCACGTCCTGTATTACCGCGAGTGTGACGTGGAACATCTAACGGCGAGGGCGGACACTGTGCTAGAGCGCTCTTATGCTATCTATGGCATCAAGACTGCCAGAACCGAGACCCTCGTTAAGCTATTAGCAGACAAGGGAAATGAGGGGCTCGTTTGACAAATACATGAAGGAAGCCAACAGTCAGCGAAACCAAGGTGCATTGGGGAATGTGTTTTTTTTAATTTATAGTGCGGATTAGTGGGAGAAAAATACTTCAATTAAGCTTTGATTCAAAGAAAACTACTTATAGAGCAGAAGAAAAACAACCATGCCGCCAGTGGGATCCGAACCCACGACCTCCGAATATCGCGTCCGATGCTCTTACCAACTGAGCTACGGCGACGGCTGTCCAATCTGCTGCTATATATATATATATATATATATATATATATATATATATATATATATATATATATATATATATATATTACTGTGCGATTATTGAAATTTTCCAATACGAATCGAATACGAAGATGAAGAAAACTGATTTCGAATATCGAATGGAGTGTCGAATATCGGTTCAGTACAAAAATAAATTTCTGAAAATGATAAACAAGCAAATGTTGTTGCCCTTATTTTTTTCCAAGATGGTGTATGGTCATTGCAACTAAAATAAAGAAAACTATTCTGCCTCAGCACAGTATAAAAAAACATGCTGTGCACAGATGTATACTACTTGATTAGACAGCATAACAGTATCCGAACGATTAGGAGGTCATGCAAAATAAAATCCATAAATTGACAACACTGACAAGACGCATTAAAAGACACATCAAAAACATGAAAAGATACTTGTCAAGACACATCATGATAAGAATACATGCAAGACACATCAAAATATTTTACGGTGAGCAATAGAGGAACAGAATATTAACCGCAGCACAGAATCGTTTGCCTCCTCAGTTCCCTCTTGCTGACCGTGATGACGCACAGAAATTAGCTAGCGATTTTATATGCTTTATGCAAAGCCCTCATGCACCTTTAAGAGTAAATGTTATGGTCAGTAGGCATCACAGATATGAACGGCTTTTTCTTATCAATATAAAATGTCACCATGTATGTATATATATATATATGTGTGTGTGTGTGTGTGTGTGTGTGTGTGTGTGTGTGTGTGTGTGTGTGTGTGTGTGTGTGTGTGTGTGTGTGCGTGTGTGTGTGTGTGTGTGTGTGTGTGTGTGTGTGTGTGTGTGTGTGTGTGTGTGTGTGTGTGTGTGTGTGTGTGTGTGTGTGTGTGTGTGTGTGTGTGTGTGTGTGTGTGTGTGTGTGTGTGTGTGTGTGTGTGTGTGTGTGTGTTCGTTCACCGGAAAGGCAACTCGGACACGGGTATATAAATGCACAAGTCATTACGGTCTTCTTTATAAAAACGAGTTATGTTTGCACTCATCATCTTCGGTGTTTATTTGAAACATTGTCTTAATGTTCATTATATGCCGTTCAACATTATTTCTCTAAAGAGCTACAACTGGGGCTAGTTGGAAATGCATCCTTGAAGGTATTGGTGAGCGCTATCAAAATACAGAAAGGGACGAACACACAGAACAAGCGCTTTGTAACAACAGTTTATTCTCTGAAGAAGCATGACTATATACACATATTAACGCCAAATCATAAACAGAAGAGGGTAAAGCACACGGCGCTGGCAAGTGCGAATTTAAAGAAAAAAATAATAAAATATATATATTTAAAAGGCCAACAAGTTCCTTTACAACAGCCGAAGATTACAATTCCTGAGGTAGTTTAATTCATTTCTCCCTAGCATCACCGAAGGGGAGCTGACGCATTGGTTATTTGGAGCAACATGCATAGCGAATGCTTCGATAATTTTGTGTTCCCGCTTGTTTCTGGCCCGACCTATTACCTTGGCGTTTATTAGCATCGGGGTGCATTTGCAGTGTGCGCAATGTTATGCCAGATTTATGGATTTTGCTACTTGCTCGCATAATCTTTCGTGCTCTCTGAGCCTCTTGTTCAGGAATCTACCCGTTTGCCCTACGCAGGTTCGTTAACAGCTAAGTGGAATGCTGTAAATGATGTTTTCTTCACACTCTACATAGGTGATGTCGTGTTTGACGTTGCACCCAGGTTTCATTTTGTGGTCTTCATTCTCGTCGACCTTTTTGCACATTCCAATGAGCTTATTGGGAGCTAAAAATACTTCAACTCCGTACTTGTTCGCTGTCTTCCTTATTCTGTGGGAGATGTTATGAATGTACGGCATCACAACGGGGCGTCTCTCATAGCTCGGTTTCTTATTCTTATCGGACCCAGTAACTTCCCTTAGTAGGCATTCTGCAATGCCGCCAAGTAACTGCTCCGGATAGCCACTAGCCCTCAATCGAGAAACCTGTTGAACAATTCTGTGAATAATCGAGTAGGGGCATGATTTTTTATAGCTAGTTTTAGGCAAGAAGTTGCTACAGCTCGTTTAACAATTTTAGAATGACCAGAATCAAATCGCAACAGCGGTTTTTCTGCCCTGGGCTTATAAGCCCAGCAAGTGTGTTTGTCGCTGCAAGTCACCAGCAGGTCTAGGAATCTAATCTGGCAGCCCTGTGGGGTTTCAGATGTGAACTCAAGGCCAGAAAAAGCACTCTTCCATTCATTAAGAATACCTTCCACGTTTCTGGAGTCAGTTAGGCTGTTGGGAAGGCAAAGCAGGCAATCATCGACGTACCTAAAGCAAGGTAAAATATTGCGCTTATTTAGTATGCTCGATATCTTCCGATTGTCCTGTGCCAAAAAAATGTCGGACAGCACAGGTGCCAAACAAGATCCAAAACTTATACCTCCTTTTTACAAAAACCCCCTTTTCTCAATTTTTCACATTGTAACAATATTTAGAAGTCAGTATAGACACAACTTATACTTTGAATGTTAAACTACACTGCAAGGCATATTTCGTCCTTTTTTGCAAAACGCTGGTCCTCTACGAATTAGCCGTTAGCCTCGTACAAATCATCGCTTTGGGTCGATAAGTGGCAGTTGCGCATTAAAAGGCTGAGTTTCTTCTGCAACCTTCACTTATTAATCACAGCATGCGTAAAAGAAGAGAAGGCAGACTGAAAAAAGCCACTCCACCAGAGGCCAACAACAACCGCGACGAGGGCACAACCGGTCCGAGAACAACAACCTGATGGAAGAGAGCAGCTCCGACGAAAGGCCCGCCACCCTTGAACCATCCGGGACCCGCAGGTCTCGCTCGCTGCAGGGCGTGCCAGTGAGGAGGTCGTCGCTGAGGCGCACTTCTTCCGCTGCTGGCGCTGATCGACGGCGCTCTCTCACCAGCCTGGGCGTCCGCTGGAGGGACCAGGAGCCGCCGTCTTTCATGGAACAAGTGGTGAATGGCATGCAGTCTTAGTCGCATGCAGGAAGCCCGCGACAATGCATAAACAGTAGCCGCGGTAGTGTCCATGAGTAGTATCCAGCGTCTTTGGCACACTTGTGTCTAATACATGACTGCAAGTGGCGCATGACGGACCTGAGAACAGGTACACAGGGCGAACTGGGCGCTCTCCACTCCACGTCTTGTTATTTGATTCGTCATCCTCTGTACTGTTCGCCGTCATGAACTAATACCGACTCGCTCAACTTTTGGTACTTTCAAGCCGCCGCATTTTTTTACAGCGCACATCATATTTACTGCCTCTTCAAGTTCACTTCCATCGTCTCATGGGCTGCATGTTAAAAAATCGTCCCATGTCTCATGGGATGCATGCTAAAAGCTTCTGTTGTCTTTCTGGCTTGCTAATCGCCCAGTTCCGCACAAATATTAGATCAAGATAACATTACATAGAAATTACAATGACAAATGCAGCTATTCTGTCGCTGACAATCAGTTTTGTTTTTACCTAGGTAACCCCGGACCTTTCTGCCCTGAGAGTAATGGTGCTTCCATGCTTTGTGTCTACAATGGGGGTGGCCTTCTAGCCAGTAAAAAAAAGACTCTGACAGAGGGAATGATGGCCGCCGATCGCCATTTAATATCTGGTGGTGTTGATTCTAATTACTGATGAAGATCCGTGTCGGTTTTGGCTGCTGTGTACAATGTAATATTAATTAGACCTACACTTCCGACTTTGAATTTTACCTCGAAAAGTAATGCGTGCTATTTACCTCCCAGTTAAGCAGATAATACGAAATGCGTGACACTTTAGAGTCCACATTAATCCCTACAACACTGTATTTCTCAAGAGCACTCCCAACCAATGGCTATTGTTTTCGCTACCACTGAGAGCCTCCATGACGCGCCGGTAAAAACTAAGCGATCTGATTCACTGCATTGCGCACCCATGACTGTAACTTCGCTGAGACAATTTACACTAGTAGGCTAATGTATAGTAGCCCACGCACCTGTCTAGAGCGCTCAAACGGTACGCTCTGTTGTGCATTTATGACACTTGCCGCTCCTGGCGGGCTTAATATAGCTTTTAAGGAAAAGAGCAGTTAATTTTGTCTTATGGCAACCTGTATGCGCAATAAAGTCTTCGTTGAAGTCCTATAGTCCACCAGCAAATGACGCAAGTGTACTCCCCGGTGCGCCGTTCAAGCGCTGTAAACAAGAATGTGGACGGTTGTACCACAGTCTGTTCGTTTTGCATTCCCCGAATAAACTGAAGCTACAGGGCACCAAGTCCAGACTTTAAAAAGGTTGCGGGAGCACAGTCACTTGCTATGCGAACTCGCATCGTGCTGCATGTGAAAGGTATTTCTCCGTGACCTGACTCCAGAACTACGGTACTTGCCAGTCAGTGCTGCGGCGTAAAGTTCAGACTCGACAGGATGCTAGAAATGCAGAAGAATCGCCTTTTTAGCCTGTAAAAAGACAGGTCACAGCTATACGCCCGCTCAGAGCTTCGCCTTCCAATCTTCATTTGCCGTAACTCAATCAACGCTGCATGGAGTGGGCACTGTAGAGGTGACTCGACGTTTCATCACTGGGGAAGTTGTTTTCCAGGAAACACTTGAATGCAGTAGCCTGTTGGTTCAGGCTGTCCTGGACGAAATTTTCTGCTGTGCCCTTTCCGTGCCTCTGTCAGCATTGTTTTAAACGCACTGAAGCCACTATTTAGTTTCACACAAGGTTCTGTGGTCGTAATGCGCTGATTAACGTGAACAATTTGGTCAGTGGGATCTTTGCGGAAACCCTTGTCCAAAGGTGTCCTGAATGCATCTTCTTTTCCACGTCGCAGTCACAATTAAAAAAACTCGTCATCGATAAAATTTTTTTGATGAAGTGCTTACTTCGATCGTAATTGTTCTGCAAGAGTTTGTGAATGACAAGGAGCGCAGTATTTTCAAACAAATCTACTAACGCCTGCTTGTGGAGCCTTGGGATAACAAAAAAAGGACCGGAACAATCACTTCCAGGGTGACACTTGCATGGTTTCTCCTTTCTAACGTAAACCGCTCACACAAAAACTGTTCACCTTGCTTCTGTACAGGACGAGAAATCGTCAGAAGATGCGCTTGAGCATCTGGACCTCGAGACGGCTTCCGCTCTGAATCCACGGACCGTGATGCGCGCGCCAGCCAAGACTTCGCTGGTTTCTGCCTTACTCCTGGCCACGGTCTTTTTCGCATCCGTCTTGTTCAGCGGAAGTGGCCACCACCACTCGTACGGAGTGATGAGGCGGCAGTGGCGAACGCCGGCTCCTAGGTCCTGTGGCAGCGAGTCCTGTAGCAGGCTCGCCGCGCTGCTCGCTGGCGCCATGAACCGGAGTGCACGACCGTGTGACAACTTCCACGACTACGTCTGCAGAGGTTGGCTGCAGGGCCGCTCGGTGAGTGTCGCGCAAGAAATGCGGGACACACTCGTTGACAAGGTTAGCCATTGGGCCAGGAGTATGCAGGTGCCCGATCTTCACCAGACGTCGTCGGGTAAGGCGGCTTGATACTTCACCGCATGCGACGACGTCGTCTCCGCCTCAGAGGATCACCTGGGCGAGGTCAAGGAGCTGCTCCGCAAGGGCAGTATTATGTGGCCCGATGTTGGCGCGAAGACCGATCTGCTTGATGCAATATTTTACATGTCTATCATCGTGAGGGTACCCGTTGTTTTTGAGATGTCTTTCAATCTAAAAAAGGTTAGTATTTTCAACACCATGGCCCTCTTCAACATCCTGACGACTCGTAAGCAAGAAACGAGAAAGTCAAATGCAAGGAATTTTTCCGCACCCTTCACGAGTCCTTCTCAGACGAACAAACTCCTCTGCCCGACTTGAACAGACGTTTCACGGGTTTATTCTATCAGCATAGGGAGCTCTTTGCTTTGCTGAATGCTGCCCTTAGTGGCATGAAGCAGTAAGAGACCAGGACTGCGCGATTGCATGAGTGGACAAAATCGGTGTCCGAAAACCGTTGGCAGGCAGCGTTTTTCAAGTACTTCAAGATCTTCAAGAACGAATCGGTGCCTGTTGTAGTGGACAGTAAAGCGTACTTTTTGGCTGCGTTCGTACACTACAAAAAATTCGGACCACAAAAAACCACGGATCTCTACGGCTACCTCTGCGTTTAAGCTCTGTTCGCTTTTACCAACAAGAAAATCATTGCAGCTACTACGGTTCGCAGCGCGTTGCACACCACCACCGAGCGCACTGCTTCCATCAGACAGACTTCTTTATGCACTACGCGTTTCAGTACAGCCTTTTCAACGACATCAACACCGAGTCGGTCAAGGATGATGTGACACATCTTGTAACACGTATTGTGCGCGCCGTGGATGATTATTTTTGAAGCCGCTGGCATTTCTTCGGTGACTTTCCTGCATACGCCAATGATAAAGAAACAGTGCTGGACGTGTTCAGAAGGTATGAGACCCACTACGGCAAAGAATTCTACTCCTCACTTCCAGACATGACCAGCGACCCACTGGCCAATTGGATGGAGGCCACTCAGACTGCGTCTTCCATCTTGGGCGGGAATATTCCAACTGGAGAGCTAATGTTCGGCCGAGATGTACGAACCGGAGACTCTCCCATTGAAGTCGCCGATCTGGACGGCCTATGGTACGCGCTCGGAGCACCGCACGCACTCAAGTTGGCTGGCCTTGGATCGCGCGTCACAAAGATGGTCTTCTACAGTCTCGTATCGCAGCAAAAGACGTGCAAGTCTCTCGAAAAGAGCACTGAGAAACTCTGGAACTGCATGACGGCAGAAGCACAACACTTGGGAGCCGTTCGACGTGACGTCTTGGTCTCTTTCTTGTCGCACAGGGTTCTATGGGCAGTCCTCCAAGACTCCATAGCAGGCGACGGTTCGAAGACGTTGGCCGACTTTCCGTCTCGTGTGCTCGTGTGCGTATAAATCGTGCATGAAATAAAAATTGACATTTTAGCACACTGCTCCCAATCGAAAATTTCACAAGGCCATATTTGGTGTGAACACCAGGGTGGAAATTCAGGAATTGTTCTGATGTTTCCGGGCTGGTGTTCATGGGGTTGAAAAACCCACCAGGCCGTATCTGGTGTTAACACCAGAAGACACGGGCTGGTGCTTCCGAATGATGGGTGTAAAATTTCATCAGGCCGTGTCTGATGTTAACACCAGAGGACACGGGCTGTGCTTCCGGCCGATGGGAATAAAATCCACCAGGCCGTGTCTGGTGTTAACACGAGAAGACACGGTTTGGGGCTGGTGCTTCTATGCATGCCGGCATAGAGGGTCGTGATATGAGCCTGCAGAATATGCCCTGCTGTCTCCGTGCTGTTGGCAGATGCATTCGGTATGTATGGCGAGACATAATGGTGCATTATATGGAGAAAGCTGCACAGGGAAAAAATTCCATGCCGCTTCTGTGATGAAAAACATGCAATTTTCTATTCTCACGAAAGGCGTTCATTTATTTTGGTGGCTTCTGTCGCCGCAGCTCGCACGCTCTCTGGGACCGCCACATTCTAATATTTTTTGACGCCTTCGACGCCTCTTCCTGCGTGCCGCCCTTGTTCGTCGCATAATTTTTGAAGAACACTGCATAGAAAAGAAACATTAATGCATGATGAGTGTTATAATGACTCAAAGGTGGATCTAGGCACTAGTTCATTTGCCTGGGCTACTTTAAAACGCAGCTATTAAAAACATTAGAGGGGTCACTTAAGCTCTGCCTGCTTAGAAGACTTTCGTTGTTTCTTCTTTATTTAACAAAAACATCTTCGACGAAAGTCCGTCTCGTTGGGTTCTTCATACAGTCGACAGAAAACTGACGCCAATATATTTTAACATTACCCAACGTTTCGGGACCAACTCGGTCCATTCTTCAGGGACAGATCACAAGATGCACCTGTTCTCACGTAAAAAAAATGGAGGGCTTAAGCACCGCCTTAAGGGTATTACGTGGCTTTGTTAATGTGTTAATGCCGATAAATTCAGAATTACGAATTCTTGACTTTACATTCAAAGATCCCTGCGAGTCCTCATACCACTCCTGTCACAGTGGTGCAATAGTTAAGCGATGTGCCACTGCCCTGCGATGGCAGGCGCTGCCACCGGCAGGACTTAAGCGATCTGGTTGCTCTTCCAAGCAACTTTAAGAGTTTACCAGCATCCCACCAAATCAACGTCACTGAAAAGAGAGGCTGCCGTTGTAACTCAGTTGGCAAGACACTACGCACAGCATGTGAACGTTGTGCATTCATTTTCACCGATGACATTTGGCCTTTTCGTCCACTAGCTGTAAAATTATCTATCAAAATAATTCCTCAATTACGTTCCAACTATGAAATACAAATCTTTCAGGCAATATTTTCTCTTAAAACACTTAAATATTTAGTTTCATGGCTTAAGGTGGAAGCACAATATCATTCACACAGCTTGTGTAGAACCGACAGCAATCAATTTCTGCGGACACAGAGTGCGTTCAAAGAAAATTGTAGCCAGTTTCCTAAAACCTCTGTGTCTTATTAAGCTCTCCAAACAAGTGAACAACTACATAATTGAAATTAAACTGCATTTTGTTAGCTATTCTCTAATTAAACTGCAGTTAATTTATAGAAGAGTGAACAAATTGACCGCATTCACCTTTTAGTGCGTCGACTTTATGGGGGGTCAGCGGTTGTTGAGCTGGCTTCTCCCCACCTTTGGGCCACAAAACGGTTCGATGGTGTACCAGTTACATTTCTTTTCGCTAGAACTTCTGACGACCAGATGGCCACGGCTGCTCGCTCCACAAAGTGCGAGTCCTTTGGGACCGCCAGCAACTGGTCATAGACCCCTTCGGCCAAATAAACGCCATTGGCAAGGTGCACCTGCATGGAACCAAACAGAACTAAATTCAGAAACACTACAAAACTGAAAATAACTGCATGTAACCCTTCTAATAAAGTGCCATGAGCCATTCAGTAAACACACCAAGCCATATAGCCCATACAGACAGCTGCTGCAAGGCATTCTGTTTTCAGTGCAGCTTGTACTAAGCAGTTAATGCATCATCATCATCAGCCGGACTACGTCCACTGCAACCTCTGCGACTACCTCAGCGCAACGGTTCTTCACTCCTTCTTTTAACTTTCAATCCCGTGCATTCCTTCCCCCCCCCCCCCTTCCTTTTTCAACTTATGCCTCATGGCACACTTCTCGAATAAAAAAAAAGACAACATGTCTCTCCAATTAACCCTGTTCTTTACCAGCTGCGCCCACTGTATGCCCGCAAACTTCTTAATCTCATCCACCCACCTTTCTGCCACCCCCTGCTACACTTGAGTTCTCTTGGAATCCACTCCGTTACCCTTAAAGACCAGCGATTATTTTGCCATCGCATTACATGCCCTGCCCAAGCCCATTTCTTCCTCTTGATTTCGACTAGGATGTCATTAACACGTGTTTGTTCCCTCACCCACTCTGCCCGCTTCCTGTCTCTTAACGTTACACCTGTCATTTTTCTTTCCATAGCTCGCTGAGTGGACGTCAACTTGAGTTCAACCCTTTTCGTGAGCCACCACGTTTCTGCTCCGTAGGTGAGTACTGGTAAGATAAAGCGGTTTTACACTTTTCCCTTGAGGAATATTGGTAAAGTGTCATTCATGATATAAGAGAATCTGCCATATGCGCTCCACTTCATTCTTATTCTTCTGGTTATTTCCTTCTCATGATCCTGATTAGCGGTCACTACCTGCCCTAAGTAGACATATTCCGTTACCACTTCCAGAAAACTCGCTACCAATTGTGAACTTTTTTTCCCTTGCTAGACTGTCGAACATTACTTTGGTTTTCAGAATGTTAATTTTTAGACCCACCGCTCTGCTCTGCCTGATTAACTCATTGATCATGCATTGCAATTCATCTCCTGAATTACTCAGCAGGGCAATGTCATCAGAGAATCTGAGATTATTTAGGTGTTCTCCATCAACTCTTGTATCTCTAACAGTTCCCAATTCACCTCGGAATACCTCCTGTAAACAGGCGGTGAATAGCGTTGGCGAGATCATGTCTCCCTGTGCAGTTATAAACCAGAATCCAGAGCCGCTCTCATGCGCGGCCGTTTTCCGCCAATTTGCGCGCCGCGTTGCGGGCGTTTCCTTGGGGACTGCGGGGCTGCGGCAGCTCCGCGGCCGCACCTGCATGTAGTATTGAATTACTGCCCTGCGGGTGCTAAAAAACATTATCCAGCATACTTCCGCAGCGTGGTTGTGTGCGGGAAATATTTGCGTTATCAAAGGGATAAAATGATGCGTTAATCATGATATTTAGTTTGATAATCACGTTAATTGTGCCGGCGCCTAGCAGGCGCTCGTTCTTATATCGCTACCATCTTGGTGCTCTATCACAGAGAAATTTTTTTCGTCAGTATCAACCATTATGTGTACACCTAGCATGCAATTTCAAATGCAATGCGCACGTAACCCTTCCTACCGGCCATAAACCACCCACAACAAATAGGGCTTTCAATTTTCGTCATCTACATGGTGCGCCTCTTACATCAACAAATTATCGTTGTGAGCTGACCTGAGTCGCAGGGCCAACAGAAAACAATTTTTGTCATGGTTTATGCTATCTGGCGCATAAAAACGTTTTTTCTTTTAATTTATCAAAAACTAAATCAATATCAGCAGAGAGGACAGTTTTCACGAATTCTGCTGCCCGAAGTCGCGTTTATTTTCTTTGGAAGCTCTCGGTGCGTGTGACAGCGTCACGTAGCCGTTTGGCCAAGTGTCATAGAACGTATTAAAGTCGCGCATGTATTGCTGTGATTCGGGCAGGTACCAGCAGCAGAGAGATACTAGGGTCAGTCCTTTACCCCGCTGATCCCTTTGAGATACATGCGGAAATAACAACTTAAATTGGTAGCGGTCGTGCGTACATCCCCGTGCGCGAAATGTGTTTAACAGGAACAATAGCAAGCTCAGCGCACGGATGTCGAAGATGTACTGATGATCGAAAACTCGCGCTTCGCCTGGACAACCTTCGATCAGCAGCTGGCTGATCCGGTTACCGCTTGCACATCACGGCACCATCGAGTCAAATCAATAAATATATATTCTGATACATAAAATTATCATAGATGGTAGCGTACGTAAAATACGGCAACGAACGACACGCCATAATTGTGCTTGTAAGTACCTGTTTCCAATCCGCACCCGACCTGGTCGACTACCCTCGGATATGTGTGTAACAATGTGTACCAATATGTGTCAGATAACCGTAGAACGGCCTGGGGAAATCTGAGTAGTGATGCACAGCACACATCTATATACATCAGATGATAGAGCGCATCAGCGACGGAAGCGAAGAACACGCAAACACGCATTCTGACCCGCCCGCACTCCAACGAGCCGCGCGCGCCGACAGATGGCAACTGGTGTCGAGAGTAGGAGCACTCCCGCAGTCTGCGTGCGAGGGTAGAAGAATCTGGTCTATAGACATCTTCCAGTATTTTCACATAAGACTCTTCTGAACCCCCACTCCGCAATGCCTGCATGACTGCCGAGGTCTCCATCGAGTCAAATGCTTTCTCGTAATCAATAGAGGCTACATACAAGCATTAGTTATATTCTGCACATTTCCCTATCAACTGATTGACTGTGAGAATGTGATCTATTGTGGAATACCCTAAAGCCTGCCTGATCATTTCCTTGATTGAAGTCTAATGTGTCCCTGACTATTATTGCGACTATCTTAGTAAATACATTGTAGGCAACGTACAGTAAGTTGATTGGCCTGTAATTTTTCAAGTACTTGGCTTCTCCTTTCTTATGAATTTAGATAGTGGTTGCGTTCCTCCAAGCTTCTGGTACACTAGAGGTTGTAAGTCATTGAGTATAGAGGGTGGCTAGTTTTTCTAGCGCAATCTCTCCTCCGTCCTTCAACAGATCTGCTGTTACCTGATCTTCACCAGCTGATTTACCCCTTTGCATTCTCCTAAGGCTTTCTTCACTTCCCCTTTTGCTACTGACGGAATGATGCATTCCTGTTCGCTACTGCAGCACCAAAAAAGAAGTTGCGTCACCTTCATATCCGTCCTCAGCTTATGGCAATATTGCTGTCTCTGACTGAATAATAAAATAACAAAACCAGAAAGGCAGGCACTAACAAGCAATCAGGGTTATCAAAATTATCCATGTTACGTTCACGGCAACACAACTGCCTCATTGAAAATATACCTGCGCTCAAAAGACACGGACTGAAAGATAAAGACAACACACACAGCGCTGGACTTACAACTGAATTTTTTATTCGGGAAACACTGCTCTTTATACACATCAGCAGCTGATAAAAATGGAAGATGGTAACACCCGGATGATAAAAAATCGACAAACTGTCTCGTCACATGTCCAGTCCTACCTTCCCTTTTGCAAAAATGCCTTTTCCTTTGCCTCTCCCACTGATTTGCAATAAAACAAACATGACGAATTTACAGCCCCTAAATTTTTCAATATGTGTCCTCTCATTAGCTATTCTATCTCTAAGAAACAACCAGCTATATATCACAATTCTTGCCTAACTCAAATCCTAGGGTCTATGCAATTATATTTCGGCTGGAGTACTTGTAACCCACAGTTGTTCATTATTCCACACTGCTTTCTTCGCACCCAAGTGCACCTGATCACCATCTGGTTGAATTTTTGTTTCATTTCAATGGTTTCCAGCGTCTTTCAATAAATGCCCTCCCACAAAGATTTCATGATTGACAAATATTGGAGATATAACTATAACAATCAAGAAATTTTGTTGCGCTTTCTTTTGGTACCAGTAATTGAAAAGAAGTGCAGTACCATCAAGGCAGGCACATATTAACGGCAGTGCACGAAAAGGTGAAAGCACTGTTGTGTCTTCCTGAAATTCCTGCACTACCATTTAGAGGAACACAGAGGATAAATTTAAGTCGGCCTGTATCAAGTTATAGTTGTAGAGATCACTCTCATTCAAGTTAGAGCTTTTATCAGCTAGAAAAGACCAAAAATGAAGTAAAGGTGTTGCCATTAGCTGCCCAATTAATAAAGAGTTCTTGTTTGCTTGTATAGTAAATGGTCGTTAATTTGAACTCGAAGTGGACCGGAAGATTGTTCGAATTAAGCTTAGTTCGAATTATTGAATGGACGCTAGAATGAGCGGTTAGAGGCCCCGGCGAGTGGGCAGAACCCGAAGCAGTCACATCTAGACTCGTTATTGCGAGCTAGTCGCTACTGCACGTTTGTGGCAGGCATATTCTGAGAAGTAAATTCACCTGGTCCTAGTGGGAAACGAAATAAATTGATCGGCCAGTTATGCGCCAGGAACAAGTACTGGAATGCATTCGCGTGAGCAGCAAGCTTTAGTGCTGGAATACAGGATGCTATTTATGCTCCAAACATGTTTACTTGCGGGGAAGGGGCGTCAAAATTAAAAGTAATCGGCGAAGTGCATTTGCTTGCGTTTCTTCAGCCGACACTCCATCAGCATCATCTGGAGCTTGCCAAAGCCCCTGCGCAACGTCAGAGTTCTCATTGACAGAGAAGTGGCGTGCTGCAACGTCAAGCGCCGACGCTACTTCATGTGCACGTGGCGGTGGCATAGTCTCGTCACTGCTGTCGGGCTCATCACTGTCGGCTGTTCTCACCGCACGTGAGCCCGGCGACGTTTTCTGAGAGCATGCAGCCTCAATTATATCGGTGTTACTTTTTAGCCCTTTCTAGGGCTACAACGTCTCCACGCTGCTGTCCACGTAGCTGGTGCTCGCTGCACCAACAAAAGCTGTCATCGCCCGAACCGCCATTGCCGCCATTCTACGTTATTTACACCACGTGATCACAACGCAGCGACCGTGGCACAACGAAAACTGGAACGGCTCGCGCCAAAGCATCAGGGGCACGGGCAGTGCTCCGGCAGCGAAAAAATGCTACGGTGTGTACCGGACCGCGGGCTCCGTGAGACTCGTGCACTCGGAGTTGTTTTCTTTTTTATTGTTTTACATCTCTGGTAAATTTGGAGCTTGTTTTACTCGCTATCGGTCAACTTCTATCTACGAGGAGCGGTGTCAGCCAGTGGCTCATAGTTCAGAATAATCGCAACGGATGCCGACTTGTTCGAATTATCGGAAGTTTTCCCCCACTGAAATACATAGGGCTGTACCGGGACCCTGGCGGCAGTTCGAATTAATCATAAGTTCGAATTAACCGAGTTCGAATTAACAGGCTTTTACTGTAATCCCTGAACATGGTCAGTGGACCTTTAATGTTATTTAATGTTTAATGTTACAGAAGAAATGAGGCTGCCTAAATAGTAATTACCCTGTAAATTTGTTGTTTGCAGTGAATGTACTGCGCTTCTGCGCCCCTGTTTGTGCCTGTGGCACACAAGACAGGAGCTTCATTGTCTTGAATTTATTATTATTTGAAATAGCTAACTAGTAACGTTACTACTAATATTAAATATTAATCTGCATTTTTAAACGTACCCTCCTATTCTCTTTCAACGTGCAAACTTCTGTGTTGTCTGCTGTGGGTCCTTCGCCCTGGCTGCCTAAAGCACCCTGCATGATGTCAACATGAGCCAGGGCTGCAGGAATGGGGCTTGGTGGTGGCCGATGGGTGGCCACAGATGGATAGGAGGGAGCCGGGAATGGCTCGGCCAAAGGGGTATCTACTGCAGGTGCCGGTGCCGCAGATGTAGATGTGGCAGATGCAGCCGCCACGGCCACGGAAGGTGCAGGTTCAGGCAGTGCTGCAAAAGGGTAGCACAGATGTAGGCCAATTAAAGAAAACGTGGCCAACAATTATGAGATTTCGTAATGCGAAATTTCAGCACAGCTTAATTTTTTTATATACTGAGACAGAAAACTGGGAGACACTTAAACTAACCTGAAGAGAATAGTGTGAAGCACTCCCACTTTGTAGAGTGCAAGGCCTTGTAAGGTTTCTGGCGACAGCCGGTGGTCTGATTCAGCTGCGTATTCGGCCAGGACACCTGCAGCCGGGGTCCCTGCACGGCGATAGGCATCTGGGTTCCCACGGCCGGTCCTCGCGTGGTTTATTGGATTCGAGACGGAGGATTCCACTGCAGTTTGTAAACCTTGTTCCCGGAAGATCTACCGTGCGGCACGGAGGCAGTTAGCGACCGCCACAACCGAGCAAAGGTGACTCACCCCTTCAACTATGCCTGCTCGCCGGCGCCTCGCCCATTCGGACTTCCCGGAGGACGTGTCCGGCTGGAGCGTGAGAACTGTCGTTCGGACGCGAAGACAACGCTCTCTCTGGTGGGGGCGATTGTCCAGCGGCACCCTCTTTCTCCGGCGAAGCATGTGACGGGGGCGTGTCCCTATATGTGTGTGCGTGTGTGTGTACGACGACGCAAGTTAGGCCACGCCCAACCTGGAGAAGACTTCCTCAAACCTGGGGAATCCTAGGGACCGGACCCTTTTTAAATCGGACGACGAGTGCCGTGAGGAAGGAATCCTCGATCATCCTCAGATCTTCTCAGATCCTCCGACCTTCCCCCATCACCCTCCAATGGGTTCCAAAATCTTGTAAATAATGTAAAATAAACCCCCCTGTACAGTTTCCTTCATAACCAAGTCCGACAACGTCATTCGAAGAAGGGACCTGCGGCGCTGAAAGAGTCAGCTCACTCAAGGACCCCTCGTCCCCAACAACTGGTTGGCAGCAGCTGGGATGGACCGTGCGACATCGTGATTTCTCAACCGGTAAGCGTTTCGGCATTTTGCTATAGGATTCGCCAGGCTTCAGATTTTGAGAGAATAATCTAGAATCACTGGGAAGTGTATGTCAATTGAGAAAGGGTAATCTCACGACATTTTGAAGATAGCATTGCCAAAGCGGAGAAGGCATTGTCATGGACCTTATGAAATTGTCAAAGTCGGACTTGCTGTTGTTATGCGAGGAACTGTCAATAGAAGTACAGAGAAAAATTACAAAACTTGAAATATGCAAGACCATTGAAAAACACGTAGATGACGATCAGCTGGTAGATACGTGGAATTTGGTGCAGGAAGAAAAAAGAAAAAGGGAAGCGGAATGGGAAAAAGTGAAAGAACGGCAAAAGTGGGAAGCTGAAAAAGAAGAAAGAAATCTAAAGCGATTGCAGCTTGAAAGCGAAAATCGAAAAAAGGCGACAGTTCGAGAGCCGGGTCTCCTGAAAGAGCAAGCGATCTACAATCATATAGAATGAACAGATTCATGCAGCCCTATGAAAGTGGAAGGGACATAGGATTGTACCTGGGAAACTTTAAGAGAACTTGGGAAAGGGAGAACTTTGCTCGCAGTACATGGCCGCAACGGCTTCTGACACTCTTG